>NC_142843.1:41202500-41802500 GCF_061612785.1 Hesperophylax consimilis
TCCATCCTCTCCCACTGTGGAGATGTGGCCATGATTAGTTATTTAACCCCCAGGAGCTGGACCCCTGCATTTGCAGTGCACGGTACGAGGCGCTGCAATTGTAATGTTAAGGGTTCGAGGAATAGTAGAAGATGTATAAATATGGAATAAGCAATAAGCCTGGACAGAATGTATGGTGTTCCATCCTCTCCCACTGTGGAGATGTGACCATGATTAGTTATTTAACCCCCAGGAGCTGGACCCCTGCATTTGCAGTGCACGGTACGAGGCGCTGCAATTGTAATGTCAAGGGTTAGAGGAATAGTAGAAGATGTATAAATATGGAATAAGCCTGGACAGAATGTATGGTGTTCCATCCTCTCCGACTGTGGAGATGTGGCCATGATTAGTTATTTAACCCCTAGGAGCTGGACCCCTGCATTTGCAGTGCACGGTACGAGGCGCTGCAATTGTAATGTTAAGGGTTCGAGGAATAGTAGAAGATGTATAAATATGGAATAAGCAATAAGCCTGGACAGAATGTATGGTGTTCCATCCTCTCCCACTGTGGAGATGTGACCATGATTAGTTATTTAACCCCCAGGAGCTGGACCCCTGCATTTGCAGTGCACGGTACGAGGCGCTGCAATTGTAATGTTAAGGGTTCGAGGAATAGTAGAAGATGTATAAATATGGAATAAGCAATAAGCCTGGACAGAATGTATGGTGTTCCATCCTCTCCCACTGTGGAGATGTGGCCATGATTAGTTATTTAACCCCCAGGAGCTGGACCCCTGCATTTGCAGTGCACGGTACGAGGCGCTGCAATTGTAATGTCAAGGGTTCGAGGAATAGTAGAAGATGTATAAATATGGAATAAGCCTGGACAGAATGTATGGTGTTCCATCCTCTCCGACTGTGGAGATGTGGCCATGATTAGTTATTTAACCCCCAGGAGCTGGACCCCTGCATTTGCAGTGCACGGTACGAGGCGCTGCAATTGTAATGTTAAGGGTTCGAGGAATAGTAGAAGATGTATAAATATGGAATAAGCAATAAGCCTGGACAGAATGTATGGTGTTCCATCCTCTCCCACTGTGGAGATGTGGCCATGATTAGTTATTTAACCCCCAGGAGCTGGACCCCTGCATTTGCAGTGCACGGTACGAGGCGCTGCAATTGTAATGTTAAGGGTTCGAGGAATAGTAGAAGATGTATAAATATGGAATAAGCAATAAGCCTGGACAGAATGTATGGTGTTCCATCCTCTCCCACTGTGGAGATGTGACCATGATTAGTTATTTAACCCCCAGGAGCTGGACCCCTGCATTTGCAGTGCACGGTACGAGGCGCTGCAATTGTAATGTTAAGGGTTCGAGGAATAGTAGAAGATGTATAAATATGGAATAAGCAATAAGCCTGGACAGAATGTATGGTGTTCCATCCTCTCCCACTGTGGAGATGTGGCCATGATTAGTTATTTAACCCGTAGGAGCTGGACCCCTGCATTTGCAGTGCACGGTACGAGGCGCTGCAATTGTAATGTCAAGGGTTCGAGGAATAGTAGAAGATGTATAAATATGGAATAAGCCTGGACAGAATGTATGGTGTTCCATCCTCTCCGACTGTGGAGATGTGGCCATGATTAGTTATTTAACCCCCAGGAGCTGGACCCCTGCATTTGCAGTGCACGGTACGAGGCGCTGCAATTGTAATGTCAAGGGTTAGAGGAATAGTAGAAGATGTATAAATATGGAATAAGCCTGGACAGAATGTATGGTGTTCCATCCTCTCCGACTGTGGAGATGTGGCCATGATTAGTTATTTAACCCCCAGGAGCTGGACCCCTGCATTTGCAGTGCACGGTACGAGGCGCTGCAATTGTAATGTTAAGGGTTCGAGGAATAGTAGAAGATGTATAAATATGGAATAAGCAATAAGCCTGGACAGAATGTATGGTGTTCCATCCTCTCCCACTGTGGAGATGTGACCATGATTAGTTATTTAACCCCCAGGAGCTGGACCCCTGCATTTGCAGTGCACGGTACGAGGCGCTGCAATTGTAATGTTAAGGGTTCGAGGAATAGTAGAAGATGTATAAATATGGAATAAGCAATAAGCCTGGACAGAATGTATGGTGTTCCATCCTCTCCCACTGTGGAGATGTGGCCATGATTAGTTATTTAACCCCCAGGAGCTGGACCCCTGCATTTGCAGTGCACGGTACGAGGCGCTGCAATTGTAATGTCAAGGGTTAGAGGAATAGTAGAAGATGTATAAATATGGAATAAGCCTGGACAGAATGTATGGTGTTCCATCCTCTCCGACTGTGGAGATGTGGCCATGATTAGTTATTTAACCCCCAGGAGCTGGACCCCTGCATTTGCAGTGCACGGTACGAGGCGCTGCAATTGTAATGTTAAGGGTTCGAGGAATAGTAGAAGATGTATAAATATGGAATAAGCAATAAGCCTGGACAGAATGTATGGTGTTCCATCCTCTCCCACTGTGGAGATGTGACCATGATTAGTTATTTAACCCCCAGGAGCTGGACCCCTGCATTTGCAGTGCACGGTACGAGGCGCTGCAATTGTAATGTTAAGGGTTCGAGGAATAGTAGAAGATGTATAAATATGGAATAAGCAATAAGCCTGGACAGAATGTATGGTGTTCCATCCTCTCCCACTGTGGAGATGTGGCCATGATTAGTTATTTAACCCCCAGGAGCTGGACCCCTGCATTTGCAGTGCACGGTACGAGGCGCTGCAATTGTAATGTCAAGGGTTCGAGGAATAGTAGAAGATGTATAAATATGGAATAAGCCTGGACAGAATGTATGGTGTTCCATCCTCTCCGACTGTGGAGATGTGGCCATGATTAGTTATTTAACCCCCAGGAGCTGGACCCCTGCATTTGCAGTGCACGGTACGAGGCGCTGCAATTGTAATGTTAAGGGTTCGAGGAATAGTAGAAGATGTATAAATATGGAATAAGCAATAAGCCTGGACAGAATGTATGGTGTTCCATCCTCTCCCACTGTGGAGATGTGGCCATGATTAGTTATTTAACCCCCAGGAGCTGGACCCCTGCATTTGCAGTGCACGGTACGAGGCGCTGCAATTGTAATGTTAAGGGTTCGAGGAATAGTAGAAGATGTATAAATATGGAATAAGCAATAAGCCTGGACAGAATGTATGGTGTTCCATCCTCTCCCACTGTGGAGATGTGACCATGATTAGTTATTTAACCCCCAGGAGCTGGACCCCTGCATTTGCAGTGCACGGTACGAGGCGCTGCAATTGTAATGTTAAGGGTTCGAGGAATAGTAGAAGATGTATAAATATGGAATAAGCAATAAGCCTGGACAGAATGTATGGTGTTCCATCCTCTCCCACTGTGGAGATGTGGCCATGATTAGTTATTTAACCCCCAGGAGCTGGACCCCTGCATTTGCAGTGCACGGTACGAGGCGCTGCAATTGTAATGTCAAGGGTTCGAGGAATAGTAGAAGATGTATAAATATGGAATAAGCCTGGACAGAATGTATGGTGTTCCATCCTCTCCGACTGTGGAGATGTGGCCATGATTAGTTATTTAACCCCCAGGAGCTGGACCCCTGCATTTGCAGTGCACGGTACGAGGCGCTGCAATTGTAATGTTAAGGGTTCGAGGAATAGTAGAAGATGTATAAATATGGAATAAGCAATAAGCCTGGACAGAATGTATGGTGTTCCATCCTCTCCCACTGTGGAGATGTGGCCATGATTAGTTATTTAACCCCCAGGAGCTGGACCCCTGCATTTGCAGTGCACGGTACGAGGCGCTGCAATTGTAATGTTAAGGGTTCGAGGAATAGTAGAAGATGTATAAATATGGAATAAGCAATAAGCCTGGACAGAATGTATGGTGTTCCATCCTCTCCCACTGTGGAGATGTGACCATGATTAGTTATTTAACCCCCAGGAGCTGGACCCCTGCATTTGCAGTGCACGGTACGAGGCGCTGCAATTGTAATGTTAAGGGTTCGAGGAATAGTAGAAGATGTATAAATATGGAATAAGCAATAAGCCTGGACAGAATGTATGGTGTTCCATCCTCTCCCACTGTGGAGATGTGGCCATGATTAGTTATTTAACCCCCAGGAGCTGGACCCCTGCATTTGCAGTGCACGGTACGAGGCGCTGCAATTGTAATGTTAAGGGTTCGAGGAATAGTAGAAGATGTATAAATATGGAATAAGCAATAAGCCTGGACAGAATGTATGGTGTTCCATCCTCTCCCACTGTGGAGATGTGACCATGATTAGTTATTTAACCCCCAGGAGCTGGACCCCTGCATTTGCAGTGCACGGTACAAGACGCTGCAATTGCAGTGTCGATGTTGTACATTCATGTTGCCTTTGGATATTACCTCTACTAGTTAGTTAAAGACAAAAATAAAAAATGTCACTTTGTAAATATCTTTGTATTTAATCATTGAAAACCTTGTGAAAGCTACACTTTACATGCAATTATCTCAACATGTGATAGCAAAGACAATAAATAATATGCTTGTTGGACACTGGGTTACACTTATCACTGTAAAAATATTTTTTTTTAGATTATAACGGCCAAAAATAATGGTCTTATCATGACATTCCACGCAATCAAAGCATAATGACAACATGTTACACTTTATTTATATAATTCTCTATAATATGTCTTGCCAAGAAAGGATTTCACTTACACTTATATTTAGTTTTAATTTGAAAGGAATTGTTTTTTGGTTGCAGCTTGAGTTGGAGAAGCTGAACACGGCCACTGCCGAAATCAACAAGTTGGAACTGGAACTAGATGTAAGTATGAATAGGCAATAGAAGACAGATTGTTTCCTAAGCATCTTTTGTAATAACCTCTCAGCTACTAAACGCACTGTAAAGAGCCCACAGATACTAAAGTATACAACTTTGACTACAAATCACCAAAAATACTTTATTTTTGTGAAGGAGTCAATATATGTACATATGAATAACCTGACTATATTTGAAAATCTCCTACTGCCATCACAGTAAGCTAAAAATGTTGCTTATGTCGTGATATATAATATATATATGTAAAGAAAAATATAATTTTCTTTAATTCAAGGCAATGCCGAGCTTGTCTCGTCATTGTGGCTGTGTGTGTCGTGGACTGGCTGGATGTGCGCCACAGTACCTACACAGTCGACTCGATATTTCGTAATCTATGGTGACATAATAAAAATAATCTATGGGTTGTGACAAGGCAGATTGATGGGAATAATTTAAATAATTTGTAATTGCTATTGTGATTGTGATAAAGGAATTGACATAACAATTAACAACATTAAATGTCGTTTTATAATGATATTTTCCTTGTGATTTGAATGACAGTCAATTAAAACACAATTGAGTTTCTCTGTAATGAAAGAAGAGGTTTATTTAGTTAATCTCACAAGATTTACATAAAGAAAGCATTCAGTAACAAAACATTACCTGTAATGAAAGAAACGACATTTAATGTTATTAATTGTTATGTCAATTCCTTTATCACAATCACAATAGCAATTACAAATTATTTAAATTATTCCCATCAATCTGCCTTGTCACAACCCATAGATTATTTTTACTATGTCACCATAGATTACGAAATATCGAGTCGACTGTGTAGGTACTGTGGCGCACATCCAGCCAGTCCACGACACACACAGCCACAATGACGAGACAAGCTCGGCATTGCCTTGAATTAAAGAAAATTATATTTTTCTTTACATCTCCCCCCCTAGGGAAGACAATAAACCCCAACCTATTAAGTATCCTCTTTTTGGTTCATTAATGCAGGTACTGGAGTTAACTTTGAGATGTGGAAAAAATTTGATTCTGATTTTTGTCGACCAGTGTTTATCTTGTAAATTGAGTTTGATAATTTTTCTATAATTTTGTAGGGTCCGATTCTCAATTCGTCTAGCTTCTTCCTATTAAGTTTGTTTCCATTCTCCACAAAAACAATATCACCAACGTTGAAGTTGAAGTGTCTCCTGCTTTTATCGTAAATTATCTTGTTGTAATTATGTGACTTCATAGTATTTTCCAGAGCTTTTTTTCTGTCTTGCATCAAACTGATGTCGGTCTTCTTAAGTTTTAACTCATTTGGCAAAATCGTAACATCTGTGCCGTTAAGTAGATACTGTGGCGCATATCCTGTGACAGTGTGCTCCGTTTCATTATAGATTTTTACACAATTATGTGCTATAGTTGTCCAAGCTACTTTTGAGTCATTTTCGTTAATTTTGCATCTAATTTTATTGACCAGTGTTTGGTTCAATCTTTCATTTAATCCATTTGAGAAAGGTGAGTTTACTGCAGTAAAAATTATTGGAATACTTTTTTCATCCAAAATTTTTTTGAATTCTCTAGAATTGAGACCCGGGTATTGGTCTGAGAGTATCATGCCGATGTCATTAGTTTCTGTGGAATTTACGAGTTTGATGAAATCATTGGTATTTTGAGTTCTTGATGTCAAAATATATGCAAACCTCGTAAAATGGTCTGATAGCAAGTGCAAGTATCTCTTTGTTGACCGTGAACCCCCGAAACCGCCTATTGTATCAATGGAACATATTTCAAAAGGTTTTGTTGCGGGACCCAAGAGGGATATCAATCCATATTTGTTTTGTCCTCTTGATTTGTTCTTTAAACATACTGAACAACTTTCGCAGGTTCTCTTTATATTGTTTGTCATATTTTCTGCTGTGTACAACGAGCTTATCATTTTTTGCATTTGTTTAATTCCTATGTGACCTATGTATTAACATTTTTGATAAATACTATGCTGAATTTTTCTGATAGAATTATTTTTTCTCTTTTTCTCACTTTTTTGTAATAAACATTATTCTTCGATATCAATTTATCTCTTCTGCACTGTATCTTCTCATTTTTCACCTGATCTTTTAAGATATCTTCTAATTTTATTAAGTTGATAACTTTTAATTGCTCATCTTGGTTCTCATCTGGTTCTAAGACTGGGTTTCTGCTTAGGCAATCAGCTTCAATATTGTATTTACCTGGAGAATATTTAATTTGAAAATCATATTGTGATAGGTAGTATGTTAGATCTCCTAATTCTTCATCAGTTACTAGCTGAAAAGTGAAAATTGTCTTTGTTTTACTGGTATTTCAATGGAATGTGCACAAAGGCGGTACTCATTCTTTGACTCTTTTTCCAATTTTCTGGAGCAAACTGTTTTTAGTTGACTTTTTTTAAAAAGGGAAAAGAATTTTATTTTCATTACTCAACAGTTTGGCTCTGGAACCTGTCAACTTTGTGTTTTCTTAAAACGTCCCTTCACACTACTGTGATACCAAAGACAACATAGGACTCCTGCAGTAAATAAATAAAAAACAAAATATGTTTATTATTATATATTTCTTTATTTATTTACGCCTGTTAAAAAGGCTTTTACATAGTTTATACAGTATATAATCAATGCAGTAGATTAGTGGGTATTTATGTATTATACGCCTAAACATAATAATTCAGTGAAACAGTAATAAAAAATAAAATTTGCATTTAAAATTATATAGAACCCATGCAGAAGACTAGTACTATGCGAGGTATGTTATTATAGCCTTCTTGTGACAGTTACATTTTCCGTATAAACATTGTACAAGAAAGAAAAATAAAAGTAAACCTCTAGGCTGGTGCGCGCACATATACGTGCATGAATAAACCGTGCCCTCAACGCATTCATTTTCATTGAAAATGTTTGAACGTCACAAAAAGTGCCGCATACAACCGTTATACTATAAACATCAGGTTAACATGTGTTTAGGGAGGTAATATTATCTGTTATCACGCTATTCTGACGGTTAATTCTTGTTACAAGGTCAGCGAGCAGTGTGTGATATTGCTAACTAGCGTTAAATGTTAAATAGATCCACCTCCGCAATCTGCGGTGACCTTGGGCTGTTAGCTGACTTACAATGGACCATTAATATAATTTAATCACTCTTTCCACTCATTGTCACGCTTCATCCATTTTTATATAGGTTTGTTAATTCCGTTTGACAATTAACAATGAGAATCTCCAAATAGTATAAAATAAAATCGCCATCTGTGTCCGTCTCTTTGTGCGCTTAGTTCTTCTAAAGTACACAACGGATTTTTATAGGGTTTTCACTATCATTTAGAGAATTTCTTCTGGAAGGTTTATAAATATTATCCGTTCATATTATATTTATAGAAAGTAGAGAAAAGTCAATGTTTCGGGCGCTTACATTGCTAACGCTGGCTAAACCTTATGAGATATATGGGAATTGGTATTTTTGATATATCAAAATAATGTACTACGGAATTGTATGTCTTAAAAGACCCCGCCACCTCAAAACTTTAGTAAGCTAGTAAATAATAATCTTCTATCTTCTACGTGAATAAAAATATAAATGTTTGTTTGTTCAAAATCTTAAATCTCCAAAAGTTCTTCGCCGATTGCTTTGAAATTTTGATACAACGTTGCATTCGAATACGCATGTGTTTTTGTATATCTATATTATATAGATGTCACCTGCGACAGGTAAGAACATGCTCTTTTGTAAAAACATCTATCTGTTGGACGTAAAAGCAACACGCGCTATTTTTTCTCTATCTGCACACACAGACTAATATTTCGTAACTTAAATCATGACTGTTAAAGATGAATTAATTGGAAAATGTAGTTGATGTAGTTTGACAGGCTTGGTGGTCTGGTGATTGCACTAGAACTTGCATTGCCCTAAATTAAGTTTTTGGAGCAGATTATTTTCTAGAAAAAATAGGCAGGCTTGTATTTTAAAAAGATTTTCAAAGCTTTAAATTATTTTAGAACCATATTTTACCCTTCAGGCCTCTGGCATATTGACCGTTATATTTTTTAAAAATGCTGTCAGAAAGTCGGCGAATTTGTGTATATTTCCGCTTCTCAATAAAATTCAAATAAATATGATATTAATTTTTGAAATATTAAAATTTTGAAATCAAACAAAAAAATTTTAAAACTGGTTCACCCTACGTTTTTTCATCTAAACAGTGAACTAAAATTACTGATAACATAAAAATACATGTATTAAATAACTGTCACCTAATTTTTGGTCTTTACATATAAAAATAATAAAAATCATAGTTTATTCTTAAATTGGAGTGGGAAACTTTATTTCATAGAGGTGTAACATTTTAATTATGCTGTGGTTTACTTTGTATATTTGAATTTAAAGGAACAACTTTTTCTATTTCATGTTTCAATTAGATTTATTATTATTATCTTCTTCTTCACTGATATGAAGCTTTGTGTTTTCTCTTTCCAACCCCATTTAGTTCATATTTCTAACTATGAGGGTAAGGGAGACAACAATTTTTATGAGACTAACATCTATTATGGGTAATAGCTGTTTGTTCCCTAAACTGAACAAATTAGCCTGAAAAATTATACTTACCTTAAAAAAAACTTTGCTAAATTTGGCAAATGTTGACTGTGATAGATTTGTGGGATAAATTGTCAGGAAATATTTGTATAGACCCGTCAGTAGGAAGAGTGAGAAATAACCTCAAGGGTTGCGAGTTTAATAACACAGTGTCATCTGCGTTGTAGGAGTCCAACACGACGTTTCGCATGCTGCTGAACGAGGCGACGCGGCGGCTGAAGGGTCTGGCGGCACGGCTGGGCAACAGTGTGGACCGCGCGCGGCCTTACCACGAGGCGGCCAACGCGGCAGCCAGTGCGCGCGCCGCGTGCCAGCGGGCCGCCGTGCAGTATCAGCGGGCTAGCGGTCAGTACACTTCTACTTCTTGTTCATGAACTTTCTAACTTCCAGCTTTGGTCATTGGACTTTGTTTTCACTCATCTAAAGCCTGTATTCTTATCATCAGCCCATCTGAGGGCGACTTCTGCACAAGGAGCCAGGTACTTCACCATCTTCTTCCCCATCTCCTTCCCCTATCCTGTACTTGTAGCCTGACCACAAAATCAAATGTTTCGTCTTGAAAGTTTCATATATATGTAGAAATTTGTACTTATGTATTTCAGTATTTATCAAACTATGACGCAAATTAATCTGTAATTTATTTTTCCAAGCCTTAATCCAATTTATTATTTGATTCCAAGAGCTAATCTATGACTCTTGTGTTCTATAAGTTGATCTGTAGTTTTCTTGTTCTATGAATTGATCTGTGGGCTGACCTGTGTTTGTTGTGTTGTGTAGAAATCCACGCGGCCGCCAAGGAGACGGTGGCCCTAGCAGAGCAGCGCTTCAAGAGTAACCAGCACGAGCAGTGGCAGTTTGATAATGCCTGGCAGGAGATGCTCAATCATGCCACCATTAAGGTACCTGTTCATTTACTTATTATCATTTGGATTCCGCAAGTGCGTGAGAAATAGAAAAGTAATGAGTTAATAATTTTCAGGTTATGGATGCGGAAAACCAAAAGGCTGAGAGTGGCAGAGAACACATGAAGAGAGCACAACTCTTCAATGCAGCTGAAACTAAGGTATTGAAAGTTTTAGAGCTTCTGTCTTCTTCTTCTGTCTTCTATCTTCAGTATCCATTGTGGCTTCATATAGAACACTCTTCAAGGGACTACCTGCTAAAGTAATATCAACTATTCAAGGCTTTTCGCTTACTAAGACCTGATGAGAGGCTGAACGTAGTGAAGAGAGGAAAGAGATGGAGAAGAGGAAAGTCAGGAGGTTACCTGACTATTCAGAACTGGTTATCAAACACTGCTAATGCCATTTCAAATAACGTTTTGATTCTGAATGGTGGTCCTTCACCAGGGCTATACTGAGAGCATCTACCACTTAATCTGTTGGTTTTTAGAAATAAATTAACTGAATTCGAGTTAAGTTGTCATAGATAAGATTTGGTCTTTATTATTATTACAGTAGAACCCCGATAATTCAAAGAAATGCAGAATTCAATATTTTCACCAAAAAAATATTCATATTGCTGGTCTTTCAAAGCTGTTGGTATTTTAGTGAATCTCTGTACCTAATTAAAGTATTGTTATTAATTAAACACATGAATGTTTATCCCAGCTGCAGCACATGGAAGAGCAGCAGCGCAAGCACATCGCCAAGTCGCGGCCCTACTTCGAGGAGAAGCAGCTCTGCCAGGAGCAGCTGGCCACGCAGAAGTCCCGCATCGAGCAGCTGCAGGGTGAGGTGGGGCGCGCCAAGGCAGGCTACGCAAGGGCTCTGCGCGCCCTCGAGGACATTTCCGAGGAGATCCACCGTAAGCGCCGGAACCTTTACGGAGACAACGAGGAGTGCCCTGTGGGGCCGAGGGAGCCGGGGGTCGGGGCTGAGAAGGAGGTCGACTACTCGCTCGAGTCGGAGAGGTAAAACTGTAATTTTATTATCTAAACCTTTTAATCATACATTTTTTCAATGTATTTTACATTCCATTTGATTCCTCTTGGAATATCATTTTCCTACATCAATAAATGATAAGTGCCGCCAAATTAGTATTTATGAACAACGCTAGAGGAATTTTTTTCGTCAGAACATCCAACCAAACCATTTTCAGTTTAACAAAAATGTATTCCATACAACGTTAAGTTACAGTTCAATCTAATCTCTGTGGACCATAGCATTTTGCATTCAATCTTAGGAAAACACTTCCTTGCAAATAGAGTAGTGGGCGCATGGAACAAGCTTCCACAATATGTCATCAATGCTACAAATATAAATCAATTTAAAACTCCATTGGGTTCTTATTTGGAGAGACGAAAAGATTAAGTATTTATTTTCTATATTTATATCAACTCAATTTTTGTTAAACTTATCGTGATTTGTGTAGATATGAGCGCATCAGCAGAATGCTGCCTGTTCATTAAATAATATATGTATTTGTGTTAGACATGATCAAGACACGCGCCACCCAGAGAGTACAGTACCCGAAGAGGAATGCGGGGCGGGGGGCGGGCTGGAGGAGCTGCGGAGGCGGGTGCGGCGACTGGCGGCGCGGCCCCTCGAGGCCGGTGGCTCCCACGGCGACTCCAGCTGGGAGGAAGAACTCAACTCCACCGTGCAGCGCCTTGACCAGATGCTGCTGGCCCGGGAGCAGGAAGCCCGCAGCCGCCAGAACAGAATGCTCACCGCTTCGCAGTCCGTTCATTCCTCTCGAGACAAACTCTCTGAACCCTACCCCTCTGCAGTCCTGCGCTCGCACTCCTCGCACGATCCCTCCCAGCTTCTCAGACACTCTGACATCTCTCTGTCTCAAGACCAGGCCTCTGAGCATCCTGCCCCCGCTCCCACTCAAAACGCTCTCTCCCAGAAGTCTGAACAGTTTCTCAGCCAACCGGATATTTCTTCGTCTCGTACCTTATTCCCCAAACTGTCAACCATGTCCACAAACCCCCCCGAGTTCTCTTCCTCTCAGTCCTCTTATGATAATTCTCTGGAAATGAACTGTGAACCTTCGTTAGACTCGCTAGAAAGTTATACGGCTGAGGATGCTAAAGATGTTAAAGTTTCTCTGCAGGAAATGTCGAAATTGCAGCTTTGTCTCTCTGTTTCCACTCTTGAAGATCTGTTGCCAGCGGGATCAAAAGATCTTCCCATTATTCAAAGTATTGGAAAGACAGCAAAAGATTCTAACGATGATACTAAATATGTCCCCTTTTCTTACAAAGTAACTTTTGAGGATTTTCAACCTTCTCCGAGCAAATCCCATTCGGGACAAAATGTTGAATCGGATAATTCAACTTCTGAGAATGAGAAACCATTTCAAAACTTGAAAACATTCCAAGGTTCGAATCAAAGCTTGGAAGCAGTTAGCGATGTGGCGAGTGATGATGGAAGTGGAATGAAAAGCCCAGAACCCATTAACCCTGTTTCATCAGCGGTGCTTCAACCGGAAGTCGAGGTTGGCAAGCCGAAGCGGGCGGCATTTGGGGCTCAAGATTAAAGTGTGATAATGCGGTGGTTGTGAATGTTAATATTTGCTGATGATAATGATTGACAGCTAAATTACGCCTGTTGAAGACTTGTAGTAATTCTATGATAAAAAAATTAGTACATAAATATTATATAAGAAAGATAGGAATATTAAAGTGTTTATTCTGATGTTTTTAATAATTTTAAAATGTAATGTTTATTGTTGTGTTTATTTAATATAATAATTTTGATCTATGCTTTCGCTAGAAGATTGGAAACTACTTTAAGCACTTATTTATATTTTTTTCAAAGTACAAATAATTTTTTAATAATTTAATGTATTTCGTGTAATTTTTGTACTGTCATATTAGTCACTATTTTTTGTATTTATATTATTGTGATTTGTGATTACAATCAAGTCTTATTCGAAATCGCTATTTTATTTGATGAAGAATTCTTTCAATAAAAAAAATTTCAAAGTAAATTTTTTACAATGAAACTCTCTTATGAAGTTTTCCAAAGCATCGAAAAATAAATTCTGATACATTAATACTTCTTACGTGGGAACTTTATTAGTGCAGTTCACCGTACATAAATAAATAAAATCTGGAAAAATGACTTTTAGAGATGGTGTATTTCATTGCCTTAGTTTTGGCCTATACTTTATATAAATATATTATTCTGTATTAATATCACTAACGTATCATGTGCCATCACAAACATTTGTGCACTCAAGTACTTAAATACATAATCTATAGTCTCGGGCTATACAAGCCGTATGTAGCCTGTAGCGTGTTGATTAAATAAATAAAATACATTTTTCTATAACCTTGTTTTTCATTTATAATTTGGAATTGATTCATACCTACAGAGGTTAATACTCGTACACTGCAATACACTGAAGTCGCAAATATTGTATGCGAATCAGTTTGTGGTTTTATTGTGACAACTATTGGGGTAGCTGTGGTTAACAGTTAGAATTGGAAAGGGATTTCGACTTACCCTTGGTCTTTTCGATCGATATTATGGTCTTGAGGGAACACTTAACATGTAAATTGCGCAAGTTTTCTTAACAGACTGGTAATGTTAGTTAAATAAGTTGCAATGTCACTGATGTAGGTACTCCACACTGTCAGACAGGGACAGGAAATTGGGTGGAGAAATGAAGGCATGCAGGAACACATGTGAAGAGTTGCGTCAACATAAACTTTTTGATGAAAATGACATTTCTTCATTATCTACATCAGTAAAGCGAGATCTATTTATGGAATGATCAGTAAGTACCTGGGCCTAGGGGCTTGGGGCAGATATTCTGAGTAAAAAATCATTATGGCCAGTTTATGCAAATTATTATGCCTTGAGATAAAACTCAGGCTGCACTTACTGAATTTACTCAACACATTGTCATGACCAGAGATGTGCTTTATTTCAAATAAATCCATTTCAAATGGAAATGCAAAATGGGTATTTTCCATTTTCCATTTTAAATGCTTATTTGCAACATTCTTACTACTATCTCCGTTCATCTTTTTTTCATAAGCCCCAAATATCAGTCGGTCCTCAACCTCGCTATGAGAGATAATTTACATTTGTCAAGTTGCTCCCTGGTAGGAGCCCTGGCAATTGAGTGATACCATTACAAAAAATACTGAACATGGGGCCATGACGCTGTAATATTAAATGTTAGATAGCAGTTTCTATGTTTTTACGTTGGCAACATTAGTCCTGCGAAAAAATTTTGTGGTTTCATATTGAATTTCATGATTATGAACTCATAATGAACCATCTAAATCAGTGATACTCAACCTTTTTCTTCTGCGGGCCACATTCATATGTTTGTAAAGCTACGCGGGCCGCAACACTATACTGGTCAGTGTTGCCAACGGTGTGAGCTTGATTCCCCCTTTTATTATTCGAAATGGGGGGGGGGGGGTTGTTAGAAATTCCCCACAAAAAAAAAATTCAAAATGAGTGCTCCCCACAAAATATTTGAAATCCATGGGGGGGGGTGGGGGGGGTTGTTGCAGAACTTAAAGCTGAAAAAAGAATCCGCACAGCCAAAAACATCATATGTAATTCCCCACCCACAACAATTTTTCGAATCCATGGGGGGGGGGGGTAATTCCGTAGGGGGTAGCTACGGAATTCCATTTTCGAAAATTTCCGGCCGCGAAAAACATTATATCAAATAGATATATAAAGATAAGTTCAAGAGGTGTTATGTTTAGTAGCCTCAATAGCGATACATACGCCGTCGTTGGTAGTAACACCGGTAACCATTTATCTTAACTGTCAAAAATTTATGTGTTGCCACGAGCAAAATTATTTGCACGCATATTTGTCTGTCAAATCTTTGTTTTTTAGAGATAGATCTAGCGTGTGCAGTTATGGTGTGCAGTAGCAACACTCTTATACCATATTATATTATATAGATAGTATATTATACTTATACTATCCTCTTCGGGTTTCAATGTCTGTATGTCAAAGTCGCAATTAATCTCAAATTAACGTGATATAGAATGCCAGATTTTGTAAATCATGTTCCTGATATTAAATGTATTGAGGGCCGCACAAAATAGCTCGGCGGGCCGCAGGTTGAGTATGACTGATCTAAATGAAGACCTACATAATATATCAATATGGCTGAAGAAAAATAAACTTAAATTGAATGTAAACAAAACAAAATTCATGAACATTGGAAAACGAGTAACGCAAACAAAAAAAGACATATCGATAGACGGTGAAGTATTGAAAGAAGTATTTGAAATAAAATATTTGGTGGTAATAATTGATTCCAAATTAACTTTTGCTCAAAATACAAAACAAATTATTAAAAAGATTGCCAAAAAAATCTCACTGTTGGGAAGAATAAGAAGATTCCTTAACACAGTTTCCAGTAAAAATGTGTACCACACATAAATTACTGTAGCAGCATTCTATTCTTATCCAACGACGGATTAATGAAACAAATGACAATTCTACAAAATAGAGCAATGAGAATCATATTGAAGAAAAATAGATACACAAAAATTAAGAACATGTTGAAGGAGTTGAATATCTTGTCATTTAAACAAATTATTTACTTTAATACCATATTTTTAATCTACAAGATAATCAATGGCCATACGTCTAGTGAATTCCTAAGAAAAATTGATAAACTGCAGAACAAACACACACATGAGACAAGGAAAAGAAATGAATTGAGACTCCCCTTCAGGAAAAAAACACAGAGTCAAAAGTCATTGATGTACGGAGCGTTGAAGATATTTGGAGAGCTACCAGAAGAAATAAAATCAGAAGAAAACATAAAAACATTTAAAATTAAATTAAGAAAATATGTGATTGATTCATTTTAAATATGTTACCATAATTATATGTATATGTATATAAGGATTGTATTAGGACATAGATAACTATGTACCTACTTAAAATACCACAATAAACAATAAAACAATAATAATCTGTAGTCGTGGTGTTTAAGGATTTACCATCATGTAATATATTTGTTCTACATTGATGTCCATTATTTTTTTTTTTTTCCATTATTTCTGGCTTTCACCCTTCAAGGGTGTTCTTGGCCATCATTTAAAATTATTGAGAAATGTGTATTGAAAGGTGAATTTAAATATTAATTTTATTTAAATAGGCAAATTTCAAAATTATAATGAAAATTGGAGTCGAGTTCAGACTTAAAAGAGATGAAATGTTGAATGGAGGGGAGGCAATTTTAGTTAAGGCTTGATAGAAGAGAGGATATTTGTTTAGAGAGGGACAACCAAAAAATATGTGATCTAAAGTTCCCACTTCTAGACCACAGAATGTACAATCTGGGGAGTCAAGGACGTGAATTTTAAAAAGATGGGAAGGAACGGAACAATGACCGATCCTCATTCGAATGAGTGAAGAAATTTCTTTTTTGGAAAAATGAGGGAATTGCTGAAACCACGGTTTTGATGGTATAGTCCTTTGTATTGAGGCATAGCAGGCTCCCTTGGATTGACTAGCAATGTGCCAATACTCTGACCAAACATTGCGGGATCTTTCTTTGATGATGGAAAAAATGTCAGATAAGGGAATGTGGTTTACGAGGGTAACAACAGGGTTGGACGCTCCTTGTTTTGCCAAGGCATCCGCAATATCATTACCCATGATACCAACATGTCCAGGAATCCAAATCAGAGTTACAGATTTACCAGAGCTTTGAATGGATGCTATCATCACTCGAATAAGGCATACAAAATGATCATCAGGATGAAGAAGAGGACTGGATTTAAGTTTTTGGAGGGAACTGAGAGAGTCAGAGAGAACGAGGGAATGTTCAAAATTATTTTTGATTATATATTTGAGAGATTCTATTATTGCAATGCACTCAGCTGAAAATATTGAAAATTGATTTGAAATTGAATGAAATATTCTATCATTAGAATTATTGTGGTAAACGTTAATACCTATACCACAGTTAGGAGAGTCGGGAGATTTGGATCCATCAGTAAATAAAAGAGAAAAGTTGGGCCATTTAGATAAAATAATGTCATTGAACATATTATTGACAGTTCGGGCCGGGAGATTGGAATGACTTTTAAAGATTCCGATCCCTTCTAATATTGTTGGGGATAGGGTGACGTGACTATATTTTAGTTTGTATAAGGGAAGTAGATCATTTTGGATGATGTGGAGCTCTGAGAGAGACTTAAAATTTTTACAGATGTCAGGAATAGGTTTAGTTGAAGCTCTGATTGTAGATGAATGGTTTGAGTCAATGAACAACGAGACGCTGGGGATAACCTGATGACATTTAGAATTTAAACATTTAAGAACAAATTTGTCAGCAAATAGTTGACGCCTTAAATAAAGAGGAGGATCAGAACATTCTACTTGAAGGGAATTGATGGGTGACGATTGCATCGCTCCAGTTATTATTCGCAAAGATTTAGATTGAATTTTGTCTAATTTATTAAGTACATTTTTTGAGGCAGTACTAAAAAGTGGGCAGGCATAGTCGAGATGGCTTCGAATAAGTGCATTGTAAAGCAACTTAATGCAAGTAGGGTGAGCTCCCCACCAAACGCCAGATAATGATCTGATGATATTTAAATTTTTTTCGCATTTAGTAACTAAATTATTAATATGGGAAGACCATTTAAGTTTCCTATCAAATGTTACTCCCAAAAATTTTACTTCAGAAGCGTTGGAGATTGGAGAATTTTTAAATAAAATTTGAACGGGGGGGTTTTTATGGCGGTTTGAGAAGGTGACACACTGAGTCTTTTGGATTGAAAGTTCAAGACCATGTAACGTGAGCCATGTGCAAAGGGCATTCATGGCTTCGTTAAGATATTTGACGGCAAGAGGGATGATTTTGGATGATAAGAAGAAAGCTATGTCATCTGCGAACTCGATAATTTTTATTTGTGGGGGAATAGTGACATGCATATCATATGTGTATATATTATACAGTAAGGGGGACAATACATCGCCTTGTGGTAAACCCTTCCAAATAGACCTACTTTGAGGAGAAATATCTGGAAGTTCAATGAAAATTTTTCTATCTAGAAATAGATTAATAATTGATTGGACAAACATGGGGGGAAGGCCAAGGCCTAGAAGTTTTTTTTTCAGGATTGGGATGGAAACATTGTCAAAGGCGCCTTCTATATCTATAAAGACGGCAAGACAAACTTCCTGTTTAGAAATCGATAAATTAATATCAGTGCTGATGATGGCAAGGTTATCCTGAGTGGATTTTTTTTTCCTAAATCCAAATTGAGATGGAGAGAGAAGCTGTTTACTCTCGACAAAAAATTCTAATCGGTTTTTAATTAATTTTTCATAAAGTTTACTGAGGGTGGATGAAAGAGCGATTGGCCTGTAGTTGGATCCAAAATTTGGAGATTTGTTTGTTTTTAAAATAGGGATGATTATTTGACAACTCCAGTCATCAGGCATTATACCAGTCTGGAAGATTTTATTTAAGATGCTTAAGAAGTGGTTTAGAACATTATCATTACTATTTTTGATTATGCTGTAAGGTATACCATCTCTGCCTGGAGAAGATTCCTTGACTGTTGATAAACAATTTTTTAGCTCAATTAAGGTGAATGGAGAGTCTAGCCAATGATTAGACATGGGAGTATTATAGATGGGCGTTATTTCATCTAAGTTAGGAACAGAAGGGGGGGCAATTTTGTCCAAGAATTCATTTATCCATTTAGAATGGGACGCTCGAGGAGATGGTGAACTGAAGGAGGATCGAAATCTTCGGATCATAGACCAAACTTCCGAAATTGGAGTGTTCGGAGATACTGAACTGCAAAAGTTGTACCACCCGGATCTTTTTTTTGACCTCAATACCCTTTTGGCATTGGATTCAGCGTTTTTGTATATAAGATAGTTCTCCATAGTCATATTGTAACGATAGGAAAGAGATTTAGCTTTCCGAATTCTTACTACTTTGGAACATTCCTCATCCCACCAGGGAGTTGGAGGGAGTTTTTTGAGAGATTTAGTTTTAGGGGGAGGATTTGATTTATTTATTGCAGTTATGAGCATTGATTTGAAGTTATTATAATCATCTTTGACGGAAAATATATCGGTGGCGGGTGAATTTAGTAGGAACTTGTCCATATGAGAGTTAAATTCATCCCATTTGGTGTGTTTCGTTTTAATCTTTGTCGAAATATGAGACTTGTCCGATTGGAAAGAAGTTTGATAAGTAATGATGATCGGGAAATGATCACTGGAGCAAGGGTCGGGGGACACCACCCACGAGGAGAGAGAAGCCAGACTAGTAGAACATATCGAGAGATCCACTGCACTGGGGTTTGTGCTGGGGCGTGAGATCCTAGTAGGAGATCCGTCATTCAAAAGGAAAAGGTTGGATTGATCTAGGAAATCCATCACACTTCGACCATCTCGGTCGGAGAAAGCAGAACCCCAGACGGGGGAATGGGCATTAAAATCGCCTAATATAAAGAAAGGAGGGCTTAGTTGACTTACAATTTGCAACCAAGTTTGTTTATTGAAGTGGGCTGTTGGGGGAAGATAGACTGAAATAAAGGATGTGTCCTTTATTTTAGCTGCAACCATTTGGAAGTCAGCATTGGGGGGTTTGATATTATTTATTGGGGAAAATGATATGGATTTTTTAATAAAAAGGACAGCACCGCCGCCCGAACCTTCCGGGCGATCGTCGCGGAGACAGGAATACCCTCCCACATTAAAGTGGGTGGATGGAGTAAACCAAGTCTCCGAGATAGCAGCCAAAGAAATAAAGTTGGAATTTAATAGGTTAAGGAGATCAGATTTGTTAGAAATAGCACTTCGGCTATTCCACTGAAGTATTCTGACATCCTGAAGAGCCATTTTGAATAAATGATTTTAATGTGGAAATAATAGTAGCAGCGTTGGACGGTAGATTAGTTTGAGAAGAAATAAGGTCAATTAGAAGCATAATAAGAGTTTGGATAAATGAAGAATTGTCTTGGGAGAGTTTTTCAGAAAGTTTAAGAGAGTTCATTGAGGACGGATTATAATTATTTGCACACCCATTTGTGGCATTTGAAAGAGTTGAACCATTGGGATTTAAGAGCAGTGAGTTGTGTTGTTGCTGATCGTATCCAGGAGCCGGTTTAGAGATAGCGTTTTTGTATGTGAATTTAGTTGAACGAGAAGAAGTTGTTGTAGTGGAGGGAAGAGGGTTGGATGAGGAGTTGCTGGATAAAGCCTCAGCAAATGATTTTTTGACAGGCGGGAATAATTTAGAAGCCTGCAGAAAAGACAAGTTCTGAGAGGCCATTGAAATTTTAATATTTTTTTGGCGAGATTGTTCTGGGCAAGATGTGTTGATAGCTGTATGTGAGCCTGAGCAGTTAAAACATTTAGGTGAGGAGGAAGAAGGACATTGGTCAGCTGCGTGGTTTTCTCCACATTTAAAACATCTGGGTTGAGATCTGCATGCAGCTTTGGTATGACCAAAACGGCAGCAATTGAAACATTGAGTGGTGGGATATGTATACATTTCAACTGGTAATGAGTTGAAGAATAAATATATATGGGAGGGAAGAGATTGACCTTCAAAGGTGATAACAACAGATTGGGAGGGCTTCCAGGTAATTATACCCTCAGAGGAGTCCTTGTAATTTAGCCTCCTGGCTTTTATGGGATTGCCAATGTGTTGGGGGGTTGAAAGTGAAGACAGAATTTCTTCGATGGACAGATCGGTCGAGATACCTCTGACCAGGCCCATGCGAGTGACATTGAAAGTAGGGATATATGCCTTGAACTTTGAATTAGATGAAATGAAGATATTTTTGATGAAACTGTTGGCAGCTGACCCTGAGAGGAATTCGACGGAGATTCGGAAGCGACCCTCGGCTTTTACACTTCCAGGTTTGATTGAAAGATTCTTGCTATTTGATAGGAATTTGCCAAATTCAAGAGGGTGGATGGTTTTTCCTTGCTCAGTTTTTTGGGCGTATGCTATGAATGGGCCACGGGAATGAGGAGAATAAAAGTTTGTTGGAGGAAGTTGAGAAAGTGCTGGTGGGGACTGTGAAGTCGAAGGCGAGTCAAGTTTTATTGGGGAAGAAGGAGTAAATTTCCTTTTTTTGGTAGAAGTCAAGATGACAGAATCACTGTCAGAAATTTCTACATTTTCCCCGTCTGGGGGGTCTGGAGAGGGATCTGGGGGCTTTGTAGGGGGTCCAGGAGGGAAATCTTCCTCCATTATTCACAACAGTAAACAACTACAATAATAGTATGAAAAATGACAGAAGTAAAAAAGTTTATAAATATCTGGAAATCAGCAGCGAAAAGTGACTCCTGGAAGATCAGGAGGGAGAAGAAACCTCAAGGCACAACACACTACACTTTTTTTTTGGCCAGAAAACAAAAAAGAATGGTAAAAAATTAATTTTAGATAGAGCAAAACAAAACAACTGATGACAGCCAAATGTTATTGTTGCACTCTATTCATGTCCATTATTAAATGACAAAATTGTTTAAAAATTCTATAATTATTTTAATGGTTTGATCTGAGAAACCATTTTGCATTTTGAAAATAGGTATTTTGCATTTTGCATTTGAAATGCTTTTCTAAAAACCATTTTCAAATGGAAAAGTTTTGACCCATTTCCATTTTGCATTTCAAATAGTTTTGGGTACCCATTTTGCACATCTCTGGTCATGACATCCCTATGGAGCCGTTAAATGTTTAAATATTTCTAGGTGGCGTTTGAAGGCCATATTTTATCCATGCTCTTTCGTCTGTTTTTGTGAATTTTTCTTTGTGACGATGTATGAATGTGAATGAAGCAAGGAGTGTGTGCCAAGTCCGAGCTGTTTGAAGGGCCACCCTCTCTGCCTACCACACATGGTGAATAATTGTGCTTTGAATGGTGATAATTAAATATAAGTTAGTTAAATTACACATGAAAGTGTTTTGGAAAAAAAAATTCTAAATAGGATTTGTAAATTATTTATTATCGAGTAATCGAGAAATTCTAAATTTTTCTTTTGTAATATAAATTATTATTATTTATCACAATTTGTTTAGACCCGAACTAGTGTAACAACTGCGAAAATCCTTAGAAAATTGATCACATAATCTGTTTTAAAAAAATAAAATATGTTTATAAAAACATTTTTTAGAAATCCTAAAATTTCATTAACTCTTTTGTTGTTACGGCAAAAAGTCCATACTCACACGCGGGTGTATCAACAGTTGATACGGAAACTTTGAATGCCGATATTCCAGCGATCTTTTGACATAAATTTATTTCCCGCTCGCTTGAACATTCGTAGAACTATCACGATGCTGACATCTACAAGAATTTCTCAAAAATAAAATTGTATTTCATAAAAAAAGATCCATAATCAAGTGCGCCTCTTCGTGCCTTTTAGTCCTTTAGTTTACAATTTTGTCAACGGATGGCGTTAGTACTAGTATGTTGCTGTGTAAGTGACATAAAATTTATGTGTTGAGTTTTGGAAAAAGTTTTCATAACTAAAAATGATAAGTGATCATGGTGTCCCGCTTGTGTCTATCAACGCAGTAGCCTAAGTACACACACGCCGAGTGAATGGCGGGACCACATTCAAAAGATACGGTACATCTTTGTATGAAATTTTATGTTTTTGTTTTTATAAACATCTAAGAGTGTTGACACACGAGGATTTGTTTTCATATTGTGGAGAATAATCTGTTCTGTCTATAAAGTCCAATAAATCATGCCAGAATGCTATAATTTGACATTCAATTGCGTGCATAGGTATTTGAAAATATGTACCGCGTATGGGTATAGATAAAACGGAGCAAATTAACGCATTGAAAAGGTTAATATCTACAAAAATAAGGTAAAATAACTCCAGTCCTTTTGTATTACCTTTTTTTTAATCAATAATGACCTAACTTAAATACCAGTAAATACATTTATTTTTTCTATACAGTCGAACTTGGTTATAACGATCACGGCAATAGCAAGTTCATGGCTAAATGAGCCATTACAAAGCCATATTTTAGTTCAGGCTTACGAGGGTGGTATGAAAAGTTTCCGACCTAACAATGAAACAATTTTTTTTTTCTTAAGTTTTTTATTTATTTTTCTACATAGTCTCCTTGTAACTCTACACACTTCTCCCAGCGATGCTCTCATCTCTCTAACCCGTCCAAATAGTACTCGGCGTTTTTCTCTGCAAAATAATTGTCCACAAAGGTGATTGCTTCCTCATTTGACGAAAATCTCTTTCCTTTGAGCGTAGATTTTAGATTAGGGAACAAAAAGAAGTAGCTTGGGGCTAGATCTGGTGAGTAAGGTGGATGGTCAAGCAGTTCAAACTGTAATTCGTGGATTTTGCCATGGCAACCGCTGAGGTGTGAGACGGCGCGTTGTCTTGGTGAAACAGGATTATCTTTTTCTGCAAATGTGGCCATTTTTCTGCAATTTCTGCCTTCACCTTGTCAATTAATGATGCGTAGTATGCTCCTGTAATAGTTTTTCCTTTTTGAACATAATTAATTAAGATAACTCCATGACTATCCCAAAAAACAGTCGCCATCACTTTCACAGTTTTTGATTTTTTGGAGCCGGTTCCCCCTTTGCAGTCCACTGTTTTGACTGTATTTTTGTTTCGGGCGTATAATGGTGTATCCAAGTTTCATCTACAGTAATTAATCGGTGCCAAAACTTTATTTATTGCACCTAAAATGCGCCAACAGAGCGTTGGAAATGTTCATTCGAACACGTTTTTGGTCTAACGTGAACAAACGCGGCACCCAACGCGCGGACAGCTTTCTCATATCTAAATCTTGATTTAATATGTGACAGACACGTTCTTTGGACATTTTCATAACCTCTGCTATCTCTCTCACTTTAATTCGGCGGTCATCTAATACTATTTGGTGAAGTTTAGCAATGTTATCGTCAGTAGTTGCAGTTTTTGGACGTTCCGAACGTTCATCGTCTCCCAAGCTCTTACGGCCACTTTTAAATTCAGCTGCCCAAAATTTCACTGTGGTAAATGATGGTGCAGAGTCCCCATACACAGAGTCCAACTCATCTTTGATTTGAGTAGGCGTATTGCCAACAAACATTTAATAATAGATTGGTACTCAATTTTTTCCATTTTCACAAAAACACACACATCGACTCACTCAAACGACTGTCAACTAAAAACTGCCCGTCCAAAATGGCCGAAACTTCGGTGAGTAGCTGTCAAAAGATGCACAATTACATTCACTAGCTTTTATTGATGAGTACCGCCATCTTTGCATTGAGGTCGGAAACTTTTCAGACCACCCTCGTATCTTCATATAATTGTTGACTGTTATAACGAGTAATTACTACGAATGCAAGGGGGCCTCAGAGGGGCCCAGCAGGTGAGGGGGGGGGGAAGGCAATCAGCACTTGCTGAAATACTGACCATTAGATATGAGGGAAACTGAAACTGAGGTATTAGGGAAACAAAGGTTAAAATAAATAACTTCAAATTAATTAAGAAAAGATTTTATTTACAGAAAAGTCCTTCATCTTAAGCATTCCTAGACAATGTACAACTGCGTTAGTGTGTGCAGACACTATATATATACTTTGCACTAGCCGAGGTGAAGCCACATGAATAAACATTTCCTATCCAACAGTCATAGACATTGCATACAGAGTTATTCCTCATTTTAATGGTTCTGACGAGTTTTAAGTCAAGGAGTTGCAGCCTTCCAGTGTTAAGTGAAGTTGGATTTTAAAGAAAATAAAATATTTTCCTGCATTCATCAGTTTACATACCATAAGAACTAAGTAAGAAGGTTACGCTCTTGCTAAATGATAACAACCATCAAAATGTGTTATAACTAGTGCTCTTGCCATGACAACCACCACACACAATAACAAGTGCTAAAACTATTATTGCTTTGCCAAGGCAACAACCACAAATTATCAGTGCAACAGCACTGATGCATTATCATGACAATGAACAAAGTTACAAATGCTATAATTTCATAGTGTTCTTGCCATGACAACGACCGCAAACATAGTCATAAGTGCTAGGACCAGTGCTCTTGCTATGACAACGACAATGAACAATGTCACAAGTACTAGTGATAATGAGCACGAACAAGGTCTCAAGTGCATATCTAGTACTCTTGCCATGACAATGTACAAAATCGCTATAACTAGTGCTCTTGCTACGACAACGACCATGAACATAGTCGCAATTGTGCTATAAACTAGTGCTCTTGTCGTGATAATGACCACAAACATAACCGTAAGGGTTATGCCCAGTGCTCTTGTCATGACAACGACCACGTATTTAAAATATGCTATAACTAGTGCTCTCACCAAGACAATGACCATGGACATAGACGTAAGTGCTACGACAAATGTTGCTTCATCTCAGTTGCAAGATGCAACTCATGGCCTGGCAGCTAGTATGCATTGTCTAATTGACTGAATTCTACAGCTAATGGGGATTTGAAGACATATCTTTTACACTTGTCTGTCTTATTAGATTACTGCAATCGTTAGCATTGATAATACATAATAGAATGTCTGTAACTATTTCATAAAATGTTTAATTCGATATGTTATTATTAATTTATACAATGTGTATAGTAAAAAAATGCCTACATTTGATATTAGTCATATTATTACTCTTACTAAGGCAACGCGTACATTCAACGGACATGGCAGTATGTTCGTATTTCTCGGGACTTACATTGTAAGTAAAGCACAGAAATAGTCTTATTCATAATAATTAACAACAATATAATACATTCAATAATATTAATTTAATTAATTTAGGACACTTTAGAAAATACAAGTTATAATGAAATTATTCATTTTGGCGTTAATTTTTTAGTGACTCTTAGAAACAATCTTTAGAATCACAAAACATAATATCTACGGAGAGGGGGGCCTTTTTACGATAACGAAATAACTATTATTATTAATAAAAGCTTTGTCTTGTGTTAGTGCTTAGTATTAATATTTCAAATTTTGTTTCCCATAGAGATTTATTGGCTGACAATTAAATTTTAATTTGCTATCTAAATTCTTACATACAGATTACCAAGCTATCAATAAATAAAATATTCAGACAAATAAAATAAATTTGATGGCACTTTTCTCAAAAAATTTGTATCTTGATTTTTTTTAAATATGGCAATAAACAGAATCTTACACAAAAATGGCACATTTTTTATATTAGCAATGAATTAATCAAAATGTTAAAATATATTATATTAGGCACAATGAATTAACATTCAATCCTACGTTTTCTTGGTCTTTATTATTTATTATTTCTAGTACATTATTTTCCCATTAAATTATCAAATTAGTATATAAGACACATGTCTAAAGCTTGTGTAAAATAGAAATTCCCATAAAAGTTAGCACTGAATTGACACATTTCCCAATTGCTGCAAACCTGTAGAAGATAACGTGCGGCTTGTAATTATTATAAAATACTAACAAATATATATAATATTATCCGAGATATGTCTAGATATAAGATAAACACTTTTAAGGCAGTTAGCTACGTCCTTTCAGAGACATGCAGCTTACTTCTAGGCAGATTTTCATAAGGCACCAATGTGAAAAAGCCATTTTATCTAGAGATTATAATATAATATCTAACAACCGCCCCTCGCCTTTCCTTCTACCTAAAGATAATAAATAATTCCCAAACACATTCAATAAATAATACTTTCAGTGTAAGGGCAGCATAGTGTCAGACACAATGAGCACACGGTATAAAACATTATGGCAAGTTGGTGATAAACATTATGGAACCATAGTGTAAAACATTATGGAAACATAGTGTAAAACATTATGGAAACATAGTGTAAAACATTATGATAACATGGTGTAAAACATTATGGTAGCATAGTGTAAAACATTATAGCGACATTGTGTAAAACATTATGGCAGCATAGTGTAGAGTATTATGGCACCACAGAGTGAAACATTATGCAATTACATAAAGTTGTAGAGTTAATTTAAACAATGCATCGTAGTGTTAAATTCAACATGGCAGATCAAAGTAAAAATGATTCAACTTGTATATTTGTTGAGTTTTTTTTGCAGACACTGAATGAATGCTTGAAGTACGAATTACTATTATTAGTGAGAGTCATATTATTTTAAAGAGGTATTTCGAGTTTAACAAAAGTCATGTCTATGAACAAAAAGATCTTTCAATTCGTCGTTTTAAAATCAATTCCATCAAGTGATGTGTTTTTATAATGACTAAAAACAGAAATTTGTTATTCTATAGAAAATATTTGATATTATTCCATATTATTGCTATCAAACGATTGAATCTAAAGCAAAATAGAAATATTTACACAATTATGTCAACAACATGACTACCATTTTTGTAATATATTCATTACATTTAAAACCTAAACTAACTTGTGAGAGTATCTTGAAAATACTCCTATTGCGATTACAAATAATTGTGATTGATATAAATAAGTCAACAAATGCTTCCAAAAGATTTCAATAAGGCAACAAATGTTTCCACACTATCTCAATAAGTTAACAAATGTTTCTGAAAGAAATCAATACTAAGACAACAAATGTTTCCGTATGATTTCAAGAAATATTTTGAACAAACTTTATTAATTCAAAACAAAGACTCCTTGTTCGACACGTCAATTCACACAAGTACCAATCGATCAACTCAAAAGTAGACAATAAATAATAGTAAAAATAAATAAATATTTTAGTTAGTGACTGCATTCACAGTATTACTAATTCTTTCCAAGACACTCACCACAAAATAGTATGTTAGAAAGTCGTGTTATTTTAACAGCAATCGTTATCAAAAGTTCAGTAGAGCTCGTCTACATATTTTCACAATCACTGGTAAATGTTGTTAGGAGAGTTAGAGAGTTATCACTAGTTGTATCACCAGTGATATATCGCTAGTTGTATCACCAGTGCCATCACCAGCTGTAGAAATAGTATCACTGAATGTAACACTAGTACTATCGCCAGTTATAGCAATAGAATCACTAAAGGTAACACTAGTACTATCGCCAGTTATAGCAATAGAATCACTAGAGGTAACACTAGTACTATCGCCGGTTATAGCAATAGTATCACTAGTACTATTGTTAGTTGTAGTAATAATATCACTGGTGTTATCCCTAGTTGTAGTACTAGTGTTATCAGTATTTATGGCACTGGTGTTATAGCTAGTTACAGCACTAGTGTAGTCACTAGTTGCGACACTAGTAGCGCTCCGACGAGGAAGCGGGTGGTGGAGAAGGTCAGAGTTGTTCGTCGCCATGACCGTAGCCATTCCTGTTGAGGGGCTGGCGCTCGGGGGCATCTGAGGGACGGTTGCGCTTGAAGAAACCGCACTGCAATAAAAAAAAATAATATTGAATATTTAAAATCATACCTGATACCGTACAAGAGATAACGAAAGTTGAACATTTTGATTTTGAATGGTGGTCTTTCACCAGGGCTATACTGAGAGTATCTTCCACGCTGATATTAGTTAGTATTCTTACAATATTAGTTTTTTCTGACATTATTCCACTCAGATATGTCAGTGGTTAGGTCTGTATTTAGATCTCGATTTGACAAACAAGATATGTATTGGCATTTTTAGTAGATTGAATACTGTACTACAATTGAAATTGAGGTTGCAAATTGAAAATACATAGATGCATTGACCAAGAAATTCCAGGCAGAAAAAGCCCTGCAGATTGCAAAATGATAATATAGCTCACTAGCAGCATAGCAAAATAGCTTCCACAATAGATTTCCTGCATTAAAATTATGTCCCTACCTACAACTTGTATAGGTGAATAAAAGCGAGTACTCCTTTGAACGAAAATTGTCCTTTGTTTTTTTCTCATCGCAAAGATAAATACAGTTTTTACTATTTTATATTATGGTAAATTATATACTATTGTAATATGAGATTTTCATGATAAACGAGATGGTAATATGTATAGACATTTAATAGTAAATACATATATTTATAGGAATAAGTTGGGAATTTAACGGAAAATATATATATATGGTAATATAGAAATTTCATGGTAACTTATATATGTAGTAACGTAAAATACGATTATTACCTTGTATAGTGCCAAGACTAGAAGCAACAGCAGGAGGGCCCCCGCACATGCGGCCAGCACCACCGCCCACAGGGGGATCCCCTCAGCAGGCTGCGGAGGCACCAAGGGCGTGAGCACACTAGAGGCCTGCTGGGAGCGCGGGGGCCTTTCCAGGGGCACCCCCAGGTAGGGCAAACGGGACACGCGAGCAACGGCCACAGAGGTGAGCGTCACAGAGCGGTCAAACGTCAACTGGAAAGCAAAAAAAAACAATTTTTATTTTTAGAATAATTTCATAATTAAAAACTTAAATTACAATATTTGATCATTGAAGACAATATTATTTTGAAACAGAAAAATCATAAAAAGATTCAATCGCATCCAGGAATTTTAAACCCTGCTCCTCAGTCTTTAATATTGTCTTTAATGATTAATTATTACATAATTTTTTTAAAGAAAGGCATACGTCCACGAATAAGCTAACAATATTTTTAAAACTCCTACTACTATCATTATAAGCGGAAGATGTTGATTGTGCAATGGTGAAGGCCTTAGGTAGCAGATAAATTGAACTGGTGAGAACTCGAAGTATCTGTCCACTCAGTTAACCGGTCATAAAACATATAACATTGCCAGACAAACCTACATAATATTGTAATCATTACATTATACTACTTGATAAAATCTTACCTTTTTGAGCGTCTGTGCATTGACCCTAGTACGGATAGCGAGCCAAATCTCATGGTTGGTGGCGAGAGGTCCCGCTACACAGCGTACCATTGCACACTTCAATCCGGGGCACCTCATCGCATCAGCAAGCTGTTCCGCATTCCTGTCGGCTGCCTGTCTCCTTAACCTCACTTCTGGTTGCTCTTCAGCTTCGACGCTCCTCTTTCTCCTGCTCTCGGCTGTGAACTCTTTGTCGTACAGAGCCTGTTTCTCTTGTGCTTCGAAGGCGGCTGCGTCACGTTTCTCCTGTGCCTTGCGATCCCAACGGAAGTGCGTTTGAGGACGGTCAGTCGCCACGTTGTCGCGGCCTCGCTCCAAACTGTCCGCAGAACTCCACTGGGTCTGGTAGGAGGAACCTCCATAAGATTGGGCTGCTTCTCCTATTAAAGAAAAAAACAATTACAAAAGGAAAATTGATAAGCAACGATTTGCCTTTATAAAAGACATTTTGGGAACGAAACGAAAAGTTTCAAACATTCTATCAACTGGCAAATCAGCGCCAATTTGTTTTTTTAACATTTGAAAGGAATTATGATAATAATATCTTTGGCCACTCGACCGATGGAGTATTTATAAAAAAAATGCCTTGAGTGATGGAGGTTTCAGAACGTTCGGTTATGGATTAGGCCGCGCTCATTCCAAAAATCATACCTCCGAAAATTAATACGAAACATATTTAATAAAGTGCTTGCTGTGATTTAAAGCCAAGGAATCCATCTATATTTCAACATTTATCGCATATTTGTAGGATAACACAATTTTTTTTGTTTTATTTTAAATAAATTGGATAAAATCATTTACCTGAATTTAGGCAGTGATGAGACCTAAATATAGGTAGCCATCCATTTAACTGGTTATGATAATAATAAGGAACTGCAGTGAAAAATATTATGGCTTAAAAAAATAATATATATTAATTTTATTATACACGGTGTCCGGAAACTCGTAGTACAAGCGGGAAACTGGAGAATCTACACCACATGGGGAACCCAAAAAAACATAAAATTTTTTGATTTGAGCATTTTCAAAAAAAAAAAAAAAAAAACCAAAAAAAAATATTTTTCGGCTGTTTTAGGGTTAAAGTTTTTTCTGGTGTTTAGGGTTGAATAACAGATGTTTTAACCCTGCAGAGCAGAAATATTTTATGATTACACCGGGTTAAATGAAGGGTGATTTCAAAATAATGCTTCAAATCCGAGTTTCTTCATTTGTTTTACTTTCAAATAGTTTTAATTAGTTGGGTACTTTGATCTTCAGTAATAATTTATAAGAATTTGATTAAAAAAAAAAAAAAAAAAATCAACTTCAAACTCGATTTACTCGATAACGAAAGCTCAAATAAAAAAAATATATACTACAAAATCGACTCCAAATGTGATGTAGATTCACCAGTTTCCCGCTTGTACTACGAGTTTCCGGACACCCTGTATACTAGCTGAAGTGTAACCGGCGTTGTTCGACTTTTCTCTACCTTTAATAAATATAATATCCATGTATTATATATATAAACCTTCCGAAAGAAATTCTCTAAATGATAGTGAAAACCCTATCAAACTCAATTGCAAAGTTTAGAATAACTAAGCATGCAAACAGACAGACGTAGATAGTGACTTTGTTTTATAATAACAACCTATAATCCCGTTTTTAGTTCATTATGATCTGGAATCTTTCGGGATGTTCCCGAACGTTTCAGACTATCCTGAAAGAGAAATCCAACAATGACTAGATAATAAAAATAAATACCAATTTCAATAAAATTTCGTTTCATTTTGAATTTGAACATCTCTTCACTTCTTGGGGGGTAAAATACTAAAACAGTCCATATGCACTGGCAACTCTGGTCCACATTCATATTCGAACCAATGAAAATGTTTTAATGGAGGTTTTTAACTCTTTGCACGCGGTTGTATCAACTGTTGTTACGGCAAAAAGTCTATACTTACACGCGGCTGTATCAACAGTTGATACGGAAACTTTGACGGCCGATATTCCAGCGCTCTTTTGTCATAAATGTATTTCTTGCTCACTTGGACATTCGTAGAACTATCGCGATGCTGACATCTACAAGAATTTCGCAAAAATAAAATTGTATTTCATAAAAAAAGATCGATAATCAAGTGCGCCTCTTCGCGCCTTTTAGTCCTTTAGTTTACATTTTTGTCAATGGATGGCGTTAGTACTATGTAGTATGTCATTCATAACTTTTCATAACTAAAAATGATAAGTGATCATGGTGTCCCACTTGTGTCTATCAACGAACTGGCCTTAGTACACACACACCGAGAGTGGTTTATTTATGACGCCGAGTGAATGGCGGGACCACATTCAAAAGATACGGTACGTCTTTGTATGAAATTGAATGTTTTTGTTTTTATAAACATCTAAGAGTGTTGACACACGAGGATTTGTTTTCATATTGTGGAGAATAATCTATTCTGTCTATATAGTCCAATAAATCAAGCCAGAATGCTATAATTTGACATTTAATTGCGTGCATAGGTATTTGAAAATATGTACCGCGTACGGGTATAGATAAAACGGAGCAAATTAACGCGTTCAAAAGCAGAGGCGGCTCTAGGGATTCAGTCGTGGTAGGTCATTTGAAAAAAATGTGTGACTAATCTTTATTTGATATTGTGAAAAATGCCCATATATTATTAACTATATCAATTTGTTATAGAGTTTTAGAGTCGCGGACTCTAAATAAATATTATGTTAATATAATAAATTGGAAATAAATACACAATCCATGTACTTACGGCAAATTATTTTTAAGATATTAAGTTTTAATGTAGTTGTCCACAACATTAAAATAAATAAAATCAGTGTTTGATTCTATTTGACAATGATTTTTTACGTTTTTTGTTTTGTTTCATTCTAAATCGATAACAACATAAATAATTATTCTAATCCTTTCCCGAACTATGCAATTGAAAAACAACCATTGTTCCACACACTACAAGCGTGTAAAATGAAAAAACGACATTTGTTTATGTCACCATCTCTGTAAAACATATAATATTCACCGTGTTGTCTCCCCCACGGTCATGACCTAAGCGTCCCTAAACTTTCTTCGGAAGCTAATTTTTACTTCGACGAAAAATATAGTGCCATCTCGTTTATTCTATGGCGCGCGTAGGGACAGAAGATGCCAAATTGGACATTCTTTAAATTGACCCAGCGAATCGTGTGGACTTGTGAATGAAAGCTTCTATTAGAGACAACAGATGTCACTGCTAGTCACTCGCCGCCGCCGCTGTTTCGCGTTACATTTTAAATGTTTTGATGCACATAATTGATTATTATATTTATTATTGTTGTCTTATAATTTTGGGGGGTCAAACACCAATTGACCTAAGGGAAGAACCGCCACTGTTCAAAAGGTTAAACACTGGTAAATTGTTTATCAGGTGCTGTCATAAATGTGTTTTTACACTTTGATTCGATACGACAACATTAGTGACAAGATGCTAACATTTTACATAGTGTTCTTTGATGTTAGAAGCGGGTAATCTTAACAATAAAAAATTACTCGACTCCCATACAAAAAACAGCGCCGGTTGAAAAAAAACGTAGAAAACGTAAACGTGACGTCACAGGTCACTTCCATAGATTTAATGAGACACGTTTTTGGGAGACTCGAAAAATAAAACACTTTGTAAATTATTTTAACTACTAAAACTAACTATAACAATAAAAAACCAAATACAGGTATTTATGTTAGAAGGTCATTATTAATAAAATAAAATGGACTGCAGTTCCTTATTAGCTATAAATACATACTTGTTAAATATAGTGTACATTGGTTCATAAATTAGATACATAAAATAAACAATAGAAAATAACAGTAGGTAATATATAGAGAATAGAAATGCATAGTAATAAGTAATAATATAAGGTTTCTCATAACCCGCCTTACTAGGCTAGCCCGTATTGGAGCAATGGAAATGCGTAGTAATAAGATGAGGTTTCTCATAATCCACCTCACTAGGCTAGCCCATAGTTTTTGTTCACAAGTTGTTAGGTGAACAAATTTTGTTTCTCCAAGCCCGAACTAATACCGTCATTGGCTCCAACGGATTTAACTCTAGAGGGGATATAACTTCTTTCAATTCTAAGAGCTTCATTAGTTCAACTTCTTTCGTTAATAAGTCAGTAATTTTGCATATGGACGACATTATTAAAAAAGATGTGTATATTGAGGGTTAACCGAAGAATCGTCCATGCTAGACCTCCAGATCTTTGGCTTTTAAACAAATTGTGATCAGCAGAAAAACCCAACTGTCATATTGATATTATGCTTGTCAACTGATCATAATTTGATTAAAAGCTGATACAGCTCTGAAAACCTGAACCCTGACCTTTTAAAAGTATAAGTAACAAATGGCGCTGATTTTTCATTTTGTGACAATGTTGCATTTGAATTTCAGTGAAACACCCTAGCCTTTTTTTTATATATTTTTTTTTATATTAACTCCACACAGGAGGCCTGTGATGCTGTGTGGAGGGTTTTTTGTGGAGAGGAAGGAGTGAACATGGGTCTTGAAGAGTCCCATGTTGTAGGAGGGAGGAAACACAGAGGCCGGCAGTTCGTTCCACAACCGAGCTGTTGAACTTAAGAACGAATCGTAGAAGCGACCCATTCTCATGTGACAAATGTCAACCGTGTACAAATGTTGGGCGCGCGTTTGGCGTGTATCCCGACTACGCACCGGTGCCGAAGGGATCAATGACGCTAGTTCCTCAGAGCATCTTCCATTGTAATACCGATAGAACAAGGACAGCATACCTACCTGACGCCTGTGCTCTAAAGATTGCAGTCCGTTTGTTAAGATTGGGGAATCTATCAAACGGACCGCCCGTTTTTGCACAGAGTCAAGGGTTTTTTTCAGGTATTTAGGGGCTCCGGACCAGAGATGGCTGCCAAATTCGACAGTAGGGCGCACTTGCGATTTGTACAGGGTCAGCAGTTGTGTACTATTAAAGTATCTGCGGGCCCTGTACAGTACGCCCAGCTTCTGAGAGGCCAGCTTTACTCTGGCTTCGATGGAGCCCCCGTACCTGAGCTGGTCACTTATAGTTACACCAAGCATATCAATGGAAGGCCTGTTCGGAAGATTGCTTCCGTTAAGTCTTAAACTAACCTGATTGGCTAACGGCCTGGCCCCCGGACACCTTCTGCCTGTCCTGTCCGTCTACGTCCCAGGTGTTGACCCGGTACCCCCGGCCTGCCGCTGCAGCGCCCATGGCGTTGGGGCGCTGTACGGCCCCCACAAAAGTGTTGCCGGCACTGGAACCATCCTGGTGGAAGGTGGCGGATCCCGCGTTGATTAGGTCCCGGTTCACAGTCTCCTCGGTGGACCACTTGTGGCGGCCACCGGATGAGTAACTGTCGGCTCCCTCCCCGCCCCATCTGGAAGAATAGGTAACAATTCGAAAAATTAATACAGTCAATTCCGTTTATGCACCTCGTTTGTGGTCTTTTTCATGTGATTTTGATATAATGCAGCCAAGAATGTGTAAACGTAATATCCATTCTTATTAGAATCCTGGATTTTTTCCAGCCGCGTGCATACACTACTCATATTAGTAGAAAACAAATAAAGTAAACAATAATTTGTTTTATATTTTGATATTCTGGAGTAGTTTTCATACAATGGAACCTATGTCCCATTTTCCTATACTTCCTATGAGTATGCCCTGTGTAAAAACAGTATATTATGGAATAAGGAACTCAAGTGAAAAATATTATGGCTTAAAAAAATATATACATTCGTAAAGATCAATAAATGCTGATTCTGAATATATAATTTTTATTATACATACATAGAATTTATAATTTGTCATTTAAAAACAAATAAAACACAATCGCATAATAAAACACCGATTGGTTGGTGTGACTGAATCTGCTGATTCTGACATCGTAACCAGTCTAAGTGAGTAATATTTCTATGGTCTACAGTGTCTTTTTCTTTCGTAATAATGCAGGTTTTTAAACACCGGTAAATAGTTTGTCAGGTGCAGTCATGGATGTACGAGGCGTATCCAGAAAGTAAGTGTACTGAATTTTTGTAGGTTACAAATTTTTTTATTGAAACAAAAAAATTACATGTTTACCGTAGTACATATGTTAGCTATTTTTCGACATAGTCGCCATTCCTCTCAATGCAGGTGGTGAAGCGGGGGATCAAATTTTTGATGCCTTCCTCGGTGTAGTTTCCCGCCAACACCTTCGTCCACTTTTCCACCTCCTCCTTTACCTCCTCGTCGGTTAAAAACCTTTTTCTACCCATGTACAGCTTCAGGGAGGTAAAGAGATAATAATCTGAAGGTGCTAGGTTAAGGGAATGCGCGGGGTGCTTCAGGATATCCCATTTAAACGAAGCAAGCAGTTCCTTCGTGGCGTTGGCCGTGTGTGGTCTGGCATTGTCGTGCAGCAGGCTGACTCCCTTTGTCAGCATGCCTCTCCTCTTGTTATGAATCGCCTTCCGCAATTTTTTTAGGGTCTCACAGTATCTTGCAGAGTTGATGGTCTCTACTTGAGGCAGATATTCAATCAAAATTATGCCTCGACAGTCCCAAAACACGGATGCCACGATTTTCTTGGCTGAAATTGTGGTTTTGAACTTTTTGGTGGAGGGTGAAGAGGTGAGAACCGTTTTTAAACTCGCGATACCACTTGTACACACTCGTACAACTCATAGTTTTATCACCATATGCAGTTTTAACCTCATTATAAACCTCAAACGGAGGTTTTTCCTTCCAAACGAGATAACGGATGAGCCGCGTATTTCGCATTTGGCAGGAGATTGGATTGACATTTTTCACGAAACGTGTTGTCGCGTTGACACTTCTCAACGTAGTGACCTTGAACAGGTCTCGTTGCGGAGGGGAAGAGTCAGGCTACACGTAAGTGTAGCCAACATATCGAAAATATAATTCATTCGGTCGTGAGAGCCTCAGTACACTTACTTTCTGGATATGCCTCGTATTTTTACACTTTGTTCAATACAATAACATTAGTGACGAGACGCTAACATTTTACCTAGTGTTTTTCAATGTAAAAAGTGGGTAACCTTAAGAATAATAAACGTATCGACTCCCATATAAAATATGTGATGAGTTTTGTTTTGTATTCTCTTAAATCTTTTCTTGAATCAGTCTTGGTTCATGCGAAAGTCTATTCCAAGCTTTTGGGCCTGGAAATCCAAGAGTATCATCTCTAAACTTAGTACATATCTTGACTGCACTTTTGTACCATTAGTCTTCTGATAACTGATGAATTGATGATTGCTAATCTAATAGTACATTAGAGTTCTGCACAACTCAGATAAATAAGGTGAATCCTTGAACGGCTGACAGAAAATACATGTTATAAAGTGCTAAGAATGCCTTAGATTGTTTGATGTTGCTGTGATTTTTACTATAAATCAAATGCTCACCCTTGGGATTGTGTTTGTGCGGGAACATTGTACCCACTGGAGAGTCTTCTGTCTCCAGTTTGGTAGCGCCGGGCGCTCCCGCTGGTGTAGCTGCCTGCCCCATAGCGAGTGGAGCCCCCCTGTGCACTCTCCTCGCTGCGGGACGCTCCATCACCCCTGCCTGCCCCAGCAGAGCTACCACCCTGGGAGTAAGTCCTGTCGTATGTTTGGTCGTAATTACTTGATTCGCCAAGTCTGTGGAACAAAATTTGTCAGTTTTCTTTTCTTGTAATGTGTTTAAAATGTAAGTCAATAAAAAGTGGTAAGGTACCGTTTGTTGAAGCTGCTTCCAGCCTCTCCCTCTGCCCCCAGGTTGTAGAATTCTGTGCTGGACTCTGTCTGCGCCACCCTCCCATCAGCTCCAAGAGCTGCAGAGGTGTTTCTGCTAGAGTGGTGGATCACTGCCGGCCCTCCTCCAACTTGCGAACTGTTCCAGCTAGTCACGTAGGTCTTGTTGTAGGCAGCGTTCACTGGCTTGCCTTCGTACCAAGTCCACTGGCCTCCCTGACTTCCTGAGCTGCCGGCGCCCACCTGACCACCTGACTGGCCTCCTTGAGAGTTAACTGTCCATGTCTGCTGGCCTCCTTGGCTTCCTGAGCCGCCAGCACCCATCTGGCCACCTGACTGGCCGCCTTGAGAGTTAGCTGTCCATGTCCGCTGGCCTCCTTGCCTTCCTGAGCCGCCAGCACCCATCTGGCCACCTGACTGGCTCCCCTGGGAGTTAACCACCCAAGTCTGTTGGCCTCCCTGGCCTCCAGATGCGGCGATTCCTCCAGGACCCATCTGGTTTCCTTGTGAGCCAGCTATCCAAACTTGTTGGCCTCCCTGCTGTCCTCCTTGGCTTCCTTCCATGCCACCAGCTCCAATTTGTCTCGTGATTTCTCCACTTTGTGATCCTGAAGACCAGCTACTCTGTCCACCTTGAGAATTGTTTGAAACCCAGGTTTGCCGTCCCCCTTGTGATCCACCCTGGCCTCTGCCCTGTTGGCTGTCCCAGTTTTGACTGGATGACCGAGACTGCCCTTGGGTGGCTGGACCCCAGTTCTGTCCTCCGCCGGAACCGGAGCTGTAAGTCCTGTTCCAGGAGGAGGAGGATCCGCTGCCTCCCTGGCCCCCCTGTGCCCCTTGGCCATATCCACCGGAAACGTAGGTGGCTCCCTGACTGCCGTTGTTGGACCACTGCCTGTGGGAGCCCTGACCAGCCCCTCCTCCCTGGATGGTGCCAGTGGTGTGAGCTTGCTGGGCTCTCTGGGCATGTACTCTGGAACCATCACCAGTCTCCACCCCAAACTTTCTTTCCTCTTCATCAATTTTCTTCTTCTGTTCTTCTGTCACCACGCGAGTACCTCCTACAATAGACCCACCTGAAATATTACGCACGAATGGGGTTTTATCTTGCTATAACAATATATTTAGGTACATAGTAAAAGTGAACTAAGTGGTGAATTATCAATACCTGAAGAGCTTGTGGTTTTGGAGTAGTTGGAAGATGAGCTCCAGTACCCACCACTGCTTGAGGAAGATCCACCGGAAGCAACGCCACTTCCTCCTGATGATACTGATCCACCACCAGAAACAATTGTCTCTCCGCTGTTTATTATACCACCTAGAATAACAATTCTAAAATTGACGACATGTAGACAGGAATAAGTAAGATTTAATATAAAAATCACGAAGACTTTATGAGCTTTGGTGCACTGGTTTTCCTGAAGAAAAATAGTGTTGAAACTTGGGTAACTACTGAACTCGTAAATAAATTAAATTAAATATTAATTTATTGGTTAAGTAGTATTCTCACCTTGAAGGGCGGCATTACTGGAGTCCAGGTAGGACTTCCTCTTGCGATCGATCTGCAGGTTGAAGTCGTTGACATGCTCCGCTAGTTCGCACTTGATGTTTCCGGTTGTCTCTGGCTCCTCCAGCAGGTACATGAGGCTGTCACCTGAACACATTAACTTCGCAGGTGAGCACAGATTCACTAATGGCCACTTTCATCAATCAAACAACCAGTAAATTAACATTTAGCTGAAGCTGCCAAACTCACAAATAAGCATGGCGTTCAAGTGTGAAAGCTATCTACCCACTTTGAGGGCGCCTAGCGCTTCAATGGAACAGTACTACTACTAATGGTTCGTGGCTCTCTTTTCATGGCATCTCTTTTCTTTCTGTTATCCTATGATTTGTTGCCTTGATGTTGAGGTTACCTGCAAGAGTCTCATACGGCCACAGCAGGAATACCTCCGCCTCCTCGATGGTGGACGGACCGTTGTTACGGATGCCATACAGGTGCACCAGCTGCGGTCCGATGTCCGCCTCGTGGGTCATGTTGGTCTCCTGGTACAGGCTCGTATTGTAGTGAAGATCTGGTGGGATGGACGCTCTGAAATACATAAGACAATTTTAGGACAAGACTTGAAAAGACTTAGACAAGATAGCTATGCTTGATGTAAGTTATTTCTTGGAAATAATTAGAAAGCAATATAAAATGAGCTGCTTGATTCGTTAAGACGGATTTACCCAGTAACAACGAGGTCTGTCTCCAGCCATATGCCGATGGACATGCTCTGCTGGTTATCAGCCACAGAGCGATTGGCCTCTGGGTTGGTGCTGTTGGCCTCCATAAAGAAGTCGTATGAGGGGGCCATACCGGTTTTGTGGAAAGGCTCCAAGAGAACTTTGAAGTGAACCTGGAACATAATTACACATTGCTTGTTAATGGGAATATTTAGTTATTTATGATTTAGTCCTGGGTCGATTGTGATTGAGTGGCACATTTTGACCCAATCAACTAATAATCGATCGAGTTACTTTTAAAAAAAAAAAGATTATATCATTTGTTCAATCAGCGCCGTTGATGGGTGTGGCGAGCGACTATAAAAATATAAATTTTGTAAACCGAGCATCTCGAATCAGTTCCAGCCTTGAACTGCAGTGACAGTCCATTTCTGATTAACCATCTCTATTTCTGTGTCGCGAGAATGAGACTCGAGACGCCCGGTCTACATAATTTACAAATCTATGGTCTACGTCAATACGACGGCATCACAGCGATCTATCTACAGTATTTTTTGCATATCTAAAAGTACGTGATCAAATAGCGATAATAAGTTCTTAATACATAAAGCTAATTTAGAGTTCATTATCACATAACATTGCCGAAATTATGTATAAAAAATGCTTTCATGAAGTCAGACTCATATCATATAACACACCAATCGTCCTTGTGGCAGCGGGTTCCCGATATCGCACTTCAGTGTGTTGTTGTTGTAGCTGGTGGGCGGGGAGCATTGGACGGGAATCTCCGCCACGGCGTTGTCGATCCTCTCGATCTTGATGTAGTTGACTCCGCCGGGCAGCTGCAGGTTGTAGGTGGTCTCGAAGGCGTCCTCACCCATATTCTGGACTATCACATCGATGTTCAGGCGCTCCTTGGAGCCCAGCAGGTACTTGTCTACACTCCTGCATAAGAAACAACAACATTTGTAAAAAATTCTATGGTACATTTTTGCAGATTAGTCACAATCAGCTTATTTTTAACTTAATTTAAAATTAATTCATAAACAAATATAACTTCCTTCAATACGGAAATATATTTTAAGTATGTAAAATAAATCTTACGAAATACTTTTATGAATAATTTTAATGGTGTATTATAAATTCATCTTATGACTTACGAATAACCTGATAATATTTTAAAAACTCCTACAACCTTCATTATTAGCGGAAGATGTTGATTGTTCAATTATGGAGGACTTTGCCAGCAGAGGAATTGAACCCACAATGCTAAGGTGTTGTCTATTGATATTGTCTTACGGTGTAGCCATGAGTCGCAGATCAGGAATGCAGACATTATCAGAGCCGCAGTTTTTCTGAATGTTGACAGAGTCCTTCTGAGAGTTGGGCACGTTCTGGTCCAAGATGGGATGCAGGGGGGAGCGAGGGTTCCTCCGGCGCACAGCCGCTCCGGCCTTCAGCTCCTTGCTCATACTGTAGCGGATCTCTGCCTCGATGGGGGTCAGCTTGTCACGCACTTTGTCCTAGAAAAGAAAGAATTAGTATCCAATGGATGAAGTTGGTGAACGAGTGTGGAGGCAAGCACCACAATCTTAGGCACTAGGAACAGATTCGACAGCCTATTGTACGTCTCACTTTGAACACAACTAAAGGGATGAAAAAGAGTCCAACACTGGACACAGATTGGACGATGATGACAATCGTAATACTGGTTAGCAACACTAATGTACAATTTTTCAATCAATTCTGTGATAGTTTGAGCTATAAGACATACAGATGGCTCTAGTGTAGATATAGAGGTTATAGACTTATCCGACAGATGTCGGTAGTATATAGGTTTGCCCCACCATATTCAAAACTGAGATTGGGTAGCAACTAGGTTTCTAGCATCAGAAAGATTTTGAGAGCACCTTAGAGAGGAATTTGTCCTCCAGGCAGTCCTACATACACGTTCCTGATTATAAAAGTTTTTAGTCTATCTGTTTTTATTAAAAAACCAATCGTAACAGATTCATAAAGAATTGTACCAAACAGTTATGAGCTATCAAAAAGTTTGAGAGGTTCATTGTATCTAGTGCCAGAAACGCAGTGAGATGAGAAGATAATTTTTGAAATTCCTTTGTAAGAATCTACAATAATGGGCAACTCACCACAATGTAGACCTGCATGGAGTTGCAGTACATGTCGTCCCTGAGGAGGGGGATGGACTGGTTGAAAGTGTGGCGACCTTCGTTGTCCAGGAAGAAGAGGCGGGGGTCATTGGGTTTTTTCACATCCAGGATGAATTGTAAATCAAATTCTGGAAGGAAAAACAAATACAAAAAACCTTATAAGATTTATGTTTCCCTTGACAAATGGGTGAGGAGCGTACTATAAATGTTATCGAGTTGCTAATGAAATACACATAAAGCCAAGTAAAATATTGAGAAGAAAATGCTTTGAAGAAATAAACTACATTCAAATTGAAACAGAAATTATAACAGTCAGGCAAATGTACAGCCAGAATGCAGACATCAGCATGAAAACGCTCATTATTTTCTGCAAGCAGCCATTTTATTATTTTTTCATGTGACTTAATAAGAATACATAATTGATTAACATTCAGGATATTTTTTTCTATCGAAAAGTTACGTATCATAGGTAATATTTCCGAACATTGTAAGAGTTCCATGCACACATTCAAGGATGGGATTTGCTGTAAAGGAGAAGCATTTGTGAACATCCATTAACAGTTATATTTTACAGGAGATGATCGAATGAAACATCCCGAGACTCACCAAACTCGCAAATGAATCCGTCAGCTTGGAAAAATAATACATTTGCTATTATAAGGGATAAAATGTTAATTTGTCACTTCAAATCAATATCCCGTTAGTATGTTCAGGTAACTAGGAGAAAAGTGTCAAAAAATCCGAAGAAAACAATTGAACGCAATGTTTGAGAAATTGTTTCCTTTTACCTCCCAGAATGTGTGGTAAATCGTAAGATTACAATTATTGATGAATTAGTAGGAATTTATTAATAAGTATAATTTCAAACTTACCAACTCGAGTGTCAACACCGATTCCATCGTATTTGAGGCAGTAGTTGATGGTCGTGCAAGCCACCTTCCTCCTGTTGAACAACGAGCAGTTCTTCTCTTCCAGGGAAATCAGCTTAGATTCCGTTCCGAAGAGAATACTTGCTGTCATTTTTACTACCGGTTTAGCCCTAGAGGAAACAGAAAAGTGGTTATGAATCCAAGGTTCATACCCCAGTCCTACAGATATCTTGTTCAACCATCTGCTTATTTTTATATATTTCAATAATTATTTTAAATATTTTTATTTTTTTTTATTTGTGCTTACCTGAATAGAAAAGCGGTGTCAGCTTCATAAGCCCCCACCACCAGGTCGGTGTACTGGTTGGTATCTAGGTCCACCCCGCCTGCAACGGAGAAGCCAAAGGTGGATAGCGATGGCTGCGCCATATCCTCAGCACGCAGGATCTGCGAGGGCTTCTCGCGTACGCCTCCTGCTGCCCCGTGGAAGATGTAAACGGCGCCGCGCCCCGTCACCCCATCGTAGGGTGCTCCTACGGCGAAATCTGGGAAGACCACACAAATCTTTATGACAATCATAATCAACATCACGATATTATGTCCCTGGGTGGTATTTGGCCCCTTCACAAATGTTCTCCACTGGCTTTGGTGTGCTCCAATCTATTGTAAAGTAGTCAGTCTGTATTTGGGTCGCTTTTACTGGAGCACTTATTAATCATCATTTTTGAAGTACATTAATCTGGTCTACTTTCACATTTCGTACAGTCAATAAATCAACAGCAAAACATGGTTTAAGTAGATTGAATCAAGAATCATCTACATGGAGGTGAGTCTGTATCCTTTGCGTTAGCTAACGCAGGTCAAATCGGCATTGAACAAATTGCATGTAACGTACATATCAGTCTCACTCCCTAGGAGTTAATAATATATATGCATTTTACGCGTAACTCATTTAACGCTGCGTTAGCTAACACAAAAGATACAGACTCACCCCTTGGTTTATTTATACTATCCAACGTTCAACGTACTTTCACTTTGTTGGCCTTGGTGAAAATCTAACTTCTTGGTTGATTAAGAAGTATTTAAAATAGATAAAATCATTTATATACATACCTCCAAATCCATCCAAGTTGATATCTCCAAGAGAAGCCAGGGACAAGCCAAACCTAGACTTGGACAGGAAGCCACCACGTGACTCCACTCGCGTAAAACGTCCCTGGAAATAAAACAGAAATCTTTAACACGATAACGTTAAGATGAATACTAATATATGAACTTAGGTACTTGAAATATAGTAATCGTTTTATATTACCCACACTCAGGCAGTGCCTTAGTGGGTTTTCATTTCTTGTGTATACAATTTGGTATTATATATTATGTTATTATTTACTATCTATTAATATGTATGTAAAGAAAACCACTTAGGAGTGCTTTCCTTAAGTTTGAATTTGAATGCCGCGTTACTGACAAGTTAGTTGGTGGCCCACTAGATGTCACTGCTGACAGCTTTGACATTAGCGAATTAAAGCGAGATATGAAGAGTAAAAGGGTCATTATTACTTCATTAAATACACCTGAATATAATATCTCACATTATTAAGAAAACTGAAATAAGGGCTTTAAATGTTGTTTCTTTTATTTATACAGGTGAGTGAATCTTTTGTTAACAGATAATGTGATGGTTAAGAGTTGTAAATACGTATTGTTAATAAATCTTTTGTTTTTACAGAGAAACGCAATTACGCCTTTGTTTTAAATTATAGTATTACATTATAAAAAAAACTATTATATGTATAATATATGTAAAGAAATGAAAATAAATGAAGTAAAAAAAAATATATATATAAAATATTTACTTTTCTCACAAAATTATCCGATTGCCCAAGTAAGCGAACAAAGATTAGCAGACCAAAAGCGAGCTATTTTCAAAAATAATTTAATTTCTGTAGTCACATTAGAACAGATTAAAAGAGAAGTAGCAGATAGATTGCAAAGGGGAAATAATTTAGAACAAATTAACACAAGTAACAATGTCATATCAGATGCATTGAATGTAGATAGTTTGGATAATATTCTAGTCGAAATGTCCAATGATATTACAGTAGATTCAAATAACTTAGCCGTTATTTATAATCTTAGGGAAATCAACATTGCAAATTTAAACTTTGTTGATGAAAATGTAGTAGAATTAGCTAACTTACTTCATAATAATATAAACAGATATATAGATGTAGAGCCAACAGTTAGACCAAAATTACCGAAATTGCATACGTCAAAGAAATTATCTAAATTAATTTTTGAATTAAATAACATAATTTTACCAAAAATCATATTTGACGAAATTAGTTTTTTAGATCTTCATACAATAGTATACGCTAGTGCGATTACTGTTTGTAATAAGTTAGGAATTAAATTATCATCCTCTGACGATAGATCATATAGTTATAGTAAACCAGAATGGCAGATCAGATTAGAAAATGATGTAGTATTTTTAAGAAGTAACATAGCTAGAGTAATAGAATATAAAAATGGAAATAGAAGTAGGAAAATTTTGAGACATGTAGATGAAATTTGTAGAAAATTTGGTTATAACATTGATAGTCATAATAATGAAAATATAATCAATGATTTATTGGATTTATTAAAACAAAAATTAGGCGTAAAAGCTAGTAGATTAAAAAGATATAATTATACGTATAATAAAAAAAATAATAATAGATTATTTCAGAAAAATGAAAAAATATTTTATTCCAAACTTGACGATAAACAAAATATTATTTCGAATAATAATATTCCGTTACCATCTGAATCAGATATGCGCGATTTTTGGACTAAAATTTGGAGTAAAGATATAAAACATAACGAGTCAACTCCATGGATAGAAAATGAAGAACTCAATTTTTCAGGTATTGAACAAATGAGTTTTTCTAATATATCGGTTGAATTGTTAACCAAAATTATTAAAAATACTCATAATTGGAAAGCCACGGGTTGCGATTGGATACATAATTTTTGGTACAAACGTCTGACTACTTTACATCCTCTTTTGGCAAAAAATCTTTCAAAATTTGTCAGTCAACCTCAAAATTTTCCAAATTTTCTAACTAAGGGTATTACTTATATGTTACCCAAAAGCGAAAATATTAATAATCCTTCTCAGTACAGACCCATTACATGTTTACCGACAATATACAAAATTTTAACCTCTTGTTTAACAGATTTAATATATACTCATTTAGATGAAAAAAATATTTTATCTGAACAACAAAAAGGTTGTCGCAGAAAACATATGGGATGTAAAGAACAATTAGTTATCGATTCTGTAATTCTAAAACAGATTCAAACTCGAAAACGTAATTTACATACTTGCTATATAGACTACCAAAAGGCTTTCGATAGTGTCCCGCACTCGTGGCTGATCAAAGTATTAAAAATATATAAAATTAACCCCATTATTATTAGCTTTTTGGAAAATATTATGTCCTTTTGGAATACCAATTTACTTATCAATTTAAAAGGTAAGAAAATAGTAATACCGGGCATTTCAAGTAAAAGAGGGATTTTTCAAGGAGACTCATTGAGTCCTCTTTGGTTTTGCTTAGCATTGAATCCTCTATCTAAAATGTTAATTAAAAGCAAGTTTGGAATAAAAGTTAAGGGTAATACAAGGGAGAGTAGTACAATTTCGCATTTATTATTTATGGATGATATAAAATTATTTTCGAATTCTGAACAAAATTTAGAGAAAATGATAGAGGTAGTTAAAAACTTTTCAGATGATATCAAAATGACATTTGGTTTAGATAAATGTAGAACGATCCATATAGAGAAAGGCAAAATTGTAGATGGGGACGAGAGTATATTTAGAAATTTCCAAATTACTAGTATGAAAAGGGATGAGGTTTATAAGTATTTAGGATACCCACAATCAAATAGATTAGACCATAGTAGTATTAAAAATGATATTAGGATTAAATTTCAAACTAGGATAAGGAAAATTTTAAAATGCAATCTATCTGCTAAAAATTTAGTAAAAGCAATAAATACTTGGGCAATACCTCTATTAACGTACTCATTTGGCATAATTAAATGGTCTAATACAGATTTAGATAACTTAGAAAGATTAATTAGAACTACGCTAACAAAGTTTAATTGCCATCATCCAAATTCAGCTATAGAACGAGTTAATTTACCTAGAAATTTAGGAGGTAGAGGTATAGTCAAAATAACTTCTTTGAAACATAATCAGGTAGAAATGCTAAGAACTTTTTTCCATAGGAAAGCTCATAGCTCAGAAATGCACAAAATAATTTGCAAGGCAGATAGAAATATTACACCTTTAAATTTATACGATGAGAATGCCAACATTTTTATAAATCCCAACCAGGAATTATTAGATTCCTGGTCAAATAAAATTTTACACGCAAAACACTTCAATTATCTCAACCAAACGTATGTTGACAAAATTAAGTCAAACAAATGGTTGAGTATTGGAGAGTTGAGCGCAGAAATAGAAGGATTTATGCTTGCAATTCAGGATAGAGTCATTAATACTAAAAATTATAGAAAGCATATAATCAAAGATACAAATCAAATTGATGATTTGTGTAGAAAATGTTTGGCTTTTCCGGAAACTATAGAACATATTATATCGGGATGTTCTATATTAGCACCGTCCGAGTATACATTTAGGCACAATCAAGTTTTAAAAATAATTCACCAAAATTTGGTAATTAAACATAACTTGATTGACTGCCGTAATGTAGTACCATATTATGAATACGAACCAAATTCATTTTTAGAAAACGAATTTTATAAAATATATTATGATAAAACTATACTAACAGACCGAGCGATTAGTCATAATAGACCCGATATAGTTTTACATGACAAAATTAAAAAAATAACTTATATCATTGATGTTGCTATTCCAAATTCCTGTAATATTCAAAAATCTGTTAGTGAAAAAATAAGAAAATACACAGATTTAGGAAATGAAATAAAAAGAATTTGGCATTCTCAGACTATAAAAATATTACCATTCGTTATTTCGGCTACTGGCATTATACCTAGCTCTCTAATTAAAAATTTAGGCGTATTAGATCTATCAAAAAATTTATATATAAAGATGCAAAAGTCGGTCATTTTGAATACATGTAGGATAACAAAAGATTTTTTAAATATTTATGTTGAGGGATCAGTAGGATTTATAGGCCCTGTTAGAAGTTCTACCGAGCCGAACCCTCTGATATGAAAATATCTGGAGACGGTGAATTTTTTTTCCCATTTGATATCTGGTGATTTGACGTGTTGTTGTTCTTGTATTGTTTTGTATTTATTTTACTTATATAATGCACTTACATAGTGTTGATTGACTAGCTGATCATTTGTGGAAAAGTGAGTGGAAGGGTTAAGTTTTTCCTTTGGGGAAGACTTAACCCGGACAACTAAATCGGAAGTTTAAAATTAACATTACCGATTACGTTAAAATGAATGGTGATGAAACTAGCGAGGTGCGATTATTGCTAGTTGAAAACTTTTATATGACATTACCGATAACGTTAAAATGAATGCATATCATTACCAATAACGTTAACATGAATACAAATCACTATTAATAACGTTAACATAAAACACATAACATTAACATGAATTAATTTCACTACCAATATCATTAAAATGAAAAAATATCATTACCAATATCGTTAATATGAATACATAACATTACCAATAACTTTAACATGTACACGTATCATTACCAATTATATGTTAATATAGATACACATCACTATCAATATCGTCAGCATGAATGCATAACATTACCAATAATTTTAACGTAAATACATAATATTACCAATAACTTTAACATGTATACATATAATTACCAATAATATTAACATGTATAAGTATCATTAATATTAAAACAACCAATAATCTTAACATGAATGCATAACATTATCACAATTACATACTAATCTTTGTCTATTTTCAAGTCAAATAATATATGGGACAGAGAATAGTACTGGAGTCTCACCTGTTCACTGCTCTGGTAGATGATGTAAACCCTGCCGACGTCGTACTTGCCCTCGTTGTTGGTCGGGGTGAACATGGGGGCCCCCACGATGAGGTCATCGAGACCGTCTCCGTCCACGTCAGCAGCACACAAACTGTAACCAAAGTAGCCGCCCATCTGCTCCCCTGTCAGGTTCTGCAAGTTCTGCAGATCCCAGGAGTACAGCACCACCTAGGAGGTCACAATAAAGCATTTATTATACAATACCTGTACCCCTGCCACAAGTTGAAAGAGAAACAAGAGCGCGTGTCGCTTTTACGTCCAACTAATTTTTTGGTGTTTCTTTATTCATAAAAATTTAAATGATTACAGTTTTTTTGTTTTCTACAGCCACCATAGTAGGCACATTCCCGTATTATGGTATGGTGCTGTTTTTCAAAAAAAGCATGTTTGTCCAACAGTTTGCGTAGTTTTTTTTTTAAAAAGGCATGTTTTTACCTGTCACAGGTGATAGGTGGCTATAATATAGGTATATAAAACACACGCATAATTCGAATGCAACGTTTTGTCAAAATTTCAAAGCAGTTAGATTTTGAACAAACCAACATTTACATTTTTATTTATATAGATATAGATGGAAAAATTGGATAGTGTTAGATAACTAAACTTACATGAACTTTGTACATTTATTTATTAACTACGTTTTTAGGGGCTTTTAAAAATTATATAGTATTTATTATACATAACTAAATTGCCTCAGTAACAATCTTTTGTATTTGTTAAGTGATAAATTAAAGATGTCCACTGACTCGGTATAATTATTTCCCTCCATAAGTATTCTGGGCAATGAGGAATACCTACATATTTATGGTAGTTAGTCTCAGAATTTTTCCCACTGAAATAAATACTTTATATAATATTTAGATCTTTGTATTTTATAAGCCATTTGTTTCTTACAAATAAATAAATCTCACTAGGAATATAACAGTTTCATGTTCAGATTTCATTTATAGACAAAAGTGATTCAACCTCAATCCGCAATAAGGAAGTTGAGTCCATTTTTTTTATTTTTTTTTTATCAATGTTCGCATTCAAACTTAAATACTGGTATTTTTTTAAAGTTTGTTTTCATAATTAAATTAATTCTCAAAGTTTAAATTTTATTAAGCCCGCCAAAACGAGCGGAATCCGAGCGGTAAGAGGCGGGGTGTGGTGTGACGTCATTCGAACTGTGAAAACCACGTCGCATAAGCATTTTGTATGGAAAAATTTCTAATTCTTCAACAAGGAATTCCAGTAATTTTTTTACCAATGTTAACCGTCTATTAGAATTGATGTTATTAAAAAAAAAAGAAAATTGATTAAGATTTCATAGTTAAATTAATATTTTAAGTTAGAATATTTGCTTTTCTCGCCCGGTACGGTACTTATACGGTATTGCCGTCGCTACTTGTTGACGTTCCCCGCGCGAATTCAGGACCACCGCGCAGAAAAGTAAAGACCAATAGTAAAATAACGGTTTACAGCCCAGTTCACTGTGAGACTTTTCTGGGCGGCCGGCGGCCTGAAGTGTATCACATGCTATGTGACATGTATAATAATAAAAACTTCTAAGTTATGCAATAATGCAATAAACAACATATTATTATAAAGCACTATACGAATATGTATCTTTAGAAATCCATTTCATATAATAATAACAACAAATACGTACATATATTTGACAAACCCAAATAAACCTTTGGCCTATACACCTCTCTCATCTAAACCGACCATCTCTCATGTAATAGAAAGAGATGCACCATAGGTGATCCGTTGTACGTACAAGTCACGACACATGTGACGTCAGAATTCTTTCGACCAATCGTGGAGCGTATATAGTCTATTGCTATTGAATGCTTTTTCAAGAACGTTTAACTAATTCTAAGAATAATAATATAGAAATATATTTATATATTTAGAATCGATATTTTTTGATCTACATGAACATATTTTTTATAAGTCAAAATATTTTTTACTCAACTTCCTTATTAGATTGTGTATGATATAATAAATTGTCTAACCTTCCCGTACAGGTTGCCTCCTCTAGGCATGCCCACAGCTACCCCCTGCTCTCCGCTGCCGTTGAAGTCCCCCACCGCCACGGAGTAGCCGAGGTACGAGTCATCATCAGCCGCTCGGCTCTCTGCCGTGCTGAGTACACTGGGCTTCACATCCAGACTCTGCGAGTATAGTTGACCTGCACATGGTCATAATAGTCTCAGTAAAGCCATACCACATGGGGAGTCTCGTTAAGAGTGACTTGTTAACTTTGTTCTTAAACTGCTAGGAATTTAGTTACCTATTCTATAGTTATCTATTCTATAAGTGAGGCACACTAAAGACGGATTGTTTCACGGAATTTAAACAATTCATCAAATTTCAAAGTTGATTTTCAAGTTCTGTGAAGGTTCTATTTATGTTCTGTTATAATATCATTATTGGCCAGTTGTTTCACAAAACTGAAATAATAACAGAACTTGAATAGGACCTTTACATGACTTGAAAATGAATTGTGAAATTTGATGAATTGTTCAAATTCCTTAGTCATTAATTATTTCTGCTTCTTTTTCAAAGTATTCATGCTCGCTTTCTCTCCAATTCGAATTAACAACATGCTTTTATATTCATGTACATTTTAATTTCACTAATATTTCTACACTATGCTCTTTGTGATGTGAAAATACAATGTTGCTAATGTGCGCTATGCGCATAGAATCAATGACCGAATATAATAATATTATATCGATTGGTAGAACCCTTGTTGTCAAAATGAAGGCAAGATTGAATCCAAAGCAATGTGATGGTTGATACCCTTGGTTAGTTTACAAGTTGTCTGAACTAAATAACAATTTAACAAAAACATTTATAGATTGATCAATTATAATATTGAGCCATATGTATTGTACCTATTTTTAAAGAATACCTAATTTGATTGATGTGAAACATGAATAATATGGTTACATTACCCTGCTGTGTTGGTTTTGAATTCCTGTATAATGTTTTTTTTATAGTAAAAAACATTGAAACCAACATACATTATGTTTGTTATCCATCACCAGTTAGATAGCGTATTAAAGTTTTATAATAATCATAATAAATTAACAATATTTAAGCGGAAGAATGCTATGGCGTATGGTTCCCAATGTTCCCAATGCAGCCCAGTTTTAGCCTGCTTTACGGTTAAACTGAAATAAATTTTCATATTATTTTCAAAAGGGGTTATAAGTTTTTTTTTAATTTTGAAGAGTTTTTGGAGTCCAATTTTAATATCAGCAAATCATCCTTCCACCTAAAGAATAACCATTAATATTATATTATTTTACTAAACTCGTCAGACTATAATTTATTGATAATACTGGGTTAAAGATTAATATTTTTGAGTAAAGGGTGTATTCAAATTCTGGGAAAAAATTGATGTTAGGTGAGAACAACTGTATTCAGTTGTCAATGGCCCATTTTATATAAAATCATAATATTGTCTACTGGCAGAGCAGTTTGACATTTGCTGGTTATATTGCGAAGAATGAATTATATTTTATTGGAGAATGTTGTTTTATCAGTAGTTACCCAAATTATATTACGTTCTAAGCCACAACATAAACAATGAGACATTTTTACATAAATACAACATCAATTATTTAGCATTGGCTTCCACTAATTTTGTCATGCAACACTGAACATTCACATGTCTGCTCATAAAGATTTTCACAGTTCAATCATAAAAACTTGTTTTTACTTATTTGGAAAATCTAATAACTTGAAAATAAGATAGACATAGTTGATTTATGTGTCTGAGTAGGTATAACAGGAATTTTGTAAATAAGAAATATAAGCCACTTAATGAGTACGCTTCAATGACAATAATATATGCTATTGTATAGACAAATAATGTTTTGCTTGCATTAGATTTCCCAAAGCACTGAAAAAGTCTAAAAGATTAAATCACATTCATTGATATATTGACAATAATCTCTACACTAGTTTTGTGTAGGTGGGTACAACATATAAACGTAAAGAATAATTTTTAAAAAGGGAGAGTGCATCGCAACATTGAGTCCGAATAAATCTCTAGGAAAATCAGAATTAATTCATGTTCTGCAGGGTGCTGTCGCCGCCGCTGGTCTCGCCATTCCTGCACCGGTTGTATTAATCATTAATGTGATTAATGGAAGTAAGATTAACACCATCAAGATTTATTTGTCATTACTTGAATTTTCATCCGTTGGGAAGCAACCGTGTACAAAATAGTTTCGGTGAAAAGTCAAAACTTTTATTTGGTGGTATACAATCCCACACAGCCTGTCACACCTAAAAAGATGATGTCTTATGCTACGTATGAACTTCAACTTATGGGAAAGAAACAAAGCAACCGCAAAGGGCGCGAAACGCCGCTTGCAGTTGCTTCGTTCCTGCTCATTCGTGGCTCGGTTCGCGTGTCAGTTCACAAATGTACACGTACCATAATAAGTGTGGGTGTGGCGACGATATACGATATATTTGAAAATTATGCGACCTCCTCTCCTGTCAGAACAATTTACGGAGCACCGTAATTACGCGGCTGTCATTTGTTGAAGTGACAGATCCCACAAATAAATGATATTCCGCGGCAGTTTCCCAATTGATATGACCCCCTCTCCCGAGGACGATTATAGCTTAGTATGTCACCCCAACATATAATAAAGACTTAGACACATTACGCTATATTATGCCATAGGCAGAAGAGGGGTCGCATAATTTTCAAACATAGCCTGGCTAGCAGACCACGGCGCATATCGTCGCCACGTCCACACTTATAAAACATCATATTTTTAGGTGTGACAGGTCTGTATGGGATTTTATTGCGAAAAATATGGAGTTATATAAAACGCTTTGAACTTAGCGTAATCAGTCACCCCTTAATATAGAGCGTAATTTGTTTTAGTGCTGCCATTACGAGAAAAAATATTTTTTCTTCTATGGTCTGATAGGTATCTACCCTAGTTTTTTGTGGAAGGTGGGTGGGTAATTTTAGTGGAAGTAAATTCAAATAGTGACATTAACATATAAGCAGTATTAGGACAAGCTGACTTATTTTTCTGACTGTGGTCAGTGTGAATAGGAATAACAACGGCCACTAAAAATAATAAGGATTATTGTTTTGTAAATTAAAATAAGTAGCATTTGAGATAGGCGGTCACATCGACAGATCGAGGGGGGAATATCCAGTTTATACAACATATATAAGTGTATGTTAATGTTAATGTTATTTTTACGGATTTCTTTAATGCCCCCCTAACATCCGTCAGTGATCAGTATCAGTATAGGCTTTACCTTCGCCGTACTCCTTGTACCTCGGAGGCATGTAAGGCAGGACGATTGTCGGGTTTACTGAGTACATCTGGCCTGTGGAACATGTGCCAAATATAGAATGGAGGAAACATGGGCAACAGCACAATACATTTATTATTCCTGTCAACGGATACCACAATACCTCCGGGACGGTTGTTCAAAGAATTTTCTTACCACTTTTTATATACTACTAGCTGTACCCCGCCACGCTTTGCTGTGGCTCAGTCTGTCTATGCGAGACAGATTTAAGATTTTGATCAAACGAACATTTACATTTTTAATTTATATAGATAGATAGATGTTTTAATTAGGTATTAATTTTTTCATCTTCTCGGGTGTGGCGATAAAAACGTCGTATTTGATGCATCTTGCTGATTTACGAGTATTATTAAAACTTTTTAATATATCCACACAGTTAGTAATTATGGATGTAATTATAATGATATGTGATGTTTAATATTGAAATATTTTTATGATTATCCCAACAATCCGGTTCCAACCTAAATTTCCCTCTCTCTTGTTTTGTTCCATTTCCTAACTCATTTCATTTCTTACCTTCGAAGAAAGCAAGCAAGAACATTTTGAAAAATAGAAGCCTAAAGCAAGTGTCATTTGTTACGTTAATTTCGTCGTTGTTGCATATAGTTACACATTTGTCGCCCCCTCGTAATAATTATCGTAAAACAGTAAAAATCAGCCCAAATCGAATAAATATTAAACTATTGTCGTGTGTGATACAAAAACCGTTGTGAAACATTACTAGACGTACATCTATAAACTATAGTCCCACAAAACATTCAAGTCCAACAACAGAACTTCCAAATGAAACAAGATCATTCTCAAGGTAAAGGCCTCCTTTTTTCCCACTCCTATTTTACTTGTGATAAACATGATTGTTCGATCTTATTTTCTCGTTAAAAATTACAGTCCATTCGTCGAGTACTAATCGATCGGTACACAACATGTAAGAATATTATGTTACGATATTTTTCGAGGTTTAGATCGTGGAATCAACTCGTACGTTGGTAGGTATCTAAATTTTGAAAGAACTCATCGTGAAGATGTATGCAACTGTTCGCAAAATAATTTATAATAAAATGTGCCTAGATAAAAGAGCTTGAAGATGATGTGTTACCTTGCCAGTACCAGCTTCCGGGGGCTCCGATGAATAATCTTTGGCCATCCTGAAAAGATAGAAAAAAGTATTAATAAAAACAATTTTTTTAACAAGAATGCAAAATACATACCTGGCAGCGTCCATTTAATAAATAATGAAAAAATAATGTTAATAATTTTCGCTTTCGAATCGGAAATCATTTGGGTTAGTAAAGGTACCTATTTAACAATTTAACTATGTAAATGTACACCGTGTTCCACGCTCATTCCACGAAACTTTGGGGTTCAAGAAAAACAAATATTTAATTTAATTAATTTCTTGTTTTTGTATGGCGATTTACAAAGCGATCATATAAACACGCCTTTATAATTATTATTTCTTCGCAGTCGGTCAGCTATTCTATTTAAGATTTTGATTTTGAGGGTGGCCATTTTGTTATTCGAATACGTGCATTTTCTTTCAAACGTGCATTACTCGCTTTAGATTAGAATTCGATTAGAATGCTTTGTTTGAAAAACTTTATCAGGATTTTTTCTTAGATTATTTCGAATAAACCACCCCAAAGTTTATAAAAGATACATGACGCCAACGGACGTTGGCGTCATGTATCTTTTATCAGGAGATTTTTCAATGTGGATGAGTGTTTCAGGCTAATAATTATTGCTTGTAAAATAATTGTTACCCTTTCTGCTATGCATAAAAAAAATCTTGTCTTAAACATTAGTTTACCAAAAAAAAAATAATAATCGCTTTAGCTATGTTTGGTGACCAGGTCTGAACAGCAGGTTATTTCCAAACCTTCCCTTTCTCCTTCCCCTCCCTGGATTCCTCTAGCCTCGCAACATTCCGTAAACTTGATTATACCATCCTTGGTGGGCTTACCCTTTTAGTTTGTTTGTAAACAGAAATATGCCGACAAAGATGTATATTGCAAGTCAGCATTGAAACCGGGAACGTGGAATGTTATTCAAATTTCGTCACACGCCGGAGACACCGAATTAAACCCATTATTACATGCTCGATATCAGTACCTACCCAGATCTCAATAATAAAAAAAAAACGAATGTAGGTAGATGGCAATAGAAGGCAGGTACCTACCCAGTGTAGATGCCCAATATGAAGAAAAAAAGATTTATTTAGGTAGGTACCTACCCGGAAACTCAACACCAGAACATTTTTTTTAATAGGTAGGTACGTACCAAGTTCTAAAGAAAAAATATGTAGTAAGGTAGAAGCATTAATGATAAAAAACAAACATTGAACTACCTATATAAAAAATATTTTACTTGGAAATCAAAAAAAACTGATTCCCCTAGTTTCATTTGAAAATCTCACAAATTATCCCACTATACTCTATTTATCCTCCATAATATATATTTTTTCTTCCTTCCAAATACAATAATTTATATTGATTTTTATTTAGTAATTTTTTTACTTTGTAACCTAGCTATATTATTTTTTTCGCAAATGTACACTCCTCTTCCATCCACAAGCAAATGCTTTTAATGGAAGTGTAGTATAAAATAAAACAGTATGACTTATAAACATTGTATATTTATTGTAAAAAACACAAATAATAAACAAATAAACAATAAAAAAGGTAGGTAAGAACTAGCTAGATATTTCGGTTAAATTCACGTGACAAAAGTATTAAAATAGCCATTCAGCGCCAGTTGAACAGTTGTTTTTGACAGTTGAAAGGACCCCGTTAAATGCCGATTGTAAGTCCGTTTCAGCTTTTAAACAAATTGTGATCAGCAGAAGAGGACGACTATCATGTCGTTAAGCTTGTCAGCGTATTACAATTTAAAAAAAAACGAAACGCACCTAGAATCGGCACTTACAAGGACCTTCCAAATATCGAAAAAACAAAATGGCGCTGAATGACAATGTTACGTTTGAATTTTTGCGAAACAACCGGGCCTTAGTCACTTTGTATGTACTTGGCGGCCAGAAAATAATTAGCGTTGTTTCAACCATGCCATAGGTCACCCGAAGTGGCCCGCTACGTTTGGTGACTTAGCAGGGGTGCCGAGGTTCATGAGTTGAGGTTTGTCTAGGTCTTACCGGTGGATGCATTTGTCCACCAACTGCGTGGCGGGTCGGATCGAGAGAGACAGGTAAGGGGGAGACCTTTTGACCTCTCCATCCGGACTCTCTCTCGACTCATGGACTTGCACTGCAGTGGGAGGGATGAATTCAAACGTCCGTCACTCCTGGACACACTGAATCCCAGATTCCTATCCACCCCTCTTACCTTTTTCCTTCCCAGATCTTCCTGTCCTTTCTTTCCTTAAAAAAAACCTCCACACAGCATCCCCAAAGATGATATAGACCCTTAGGGAAATTATTTTGGCTCCTGTGTAGAGCTAATGTGAAAAAAAATGTAGCCAATTATTTAGCTAATGGGTACCGTATTACGTAAGTATGAATGTGGCTGCAACAAAACCGTCTAGAAAGAATCGTAGTTAGAGATATTTATTTGATTTGTGGCAGGTTGCCAGGAAGCCAGGATGCCAGGATGCCAGGATATCATGCCAAGGTGCCACCAGGTGTATATCTATTGCAAACAGATCGCGAGTTGCAAGAAAGTCGGCATCCAAAATCCATTACCAAGCGATTGGAAACTAGTAGACAAAGAGAGGAGAAATTTGTCGACTTGGAAATGTCAAAACTTCGAAGGGGAAGCGATACGTACAATAGAATAGGTTTTAAAATGGGTTAGTCATTTTTGTGTTTACTATTCGACTTCACCCTCAGTTTAAATGTTTTTTTCGATATCTTTTTTTCTTATTTAAACATACACACGGAGAAAATTACTATTGCTATTTTATTAAGAATCACTTCGAATTATTATATCAGGAAACCTGTTAATTCATTCTTACGGCCTGTAATCCTGTTTATAACCGGAATTACCAATAATTTGAAGAGATTCTTAATAAATTAACAATAGGCGTTTTTTCTCCTTGTAGGAACATAGAATAAAGAATAAAACTAAAAATACTTTCAACACGAAATTGAATGGAATGTTCCATTTAGCCCAGTGGCACAGAGCTCTGTCTCATTGACACTCGCCTGACATCGTAGATCTCCATCCCATTTGAATTTCGTAAATTCAGTTTTGTATTGTAAATTTAAGCCCCGATTGGACAAATATTAGGATCATGAAACACGCAACAACAATTCCATAATATAGGTACCTACCGAGATGGGCGAGATGTTGTGCATTTTTATATTATATATATATTATATCATAAACAATTTAAGTGGGGGTACGTACGAGTACCTACCCAGTTGCTTAATTCCAAGTACCTAAAAAGCCCTGAACAGAGTGTGATTAGTGCGATTTTGTATGAATGGCATTGACGCCAAATCTACTGTGAGGAGAATTTGCCTTGCAGCCATCTTGTATGACTAACTTTTGAAACGATTTGTATACAAGGTGGTGCATAATAACGGCTTATGATTTTTTATGGATATTTGATGAGACAAGGAATGGGATGTCATTAAAAAAAATATGTAGGTTTTTGGCATTTTTCATACATCTACCCCCACCCCGCTGCTTCAAATTGTCTTCAAATTTCTCTGTCCAGGGCCTTTTAAGTCCATGCATGTCCATCCGATCTCTAGCTCGTTCCTAAATACCGGCATGCATGATTGTGCATAAATATTATGATCCTAATATCATGAATCATTAGCATTGCCGCTCAATTTGATGCCCATCATTGATGGATCAAATTTAAATGCATTAGATGCACTTTGAATATCAATTGATTCATTATTATTATAATAACAAATTATGCGTGTCCTTACAATTTAAATAACTACCTCTTCGTAAAGTTAATCGCTTCGAATTTTGTCGATTTTTTGTGTTTGTAGTGGGTGCCTACCTAGCATCGATTTTTACTGTAAAGTGAGCTAAATAATTATTCATCCAGGGGTCATTGAAAAAAATTCAATGTGGCGTAAAACGTGCCAGGTTTTATTTATTTGGTTTAAAATATTTAACACACGAACTAAAAAGTGTGATGAATACAAATTAGGTACTTACTTCAATTTGAACTGCTAAGACTTTTATTATTAATCGTTAGAATTCTAATTATTATGTTTTCAACAAATTTTATCTGCTGGTGATCACGTTGATAAAACTTAAATTTGCTATTTTCACGATAATAACGCGAAATACATGGGCAATACGTTGTCAAGAATAAGCAATACTCGACACGAAAAGCTTGGCCGATAATACAGATATCTTTTTTTGAAGAAATCAAACAAGTCTTTGGTCTTACTTGTGTAATCCCTACCTAACTAATCCCAAATAACAACAGCCAATAGCTAATGAGAACCCAAGTACCTACCTACCCTACTAATGGTCCTTGAATCCCTTATCTGCCCTCTTCCCCACTCGGAATAGTAGGTAGGTACCTACATACTTATCAAATAACCCAACATGAAGTGGTCCGTCTTCTTCTTCGTTTTTTAATGGCTTTTCACCCATGAAGTGGTACAATTATTTGTTTTGATTTACGGCCGTACAAGATGTTTGATGTTTCACACCAATTACCCGAGATAAAAGGGCTATGAAACTCGGAGTGGAAACCGGTCGGTATCTATGTGGATTCCATTAGAAAAATACACTTTGTTTTAGTAGCTTGTGCAGACAAAAAGGAATGCTTTAACAATTTAAAATCAAGTTTTGCTGTAATGTTTTGAAAAGTCGAAGGCCAACAAATTCCTGTCCACTGCTGTCATAACTATTTTGGGTTTCATGGAAAAAAAACTTTTGTTTGCCAGCAATGCGTTATTTGAATTATTGATGTTTGAAAGAGAGAGTACGAAAACAGTGTGCAATATAGTTGTGAATGAGGAATACTTGGAGCAGGTGGATGAGCTTGTGTATTTAGGAAGTATTTTTAAGAGAGATGGGAAGGCTGAAAGATATATTGAAAGACGGGTAAATGCAGGAAATTCCGTTAATGGAGGACTGAACGCAGTTGGCGCTAACAAAAAAATGTACAAAGAAGCGAAGTTAGCAGTCCACAACGGAGTACTGGTACCTACCTTGATGTATGGAAGTGATGCATGGAACTGGCAAATAAAGGATGAAAGTATATTGAATGCTGTTGAAATGAGATCCCTGAGGCGTATGTGTGGTAAAACCATTTTTGATCGTGTGAGGAATGTGGAGATCCGCAAAGAGTGCAAGGCTGATGTAATCGTAATGAGTAAGATTAAGAAAGCGACGCTTAGATGGTTTGGGCATGTAGAGCGAATGAGCGAAGATAGGAGTGTAAGGAGGATATATGATGATATATGAACCTTAATATTATATTTTGCAAAATATGTATGTATTAATGTAACCCATATGATCTATATTAAGATAATAAAAAATAAAAAAAATTAAGCAAATGCGAATGGTAGCAGAAGTAGGGGACGCCCGAGGAAGACATGGCACGATCAAGTGAATCAGATACTCGAGTCGGGCCATGTCAAGAGTCAGAATAATAGAAGAGTATGTATGAGACAATATATGAATGTGAATGAGGCAAGAAGTGTGAGACCGAGACCAAGACCGAGTTGTTTGGCGGTCCGTTCTCTCTGCCTACCCCTGCGGGGAAACGGCGTGATGGTTAATTAGTTAGTTAGTTAGTTAGTGCTCTTTGGTCTTAATGTGAGACGATTTTGTCCACGAAACAAATTGTGTTTGTTGGCTAAAGAAGGAGGTAGCGCAACACGGCATAATACCCCAAAAACAAAACACTAAAATACTTTTGGCAGTTAAAATCTCAAATCAAATCTAATAAAAAGGATATTTGGTTATGATTTCAGATTTTCACGTTTCAAGAATTATCGTGATTGATCTGCCCCGATGATGTTGTCCGAAACTTTGGCTAAAAAAGGAGGAAGAGCAACACGAGCAACACAACAACAACAAAAATCAATCACGAAAAAAAGTTAATTTAATTAAACAGAGGTAAAATATTTTTCTAAGATGAATTGATGATGATATAATCGATTTGAACAATGTCTAATAATTTATTGTATATTTATGTAGAGGTTGATGGATGATTGATTTGAAACCCGTTTTACTGAAACTGGTGTCATCCCACCACTCTCTATATTTATAAGTACTTACTTACATGAAAAATGAATAATACAATAAAATCGCTCATGGCTAAAGAAATAAGAGTGATGTCCTCGTAAAGCGATGATTTAAAAACGATTTTATGACTATAATTCCCTAAGAAGGCATCGGCCTCGATATGGGTAATAAATATTGGCGCTCACGACAGATATGTGTTGAATTATTTACGAGTAAGTAAGTACCTAACTAAGTCAATACTGGCGCCATCACTAGTTTCCAGTACCTACCCACATATTCATACCTAACTTCCACTACCATCCGTCATTGATTTATAGGTTATGTTTATCTGTTGATCCTAAGACAGGTGGTATGCTGTATTCTGTTACAGAAATGTAATATCATAGAACAATTTTGTTGATATTTAAAATGTTTATAGCTTTTCATCTGACGATAAAACATCGCTAACTCGTAAAAATGGCATCTCGTTGGTACAGTATCAACGTTCACCCCAGTTTTACTAAAAGATTTATTATAACAAATTTGGTAAGTCTTGCTTCACAGAGTCTTCTTGTCTTAGCATGTTTTGTTATTAGTAGCCGTGATCACCCAAGATCGGGTGTCAAAGGTTATTCTGGAAATGAAAAATGTTAATGGTGCTGGTAAACGAGCAAGATAAATTGCCTATTCTTGCCCATTGCCGAACAACTATTATTGTCTTAACCGTCAATGTATGGCAAATAATTCACAACCCTAAAAACGATCTACTGCAATAACTCCACCCAATTTATATAAACTTTAAAAGCAAAATAATCGTGCGAAAATAGTCAAGACAGGGCAATATTAGATTAACAAGATTAGACAATACACGACAATATCCGACCGACAATACGGAAATCACGACAGAAATACTTTACCAGAGCCTCAGAAGATAAAAATGTCTCAGTTTTTTTCTGAGCTAACGTAATTTATCTACGGTATATTAGGTACCCTTTAAATCTGTATCTCGTTTTCTTGTGAGCTATCCGCAAGATAATACATACCTAGGTTTGTACCTTGTACCACACACTATAAACATATTCATAACTAAATATATATATACTGGTTGAAATGTTACTTATTCCACATCCACCCCGTTCATATCTCCCTCTCTCCAACACCTTCGAGGAATCTACAACAGCGACGCTGCTTTTCAAAATTGGCTTGGAATTGAAAACTTCTTGAAAACTACCGAATTTATTCAGGCGTGTAATCGAAAAATTGTTGGAATGAAGTCAATCATAAAGCAAGGGAATAATTAAGTGAGTGTAAGTATCATTTAATACTACATTTTTTGTCTATATTTATTTGGAAATCCCACACACAAGCAGAGTTAATACATTTACTCCAAGAGTGACAGATACCCCGTTAAAAAGCGTCCATCCGCACATGCTAATCGTCATATCCCTTGGCGCCACTTCTCCCGTGGCGTGTCCCTTGTCTGTGGTCCGCGGCCTCGCCCGCCGCCGCTTGTCTCTGGCCGCGAAGGAAATGGCGGCGGCCGAATTAAGTATTCCACGATGGGGCCGCCGCCAGCCACAATAGCCGATTTGCAAGCACATGCAATCCCAATTTGGAATTGTACGTGACAATAGCAACAAAGGGCGGAAAGGGACAATAACGCGAACAAGAAAGTGTCCCGGGATGAGCATAACAAATGGAAAGGTTGGTGCAGGAATCCCTACTTGGCCCAGCGCTGTGAGGGTACTGGTACGGGCTCCTGTTCCTAATATGGGTCAGGGTCGGAGGTCAGGAAAACAGTAGTCTGTTCGTGGAGAACAGCAATAAAGCATGTACGGACGATCGCCCATCTTTAGAGACAAGGAATCGTGGACACAAACAAAACATGTTGTACCTACGTTTGAATATCATGGTATTCAATAGGTAAGTCAGCTAACTGCAGTCCTCACCTTAGTGCAGACCTTATACCTAATATTAAGGTCTGCAGTAAGGTGAGGACCTAAGTATTAGAAAGGAAAATACTATTGCCTATTTTTACATTTGCTCTTCTTAAAAGTTGTCTAAGTTAGCGAGGCCAGCAGCCCACAATAGAGTGTTGATACCAACCCTGATAAGAGGCAACTGAATGAGGAAGGACGAAAGCATACTGTAGAAATGAGATCCCTGAGACATTTGTTGTAACATTCATCTCCACCACCCACGGACCAGGAAGATCCGGCGTGATGTAATTAGCCGACATGCATCCTAAGTGATGCATACACCAATACTGCCTGCGTAATAAACACAGTGATAGCTAAATCAACCTCTCTCGTAGTCCCTATCTACCGTTACCCACAGACGCTTAGATGGTTTGGTCGCGTAGGGCGGGTGGACGGAGAAATGAGTGTCAGGAGATTATATGACGCATTGTATCCGAATTGACCATGACATCAGACTCAATTGAACTGGTTCTGTTGACTTCAGGACACCGTTGACTCTGACAGATATCCACCTAGTATCTATATATTGCTGACATCACCAAGGAATGGTCTTATTTCCCTAATAATTTTCAATTGTATTCTTAGAATTTTTTTATTTGAACACCATTCGTGAAAATAATTTCAAGAAAGTGGCAAATGAAGTCAGGGACCATTCAGAAAAAAAACAGAGTTAGAGAATATAGAGTTTTGTTTTTTTTCCATAACTTCTGCCAGATGAACCTAGGTTTTAGGTTCATGCTCTGTCGTGATGGTAGTGTTTATTTTTGGGGCAGTATGCGTGTTGCGCTTCCTCCTTTAGCCAACGTTTCTGGACACTGTAACGCTGTCCGAAACGTTGGCTAACGAAAGGAAAAGCGCAATACGGCATAATACCCCAAAAATAAATCACGATAAGGCGATTGGCCATTAAAATCTCAAATCATATATTTTATTATTCGTAGTATATTATAATAATCAGATAACAGAATGATAAGTTACATTAAATAATAAGTTAGATTAGGTTGTTCTTCACTTTTCTTCGATGTTCTGTTATGTCTTGGATCCGTAATATTAGTAACCCTGGAACTTTTATCCGATTAGAAAAAAAACATCCCTGTATGTAATGTGACATATTCATCGGCCTTCCTTCGCAGAAGCAAAGCGGCATCGAACAGCAGGAGTAAGCTTATTCAAATTCAAAGTATGAATAATAAAATAACAAAATGTCTTTCAAATTCAGTAGCAGCCCTACTCTACGCCCCTGTGGGAACCTGCATTGTCCTCCGAAGCAAAAAGCCCTCTTTTTTGTAAGAATGCAAAACGAAGGTTTCACGCGCTCCGTAATTTGTACCGCTACAATTCGCAGGCATTTATTTTTTGTTTTTATCCGTACTTCATGTGATATACATACAATATAATGTGTCATATACATGTAAAACATGAATTTAATTATAAATACTTTTCGTATTGTTTATCTCTTTGATAGCTAACTTTCAGTACTCTAGTATTGTTTGATTGTTTTTCTCTTTGATATCTAAAGCTTTAAATACGTTGGTATTCTTTGTCTCTTTGAGATCTAAAGCTTTAAATGTTCTAATATTGTTTCATTGTTTGTCTCTTTGAGAGCTAAAGCTTATACTTTACTATTGTTTCATTGTTTGTCTCTTTGATAGCTAAAGCTTATACTTTACTATTGTTTCATTGTTTGTCTCTTTGATAGCTAAATCTTATACTTTACTATTGTTTCATTGTTTGTCTCTTTGATAGCTAAAGCTTATACTTTACTATTGTTTCATTGTTTGTCTCTTTGATAGCTATAGCGTTATATTCTTTTGTATTGTCTCTATCTATGAAAGCTAAACCTTTAAACTAAAACTATCATAAATATTGTTTATCTCTCTAATAATATAACTTCTTACATGTTGTCCGGATAACTAGTTTTTCAAGTGGGAAACTAGTGGGAGTACATCACATTTGAAGTCGATTATGAGATACGGTTTTTTTATTGAGCTCTTATTTTCGAGTAAATCGAGTCCGAATGTGATTTTTTTTTATGATCAAATTTGAAAAAAATCACATACTGTCAGCTGTTTATTGTATTTTAATACCTACGCGTTTTAAAGCCGGTTTCAGAAACCTTTATTTACCGAAAAAAAACCGAGATGTTGAAATGAAAATGAAAGATTTTTTTTTTGCTTTCATTTGTTTCCCGCTTGTACCACTAGTTTACGGACACCGTCTATAACAATTCTAATCTCTTAGTTACTAAAATAAGAATTATATTCTTATTTTAGTCATTTCACTTCGAGGGACAAACACAAGATTACTAAATTATTAATCCACTGGAAGATTGGCGGAAAATGTGGTAGAGGCATTTCATGGTGGGTGCGAGTGTAGTTCCGGGCTGAAGATAACCCTGATGTTAGCCAACCTCCGGTAGGAACTCAGTCAACTTACCAGGTTTCAACCAGTGTGATAAGTGGGTGCGTGTGTAGTTCCGGGTAGACAACGGAGTGAAGATCATCCTAATGTTAGTCAACCTCCAGTAGGAAGTCAATAAACTCATCATTTTTTTTTAAATAGCTAGGTACTTAACAATTATTATAATTTTAAGGTCAAAAATCATGACGAAGATTCGAAAATATTTATGTTGATAAGTTTTTTGTTAAACTATTATTAATTATAATAATGGTCGTATGTGTGACTCATGATAGAATATGTGCACGTATGACCGAAGAGATGAACAGAAATAATATGATGTAATCGATTGGTCAGACTCGTGACATCTTCCATTTTTCAACAGGTTGAAGGTACAGGCAAGAAGGTGACTTTAGAAGCATATACATATTAGGTACGGTAATCGGACAACTCAAATAAGGCCTTAGATACATTACGCTATATAATACAACTTATACATACGCGAGCCTAACTGCCGAACTGATCCTCAACTTATGGGAAAGGAACAAAGCCAACGCAAATGGCGCGAAACGCTGCTTACAGTTGCTTCGTTCCTTTCCCGTAATTCGTGGCTCGGTTCTTTTTTCGGTTCTCAAATGTATACCTTCCATTATGCGAGCATAATTTGACGTGGCATGTACGTATTGTATGTTGGGCTGACACACTGCGCTATAATCTTCCTCAAGAGAGGGGGTGAGATCAATTGGGAGACTGCCGCGGAATATCATTTATTTGTATGGGAACTGCCACTTTGACAAATGACAGCCGCATAATTACGGCGCTCCGTAAATTGTTCTAATTTTCAAATATAGCCTGTCTAGCAGATCACAGCACATATCGTCACCACGCCCACACTTATAGCGTATCATTTTTTCAGGTGTGGCAGGTCTGTATGGGATTGTACTCGTATGGCAAGCAATACGGAGTCATATAAAACGCTTTGAAGTTATAGTGTAATCTGAAACTAGGTTAAATAGGTTACGTTATAAAGTAATGAAAAGTGATGATACAAAAAATATGAATAGGTTGCGTAGGTTATGTACGTGAGGTTTATAGGTTAGCTTTTCATCGCTTTTAATGGCTTTATATCACTTTTTGAAGGAGTGTTGAATTGGCACTGTGTAGATACATATTATACTAATTAATTGTATGAACTGCGGTTTGTTCGGACACCTGACGAGTAAGGATCAAAATACAGTAGACTTTCGATTTATTGGGGAAAAAATCCCGACTGAAGGAATTTCCCGGTTAATCCAAATATTTTTAAGAAATGCTCTGCAATCTTTACAGGTATCTACACACTAAATACGCTGCAATGTTTATAGGCATCTACACAGAAAACACGCTGCAGTGTTTATAGGCATCTACACACAAAATACGCTGCAATGTTTATAGGTATCTACACACTAAATACGTTGCAATGTGTATAGGTATTTACACACTAAATACGCTGCAATGTTTATAGGTATCTACAAACGACATGCTCTGCAATCTTTATATCAATTCTTGTGAAATGCCTTACTTTCCCATACACTTACAAAGCCTAAAAGTTGTACTTAAATTTTTACAACACCGCGTAGGCGTGTGCGCTCGTGAGGCCGCACATTGGTTACAAATAGTCCGCACACATGTTTTCATCCTCCGCAAACATCTCGAAGAAAGGAAAGTGTCACCATATATTTATAATATTTAAAAAAAATGTATTTTATTATTTTGTGGAACATTCCCAATTACTTAATTTTATGTACGCATTATTGTCCATATTTGCGCATTCGTCTCTTTCTTTCCTTATTGTCTTGCACATGTAAGTTGTTGTGCCGCACATACAACGAAAAAATTAAAGGAACGTTGGGCGTAGCAATTTAATTTATCTCTTTTTTTTCAATTTCAAGCTTTTCTTCGCAACGTTCGTGTTTATCTGGATCCATTTATTAAAACAACTACAACCCAATCTGAATTACATTCCTTCTATATGTTGCTCAATAATAACGCAATTACAAAGTCACTTTGTCTATATTTTAAAAAATGCCTTTGAAACTATTAGAACATTGACGTTTTTGGCAATTTTGCGATTAGGTACGACAAATAATTGCCTTGGGTTTTTTAAACGTCCCGGTTAAGCCGAGGAGGCAAATCGATAGTGGCTTCCTTCTTTGACGGCGATGACTGGTGGACTGAAGTCTGGCACTGGGAGGGCTGATAGTAGTTAGTTAGGCGGAAGGCTGCTTTGTTGAACTAATGGACCCATGACTGGCAGAAGACATAATCCTTTTCCAGAAGGTCCCATTAATGGTTCTCGGGGCTATCGCTTTATTTGTTAGTGTGGCCGCGTCCGGAGATAGGATAGCGTGTTGCAGAAGAATACTAATAGATACTATTACTATTATTCTGATGCATGTTTTTGGTATTTTATGCGGTATTTCTGTAGTGTTTATTTTAAAATGGTTTGGCGTAGGATTGAACTTTTCTTCCCAGGGAATGGATTCAACCGCACTACTGACCTTGCCAGATGCCGAGCGGATAGGAACGACATTTATTTCGTATATTAACTGCCGTAATGTCGTCCGATTTTAGAGACACTTGTATATGTCAGCGCGTGTATACGTGTATGGCACTAAAATTGATAAAATGCACAGCCATCGACAACGAGTCTATCTGTAAAGTTTCAGCTCAATCGGATGTCGGGGAGTGGGTTAATTTCCGATTCCAAAAACTTGACTTTTCCTGCAAATTTATTTAAAATTTATTTTCATCCTGATAACGAACTTTTTTTCCATAAAAAAACAGTGGCGTGAATCGAGTTCTTTTTTCTTTAAAAAAACAATGATATTCAAAAAATATTTCTTTAACCTATATTTTCTACAATGATTATGTTGATTATGTGGTCAACCTTCCTAGCGCTGTTAAATGTGATGAATTCGGTTCCATGATAACTCGACACAGTGATTATTCAACACACATTTAAAAAGTGATATAAAGTCATTAAAAACGATGAAATTTTTTTTAAATCTAATCTAACCTAACCTAACCTGACCTACTTAACCCAGTTAAAAAGTTTTTGTTTTATCACTTTCCATGACTTTATATAACTTTTTAAAAATGTGATGAATTATCATTTTGATGATTTATCCGGTCACCGATGAATTCATAAAGTTTGTTTATAACGCAGATTAAAATTGGGTGGTACAAAAGCCTATAACAGATCTACGATAACTGATGACAAATAAACGTTATCGATAATGTGATTATTCAATGCTTACCACACTGTTGGTATTGACGCGAACACCTTTACCAAGAAAGCAATAGACCATGCAATAGAATATCACAGACCAAATCACCATTACCATTGGCATAACGAATTTAACACAATAATTTGCGTGCAGTTCATAACGTCATTTCCGCACAAAGCCACAATCATAATACCGAGAGTTTAATGTCACACCTGAAGACCACACAATACATTATACACTACACTCTGAGAGCTGAGAGGTACCTTGTAACGTCAGAAAGAGATGCTGTTATATACGTTGATTTTGAAAAAGAGGGAGATGTTACAACGAATCTACTAATTGCCCTGCAGTTGAAAGCTCCATCCTAATGTCTCTTTCTAGGTTATGATTCGTTATGAAAAAGATGGAGATGTTGCAAAAGATCAGAATCATGTATTAAGACCCACTTGGTCATAAATACGTACTTAATAATTGTAAGTCACAAGCTATTTATAGGTCTTTGATGTAAGTTACAAGTCTCGGCACTATTAGTTGCTTGCTATAAGTCTTTGTCACTAGTTACAAATATTCGTTGTAAGGGAGGAACTTATAACAATATATTAAATCCACTTAAAATAGTTCAAAGATTGATAATTAAAGTAATATTGAAAAAACCATCCAAATTTTCTACTGAGATTCTCTTCTCAATATTCAATGTACCCACAATAGACAATATATATATAAAAATATTCAAGTCTACAAATTTATAAAGAAATACAGTTAAATAACTTACAATTCAATTCAACAGCAAGATATCAAAAAACTATCAAAATCCCAAAACTTAATACAAAGCACACACAAAATACCTATCTCTATTTAGGTATAACATATTTTAACATCCTTCCATTATATCTAAAAAAATATTGAAGATATTTAGAAATTTAAAATAAAATTAAAAAATTACCTAAAACTACTATAAAAGTCCATATCTTACTCTTATTATTATTTCCTTCAAATCTTGAAACTGTATTATTGATAAATCTTACCTATTTCTTACTTATCCCTTTGGTTTTGCAAATATATTATTTACTTACTTACATGATTCCATATAATTGAGCTAGGATTCACTCACCAAACACAAGAGCCTCGTCTCTTTATGGTGAGGAAAAGCTATTTTTATTTACCTTTATAACACTGTATAATATGTATGAATTGTATATTTATTGTAAAAAACATACAAATATTATATTTAAGTCACTAGTAATAAATCTTAACTGGAAGTTATTAGTTATAAGTTATGAAATCGAGGACTTCTGTCCAAAAGAACGCGCCAATCCACACAGCGACTGCTACAAAGATTTTTATTTTATTTCTTGGGCATTAACTATGTAACAATTACTAGACATTTACATTGGAAAATAAAACACAATAAAACAAAAATGCTACAAAGAAATTTAAGAAAACATAAGATCCTGGAAAATTTTGGTTTTATTTGATTGCATTGCACCGCAACAGTAGGTATATAAATACTTACCCACTTATTTATAAACAATAATAACTTAAAGCCTAAGTGATAAATTATATCTCTAAATAGTATAAAACATAGTCGCTATCCGCGTCTGTTTGTGCGCTTAGTTCTTCTAAACTACGCAGTGGATTTTGATTGGGTTTTCACTATCATTTAGAGATTTTCTTCCGGAAGGTTTATATATAGGGTTTTCCAGTAAGAAGTGTTATTTTGAATAGCCTGCTATTTCGGTAGATGTTACTTTTGAAGCTGTCATTTTGTAACATTTGACAAGTAGAAACTACGCCATTAATAAAAATGGAACGACACACGCTTCAACAACGCATTGAAATTATTAAAATTCACTTGAGTGAATCAAATGCAAATCATCTTGAGTGATGAGGCCCATTTCCACCTGGGTGGCTTCGTCAACAAGCAAAATTGTCGCATCTGGGGCTCGGAAAACCCAAGAGTTATTGTTGAAAAGCCTCTTATCCTCAACGTGTGACTGTTTGGTGCGGTTTATGGTCCGGCGGAGTCATTGAACCTTACTTATTCGAAAATGAGGCTGGAGCAACAGTTACGGTGAATGGATTGCACTATCGAGAGATGATTAATTATTTTTTATGGCAGGAATTGGATGGTATTGATCTGGACAACGTTTACTTTCAACAAGACGGCGCTACGTGCCACACAAGCAACGAAACCTTTGATCTTTTACGATTGAATATCAAAATAACACCTCTTATTGGAAAACCCTGTATATAATACATGCATATTATATTTATAGCAAGTAGAGAAAAGTTTTGTAATCAAGATGTAAAAAAATGTTTTCGGGGGCTTGCATTGCTAACGCTGGCTAAACCTTATAATATACATCAACATAATGTACTACGGAATTGTATATCTTAAACGGCCTACAGAAAAGTCTTCAATGGAATATGTCTATCTCCCAAAGATAAGTCACAGCAACGCCGGGTAAACGTCAAATAAAATAAATTATGTTTCAAAGCGTCCTTGAGGTGATTTTTCCACGAAAACGGCGCAAAATCAATAATCCAACCATTATTTTTATTCCTGTATTTATACAAGTTAATCCGAAATTAAAACGACAAACTGACGATTGATTTTAACATTTAATTTTGACATTAACATTGAGTATTAAAGAGATTAGTGTTCCGAGGTGGTCTTTAACAATCAATGTATTTTTTTATTGTTTTTTAATGATAAACTAATGTTTGTAAGACAATGTTTCTTATGCATAGCACAAAGTATAACAAATTATTATAAGCAATAATTAGTCACCTGAAATATCCATACAAATTGAAAATATTTCGCGACTAAAAATAAACGCCGCCGAACAATGTAAATGTTGGCAAGGAAGATCGCTGAAGACTAAAGAGATTGTGTCTGTTTAAGTAAACAATATATAATATAGTACCAACTGTTGGCAGATTTAGTGGTGAACCGATGATTTAATTTTAACAAAATTCTCCCCGGAGAAAAATGACTAATATTGAATGTTTATAAATTATTAATAATCTCTTCAACTTGTTCGTAACACAGTTAACGGGATTGCAGGCCCTTAACGAATGAATTTATAGGTTTCCTAATAAACTTAAAGTAAAATACGAATGTGTTATTACGATGTTGGAATACGTGTTCATAAAAATTCTAATATTCGAATGTAGGTGCACTAACATGTGTTCCGATATATTGGGAATTTAACAGGAAACGGCCTGCAATCCTGCACTAACATGTGTTCCGATATATTGGGAATTTAACAGGAAACGGCCTGCAATAACAGATTATTAATAAATTAGCATTACTCATTTTTATCCGTGTGGCAATATCGCCCACCAGTGAGCGATATAAACCGCTCGTGGGGCGATCAAGCACTGAAAGTTAACAGTGCGATATGATTTTGGGCTATAGACACACTTTGCGCACTTTCTTTATATTGAACACTGGAGATAATTCCACGCTCTTTGTTGAGATCTAAATTTCTCTATTGATCAAGTTTTCTTTACACAAAATTCCAAAAATTTTCTTTTGTATCTGGAACGGAATTGGGACTTTCTCTGTACGCTCTGTGATTGATGGGCGTTGAAGAAAAACGTACTTGGAATTTACACGAACCATTAGTGAGTTTCCGCACTATTGTAAATAAGTAAACGCTTTGATGCGGCAGTGTCACACTATCTGTCAACTGTCATTCGTCTAACCTAATTGTGATAACTTCTACAATGAAAGTTTTGTCATAAACAAAGAAAATTATTGATGGCATTAGCAATACATTTAACAATATATTTTATGATTTTCTACGGCTTTCTCCGCAAACACGATAAAATTAGTGATTCATACACCTTCATACGGTAATAGGTTAACACGGTAATATATTCCTACAGCAATACGTTCATATTAATATATTATTTTTTATATTTGGTGATCTGGTGAGGAGGCACAGAATGAAAGATGTTATGAAGGTCAGAGTGTTTATTTTGTGAGTCAGAGCCGTGATGAGAGTGGGCGTAGGACTGATGTTGTATTCTCCGGATGCTGGCTGTGATGGCTGGTCAAGCGCGGGTCTGTGAGTCGACGCCGGGCGCTGGTGACCGGACTCGTTGACTGTCAGGCACTGGCGATCTTGGCAATCAGTACTCCAGTGCTGACGAGAATGCCGAAGGTGCGGTGGACCTTGTATGCGGTTGAGCGGGAGCTGGTAGACCAGTGAGGATGCTGCGTGTCCTCGTGGTGGTCATGGTGAGTGGATGAAGCGCTGGTCAGAGACGCTGGAACCAAGGCGCTGTAATCCACGTAGCGTTGGCCAGGAACGGCGATCTGGGCCAAAGCGCTATGATGATGTCCCGATGGAGTCCATGATGAGAGCCGGGAAGAATGTCCTTCGCGCAAGTGAGGTGCGCGGATTATCACTCGTTGAGCACCTTGTTAACTGATGGCGAATTGATGACTCTGACTGACTTCTTCAAGCTGTCGATTTTAAAAGGTGAAAAAGCTTCTGGAACAATTTGGTTGCTATGTAGAATTTTCCAAACAAATAAATAAAAGAACATCCAAGAAGTTTGTTTGGAACAATCGAGACTTCTAGAATTTCGTTCGAATGAAGTAGTTGCGTACCACTACACATACATGCGGTAATTATATACTGTAATTCGTTCACTGTAACAAGCTTATACTGTAATTCGTTTGTACGATAAAAGTAATTAACTAAGCCATCACGCCGCACAGTGGCCAATTTTGATGATTTGGCGCGACATCGCTCTTGGCGTTCGACTATTTGGCATCATTGATGTTTTTTTTAAGTATTAATAAGAAATACCACTTATTTTTTGTTAATTCTTATTAGTTGAAATGTTGATAATGATTTTGATGCTTTTATAAAAAGTAGCGTGTAACTTGGGCGCTTAGTTTGTATTTTATAGATTATAATTCTTTAAGAAAACAGATATTAAAAATACAGTGAACAATTTTGTACATTATAATTCTTTTAAAAAACAGATAATAACATTTTTAAATAATTATTTTAAAGATTATAATTCTTTATAAAACAGATGATAAAAATACAGTGAAAACTAAATAATTTTATGGATTATAATTCTTTGAAAAAACAGATAACTTATATATTGAAAACTAAATATTTATTACATAATTTGACATAAATACAAAATGTGATTTCCAGTAGTAACCCTATGTTTATAATTATTTGGGTATATCGGAGTCAAATATTGGATTCTGAAAAAAAATTGACGAAAATTAAGTACAATCATTTTTAAAAAATGCAATTACTGGAGTGGCTGGCTAAAGTTGGTGGTGATTTTATTTTTCCGTGTACAAAAAAGACACAGCAATAATATCCTATTAAAATTACCGTGAAGACTCGTGAAGAGTTTTATTCCTATTGCATTAAAGGCAAAATATTTGGAAAAAAATTGAAAAAAAAGGTAAACTTTGAACCAAGGCAACAGTTATAATTTATGAAAATATTATATTTTTTCAATTATTTAAATAAAGCACGTATCTTAAAAAATATCTCAAGTGATTTTTAAAAGTACTTTTTCGTATAATAAGTTCACAAACAACGTGATTTCGCACGCCTTCTAACTCGCCTAGATACAGCAGCATAGTTGCGCGCCCGAATATTAGTGTACCCCTGTTCTGCGACTAATTACATAATAATTGAGTTTCAGATGTTAATTTAAATTGACAGTGAATAATTGTGAATAAATTAAATTTTATTTTTACGGTACGCAAAACTTAATATTACATACAGTTGATCTTTATTTAACATATCGGAGTCAAATATTGGATTCTGAAAAAATATTGACGAAAATTAAGTACAATCATTTCTTAAAAATGTAATTACTGGAGTGGCTGGCTAAAGTTGGTGGTGATTTTGTTTTTCCGTGTACAAAAAAGACACAGTAATAATATCCTATTAAAATTACCGTGAAGACTCGTGAAGATTTTTATTCCTACTCCATTAAAGGCAAAAAATTGGGAAAAAAAATGGAAAAAAATGGTAAACTTTGAACCAAGGCAACAGTTATAATTTATGAAAAAAAAAAATTTTTCAGTTATTTAAATAAAGCTCGTATCTTAAAGAATATCTCAAGTGATTTTAAAAAATACTTTTTTTGTAAAATAAGTACACAAACAACCTGATTTCGCACGCCTTCAAACTCGCCTAGATACAGCAACATAGTTGCGCGCCTGAACATCTCAGTTCTGTGCGTAATTACCGAGTAAGTAAGCTTCGCATGTTATTTTCAATGATTTTTTTAATGTCAGTGATTAATTGAGAACACATTGGTAAAAAAAAAATCATTTCGGGAACATGCCGATCTGGGGTCAATGTCGCGCCAGCGCTCAAATTTAAGCCACTGTGCGCCGTTTCGATATTTAACTAGAGAGGACGGACCGCCAAACAACTCGGTCTTGACACACTCCTTGCCTCATTCACATTCATACATCGTCTCATACCTACTCTTCTGTTATTCTAACTCCTGACATGTTACGACTCAAGTATCTGGTTCACTTGATCGTGCCATGTCTTCCTCGGGCGTCCCTTTCTTCTGAAATTCACATTGGCGTCATATATTCTCCTTACTCTTCTGTCTTCGTTCATTCGCTCTACATGCCCAAACCATCTAAGCGTTCCTTTCTTTATCTTACTCATTACACGTACATTAGCCTTTTTTTTACGAATCTCCACATTTCACACACGATCATACATGAAGATATGGCATGGAAGCGTGTCGGCTGTCGCCGGGCTGCGACCAAAATGCACGGACTGTCAAAGCGGCGGAACCAATGAAAAATATTCGTTAAATAATAATAATAATATGCCATTTTCAGTTGTACGTTTTAATTAAAATTATTATACGACTTATTAATAATCCAATTACAGTACAATATAACATTTGAAAAGATATGGAAACAAAAATTGTTTTTTTTTTAATATTCATCTATACTGTTTTACAGCTATCCTGTGTTAGAACATCTTTCCTGCCGTGTGGTATCTTCAATAAGTCGTGGCGACGACTAAGGCCGAAGCTTTCAGACACATACCTACGTACGATGATGGAGATACTTGTAGTTCGCGAGGTTTCGTACTAATGGTTCGTGGCACATCTCCCTTGTTTTTTTTTGTATCTATGTACGAGATATGTGACTTGGAGTAACAATATATTCCTCCGAGGTATTAGGTATGTGCAGTGGATGGCTCGACTTCTCTGTTCCCGGCTATACATAATTCATCAGGTCAAGCAGGAGATAAATGTAAGGACGCGCACATTAAGATCCTATCAACCATAAAAGGAATAAGCCGAGAAGACTGATGTAACGAAAAAACTATAAAATAATATCATGTCATTTTGTACAACTGATTTTTATTCTGTAACACGATAATGCCCCCTTTATATACGTATCATATCAGTTATGATGACCTATTATACACGGAGAGACATAGGGTCTTCCCAAACTGGCTAAGACGTAAAAACATCTCACCCGATGAACTCTGGCACCCCTGCTAAGTAACCAAACGTATGGAAACGTTGTCGACTATTTAGTGAATATATTCATCTCCCTTGTTTCTATCATATCTCAGGTTAAATCCCGCGGGATTCAACCTGAGGTTGTGTAGGCATAGGGAATGGCACGGGGTGCCGGTAACGCGGTGTTGCGGCTTATAGTGTCTCAGTACCTCCGTGAGAATGCTAGGACAACAGCAGATAAGCCATTGTCCTTATCCGCGGATCTCCGCCCGCTCCTGCAGGACACCGGCTATAATGCCTTGTAAATATTAAACAGTTTCTGCGATTGTGAGACTGCGCAACTTTGAAGCTATCCTAGAAACGTGATATAAAGAAAAGGATTGCAAAGAAAGAAGCAAAATTTACTAGTACAGACAACTAATAACGCATTACAGGATAAATGATTTTAAAACTGACTAACTAACTGATCATCACGCCGTTTTCCCGAAGGGGTAGGTAGAAAGGACGAGCTGCCAAACAACTCGGTCTTAGCACACACTCCTTGCCTAATTTACATTCACACATCGTACCATGCATCCTCTTCTATTATTCTGACTCTTGATATGGCCCGACTCAAGTATCTGATTCACTTGATCGTGCCATCTCTTCCTCCGGCGACCCATATATTCTCATTTCACTCCTTTCTTCGATCATTCGCTCTAAATGTGCAAACCACCTTAGCGTACCATTATAAATTTTACTCATTACGCTTCAATCAGACTTGCATTTTTTGTGGATCTCCACATTTCTGACACGATCATACATGGTTTTACAGGAATCTCATTTCTTATTTCTAAAGCATGCAGTCTACTTCCTCTGTCAGTTCCACGCCTCACTGCCATACATCAGGGTAGGTACCAGCACTCCATTGTGAACTACTAGCTTCGCTTCTTTGGACTTTTTATTAGCACCAACTGCGTTCAATCCCCTATTTATAGACTTACCTGCATTTAACCTTCGTTCAATATCTCTTTCTGGTTTCCCATCTCTCATATAAACACTTCCCTAATAAAGTATGTAAATCAGTGACAATATAATCCTGAAACCTTAACAATATTTACAAAACTCAAGAAATCGCACTTCCCCTTCTCATATTAAGTACTGAGTTACTCATGCGTGGACTAAGCCTAATTTATTTCCTGATTGTTACTTGATATCCAAGAAAAAAACTTGAGGGGTAAACGTTTACAAAACCTTTTCGAATGGAAGTAAGGGATATGCCATAGAACAGTTGAGAAACTCTTGAGACGAGAAAATGTATAAGGAAAGACGTGAGCAGAACAGAAGACAGAGATCTCCACTCTATAAAGTTATTGAAATGAATTTTTCTGTGGCCGATCTGGAAGTCCGCACAGAGCGTAATGCAGTTTCGTGAAGGTGAACACCAGTACCTACAATATTAGCCATTGTACAAGCCGTTTCTGCATTCTTAGAAAGTCAAAGTTATTTGATATAGAATCTAGACTACATGCTTTCATATTTTATTATAAAGATTCAGGAACGTATCGAGCAAAATGACCGAATTCTTCAAACATAAACGCAAAACAAGTCGCAATATTCTTCTCCTGTTTTAAAAGATAAAAGAGTAAATCAGTCAACGTTATTAATTTGACAAAGAATCCAGCAAATCCGCCAGTCTACAAACATTCCACACATCAATGTAAAAACAGTGGTATTATTAGAAAAGCAAAACAAACTGTTTGTTTGGGAAAACACTCGGTCCACATTATTTCATAAAGAAAGATTTATATTATTTTTTTACGCTAACTCCATTACACTAACTGAGAAAACTAATTTCCCTCGGGGCCTATGATGATGCTGTGATGGAGTGTCTTTTTGAGGAGGGGAAGGAGTGAACATGAGTCTTGAAGAGACCCATATTGTAGGAGGGAGGTAACACAGAGGTCGGCACATCGTTCCACAGCCGAGCTGTTGAACTGAAGAACGAGTCGTGGAAACGACAATATATAAATGTCCATACGCTTTATTCTTTTTTTTTTCTTTGATATTTATATTTTGAGTATGTTTTATTTGTCTGTTTATTTTTTTGTTATTTGTTATTTTTTGTTGTCTTCCATTTTTGTAATTGACATACTCCACTGAATGTCTTCAATTTTTGTAATTGACATACTCCACTGTATGTTCTCAATTTTTGTAATTGACATACTCCACTGAATGTCTTCCATTTTTGTAATTGACATACTCCACTGAATGTCTTCAATTTTTGTAATTGACATACTCCACTGAATGTCTTCCATTTTTGTAATTGACATACTCCACTGAATGTCTTCAATTTTTGTAATTGACATACTCCACTGAATGTCTTCAATTTTTGTAATTGACATACTCCACTGAATGTCTTCAATTTTTGTAATTGGCATAATCCACTGAATGTCTTCCATTTTTGTAATTGGCATACTCCACTGAATGTCTTCCATTTTTGTAATTGGCATAATCAACTGAATGTCTTCCATTTTTGTAATTGGCATACTCAACTGAAGGTCTTCCAACCTTTTTTTTGCAACCCATAATGTTTCATTTTCTATAAAGTATGATTTGTTTTCTATTTGTAAATGTTCAAAATAATATAAGACAAGAAATCAAGGATTCAGAGATGTAACGAGAAAATTCATCAAAGTCTGCAAGCGTTTCACTCATTAAGGAAAAAACACAAATGTTTTAATAGTTCAAAACAAGTTCCAAGTATTCCGTCGTGTTTTTAGCCAGAAGAATTAGCCGCGATAGCAATAACAATAAACGTCGAATAAAGATCGGCCACTCGAGAATCCGATAAAAAAGCCTCTTCCCTTATTTGTCAGTGCGCAAACCATTAAACTATAAACGCCAACAATGTTCGAAGGGTGTTTGACAATAAAATTATACGAAAGACAAAAAACATGGTCCGCAGCGCGGACCGTCCCTATAAGGGCATCCCATTTGTATGGCCGCACCTGGAATCCTGTCAGGGGGGCGGGGAGGTCCTGCAGGGGGCGCAGGGCGACAGGGGGCGCAGGACGAGAAGTATATCGCGTGCCGAAAAAGGAAGATTTCAATCAAACCATTACCCTTTTACGGAATTCATTTCAAACGGGGATACCGAATCGAGAATTTGATGGGAAAATAAGGATTTCACGAGATGGAAGAATAGAACTCTCGTTTATAAGAAAGGTAGAAATGGAATACATACATATAAAAGAGTGAAACTGGAAGTTATTTTACCAACCTACAGTCTACATAGTAAAGAGTGAAACTGGAAGTTATTATACCAACCTACAGTCTAAGTAAAGAGTGAAACTGGAAGTTATTATACCAACCTACAGTCTAAGTAAAGAGTGAAACTGGAAGTTATTATACCAACCTACAGTCTAAGTAAAGAGTGAAACTGGAAGTTATTATACCAACCTACAGTCTAAGTAAAGAGTGAAACTGGAAGTTATTATACCAACCTACAGTCTAAGTAAAGAGTGAAACTGGAAGTTATTATACCAACCTACAGTCTAAGTAAAGAGTGAAACTGGAAGTTATTATACCAACCTACAGTCTAAGTAAAGAGTGAAACTGGAAGTTATTATACCTACCTACAGTCTACAGTTAAACAGTATTTTTATACATTCCTAAGCAAAATTTGCGGAAATCTGTTTTGCGTCGGCGAAAGAAAATATATGACAAACGCAGCAAAGTTGTGAGTTTAGGTGCGTAGTATTTTTTTTTCAAATGTGATTGTTATTGTACAGACTTTTAGGTAAATTAAAGAATACTATAGACCTGAAAAATTCTTTAAAAATTTTACGCGAAATTCACATTTTTACTGGAATTTTGTTATTTTCACGAGAATCACACGAAAATATCAATTTTCGGGCAAATAACGCCAATTTTCATATTTTTAAGCGATTTTCTGGTATTTAAAAATGAGAAATTAGATGATATTAAACATCCAAAGTTTTGATTTTGCCTGGAACACAGGTCCCAAGGAACACGGCCCTCCGCTATTTTTTTGGCTGCCATAATATACCAAAATGGTTACATAAAGCGCACTTTTGTTGCGAAATACCGTAAAATATTTCGCCTAAAGATAACGCCATGTTTCCAGGTCCCTACTGATAGCTTATAGCGAAGGATCAGGCTAAATAGAGCTTAATCATATAGGAACCAGGGCCCGTATCTCCATTGTTCTTCGCGATGTCTTCGTTCTTCTGTTCCTCTCAGCCGCCTCTGCTCCGCTCAGACAAACAGAAAAACGCCGATTTTTCTTTCAGACTAATCATTTATGTATTACCGTGGAGAATTCTGCTGCCCTACATGGCTCCGCTGAGAGGATGCTGGTTGGTGGCTGCCGTCACACGACTATCAGGAATGTACCCACCATTGTCTCAATATCAAGAGGCATCTTGGCTCATAATGCATTGCCCGCTTCATTTGCAATATTAATCGCTCTTGGCGTCGAAAAAGAAAAAACGGTTGCAGTTCAGTCTAGGCTGCTACAAGCACGCTTCTAACAAAACGAGGTCTTGGAGACAACTAATAGAAGACAAACATAACAGCAAATTTTTAAGTATTAAATATTTAAGAAATATATTTGTACAGCGCCCTTGAGGTGATTTCTCACGAAAACGGCGCTATATAAATTAGCCAAATATTATTATTATTATATCAGAGCAGAATATCATTCTGTTTGTGAATCCCAATAAAAGCTATGCACAGTTTTATTCTGTGTGGAAGTAGGTCAATGCAAATATTTTTTGATATAATCGTTATTTCCATCATGAGCTAAGGTACATCATTCTTTCTGTCAAAATGACAAGACGCCGTACTGTTTTAATTTAAAAATGTATTATTTGAAATCCATATAAAATTATCTTACCTTTATAAGATTTTTGACAACCGATCAAATCAATATCACACGGAAAAATGAGTATTGCTGTCTTATTAAGAATCTCTTCCAATTATTTGTAATCTGATTATAAACAGGATTGCAGGCCGTTTCCTAATAAACTTTTAGTAAATTCCTATTTGCCTTGTTAAAACCGATGATCTTTATGCCATTAGTGTACAGAACTGGTTATTTGCTCAGGGAAGGAAATATTATAAAGAATGCCTTACATCTTAAAACTGTTCTTATTTTTTCATATTTCTCGAATAAAAATTTTATCTCTAAATTAACTTTATATTACGCTGATGCGATTATTCTTATTTATATTTCTATTATCCCTAGCGTTATCTATTATTTTTATTTGTATCCTACCTTATTTTTATTTTTATCTTTATTTTTACAAGATTCACCTACTTCAACTTCTTTCCTGTATGTGATCATCTACCTAATATTATATATTCAGAATTGGTTATTTATGAAGGGAAGGAACTATTGTAAAGAATACCTGACATCACTAAATTAAGTTTATTTGCTGTATTTTTTTTTTTCATTAAAATTCTATATTAATTAATTTATCTTTATTTTCATTATATCAACAAGAAAAGTCATTTGTTTATTTGCCTATTTATATTTATTTTATCTCATTAAAATCAACAGTTTGCAATACGGTTGGTTTATTCTTGTGAAATCTACTTAACTAGCTATTTTACAAATACATTGCATTTAACAAAATAATATATTAACAGAATGAACATGTATTACATTTATATAATTATATACAAATTTCGACTACCATAATACGGACATGTGTCTAGTGTCTAGTGTGGTAGTCGAAAAGCATGTAGAAATTTATATATTTTACGAATAAAGGAAAGAAAAAAAAATATATATATAACGACTAAACGCGAAAATATTAGGATTTTTACGAACACGTGTTCCAACATAGTGATAATACAATAGTATTTTTTTCTAAGAAATTCTAAGGGTTTATCAGGAAACCTATCAATTCATTCGTCAAGTTTAAAAAATCCTTGAACCTTCGAAACCCGAGATTAATTCAATGCTCTGCGTATTCTTGCATCGGTAGCGGAAATGTGAATTCCCTGAAACAGAAATAAACACGCTACCTTTAAATGACAACCTGACACATGACACACGGCGGACCTTTTCCGATAGCAATCATCGCACGTGACTAATGATATCCGACTTTGAACAATACCTTATTTTTTAACGAGTCTTCCTGACTTGACTCGTATAGAATTGAAGCTACTGATTCAAACAAGCTAAACCCGATTTTTTTAAACATTCTCAGTGATAAAAAAAAACTGAATTAAAAAAATCGTTTGCAGACTTTTTTACATTTACCCACACGGGAGGCCCTGAGAAATATAATTTTCATTGGGGCCAATGTCATATTTTGGAATGCTGTGGGGAGGATCGTTTTTAAGGAAAGGAAGAAGAGGAAGTTCTGGAAAGGTAAAAGGTATGAGGGATGGGTCACTCCTGGACCATCCCTAGATCAGTGTGTACAGGAGTGACGGACATATGAATATATCACTCTCACTGTGACGCAAGAAGATGGGTCGAGAGACCAGTTGCAGCCATAGACATATGAATATTAGTAGACCTGCCCTAAGTGATTAAAAGCCTATTATTCCCCACTCCCCATACCGGTTCCATTGGAGCCGGCTGGGCTCGCGTATGGCTTCCCGTGAATCTTGAGAATGTGACGTCATCATTCTTGTTCGAACTAGCGTCGAGCTATGGTCGAGGCATTTTATGAAATAACACGGCAAAATAGTGGCTTGTGATATGAAAACTTGTAAAAATAGATGTGAAAAAGAGAATAAACCCAATTGTCGTATTACATTCCATATGTAAGCATCATTTTAAGCTTATTCACGTCGTATAATATGAATCAGTTGTAGTAACATATACTATCACATCGAGCCAACATTGGTCGAATGTAGCGATTCTCAAGTGTGCGCATCGTTGTTACTGGGAAGTAAATTCTTATAAAAGTGTATTAACTAAATACGTACACAAAATATTCGACTCTGAAAATAGAAGAATTTTTTTTTTGCCGAATTTGGACTTCGCAAAATTTGTTCATAACGTGGCGAGTAATTTGCGCTCCCATGTAAAAATGTCTATTCATTCAAAAGCAGATTTTACTTTTAAGAAGTAAATGGTGATATTATAATGCGAGATGCCTATATACTGTCAGATTGATTTATTGACGAATCACAGTAAGCTTTACCCCCTTCGTTCTTCAACAGTTGATTTTACCCCTCACCTTTAATTTCTAGTCTATATATTCATATGTCTGTGAGTTGCAGTTAACAAACCAGCCTCTCCCCATCTGGCACCCCGTGCAGTTGGTAGGCAGGCGCATCCTGAACTCGCCTTACCCGATTAACCCGGGCGCCCCTGCTAAATCATCAAATATAGCGAACCACTTGGGGTGACCTATGGCAGAGGTATTGGTTATCCAATAAATGGTTCCCGGGGCGGCGGTACCCAATTTTTTAAAATTTATTTTTTTCATTTTACAATTTAAACCTGCTAAACTGCTTTTGCAGTTTGTCATCAGTATTTTCTTTAAGTCTTTCTAATTCAATACAATTAGTGGAATATAATTTTATATAAAATCAAAAACGTTGAGTCATAAGTTATATAGAAACAAAATATATTTTATATTTATGTAACGTTCTTCAGGTGATTTTTAAAAAAAACGGCGTTACAAAAATCATCCAAATATTATTGTTGTTAGTAAATTTGTATATATTCAGTTAAAAGAATTAATCAATTCACAGTACAGAAGCCTACTTCCTACTAATGCACGCAACTGACCCCACCCCCGGGGGCAAGTCCCGTAAGTTTTTATTACTCCCACTACTTGCTAATTCCTCGGTAGTTTAATTTCCATACTAAATTAAAGCTCTTGCACTTCAATTACTGAAGAGTGATTGCTAATATTATGATTTCTTTAAATAACACCTAATTACTGCTGAAGCATCTATCATCATCTTTTTAAAACTTTTTGTGAAAATTTATCTCAGCAAAGGAAGACCTGCTGAACGAGATTTGGAAAATTAATACAAAGAATTCGGTGTACTCGTGTGCGTCTTATTTGTTCGATTTGTCCGGTACGGTACAGAATTCTGAACATTTAGTAGACCTCAGTCAATGAGACATAAGAAAGATTGAAGCATTTAAAACCGGGGAGTATTATTTATATAGAAGAATCTTGAAATATTCTTGGGTGGGCAGAATCCAGAACCATAAATAAATATTAAGAAATTTAATGATCGGTAAAATTTGATTTCGTTGTGCGAAATTGTTGAATGAATGTTAACACAATAGCAATACTGCATTCATTTTGGAAATAAAAATACATACAAGTTCTAGGGAAAAGAATAGGTGTGTAAAACTAGGAAAACGTGACTCAATTGTGAAAAATAATCAAAGCCAAAGTTATGTCGATGATTACAGACTTTCAGCAGGAGAATGCTATAAACATTTAGCAAGCCGACACAATAAATTAGTTAAAAAATGTATTCCTGAATCCTGTTTATAATCGAACAAACGTACAACCTAACAATATATAAACAAAACACTTATTATTACATTTCACACTTCATCAATGCAAGGAGCATTAATGTGTGTCAAAGTCGTCGAAAATAACAGTTAACAGCTCTTAAATAATATTTAAACTAATACATTGGTTTATTACTCGTATCGCATTCGTTGTAGTCACTCGCTAGAACTATGACCTCGTTTGTGTAATTTCTATTTCGATCATTCAACAAATGGATTTCATTATATTGGCAGTATTGAAATGGGCACTGCAGTTAATTGAATATTAGATACACCCTCTAACCTGCATATTGTGTTTATCTCCACCATTTCAGATGCAAGCGAAATCCAAAAAGAATATATCTTCAAGTTGACCTTTACAGATTAGTGCATGTTCATGCGACGATGATCTGTGATTGATTCCGACATCTTTTTTCTGGTATCATGTTAAATAAGAATTTCATGTCCATCTCTGTTTTGATATAATTTTCTGACGTAATGCATTTTAGTTTTGCTCTGAATTCATATTTTATTCTTCTTAGATCATGTGCAAGTCCATAAACCCCTAAAGCGCGGTCTTCGAACTTTGTATCTGGTGTGCACTTTGATAGCTTCAACTTTCTGATGACTGATAACGTAATAAGTCATAACTAATAACGATATCGTACTCGTACATCGCAATCATCAAAAATACTTATCTCAGTTGTGGGTCTACCTGTGATTGTAACTCTGGCTCAGCGCACTCTGATTTGTTTTGAATTTTCGTTTAAAGTTTCATTTTAAAAATTTGAACTGATTATGTTAAGAATTTAGACAAGTGATAAAGTACCTACCTATAATATAACTATGGTAAGAAGTATTTGAACTAAAAAATAATGGGATTGTTGTGTTATTATTATTTATTTTCCTTCTTTAATTCTTCTCCTTTTCTGTACTAATTGATTGCTATGTTTTATATTTTATTTTGCTTACAGTATCTCCACCTAGTAACAACTACTAAACCTTGATTTACGCAAGCCGTGAACATTTTTAATTGAAGTGTTAATATCTACGTATATCCAAATGGCAATTTCATTATTATAATAATTGTTAACACTCTGTAAATGTTTACAATAAATGATTATATTATAAATAATATATAGTAAAAAAGGAAGATATTTTTTAAATGCTTTCAGCTTCACAAATCCTACAATTTACTATGGTATGCGTTAGTCATTTAATAATCTTCATATTTCATATTTGTAAAATCTCTGATGGGCATAATCTATTCCGCAATAATTTGATAAAATCTACACGTACAACTAGACATCTACCATCTTTCAACGCGTATTTTTACAGGAAGCAGAGTATCGATTGAATTGCACAGGAAGTAACAACTGCGAGATCTAATCTATGCGTTAACTTGTAACTCGTGTTCTCAAAGTGTAGCCCATTCACAGCTCTGGTCCGCAGTCTGCAGGTACCACGCCTGTACCTTTGGCTGCATTGATTGCTGTTGCAGCTTCTCGGAAGATTCCCGTTGGTTTCATCTTATCATCTCCCATCTATTGGAATTGGCAATAACCTATGTAATATCAACAACTGCAAACCATTTCTCAATATACATTCAGAAAGATGATCTGACACGTACAACGCAAGTAGGTACCTAGACGGCAATTTACTTGTTCTGTTAGTGATTATTTAGACATTGTTATTATTATTATTTAATAAACCAAGATCCGTCATATTCACGGTATATTTCGTTAATTCTTGTTGCATCTCGGGATTTTCTAACAAAATACGCCGGCTTCCGCCGACTTTATTGTGATAGATTTACAATGAGCTGGAATAATCTGGATCTCGACCTTGAGGTTGCCACGTTATTTATTAACCTGTTATCCACGACAGCTGACGCCAACTACGGGTAATCTAATAGATTCAACTAGTGCCATCTATGGGTATGCTCGTTTACTAATATTACAATTATGTTGCGGTTTGTCAAACATTACATACAAACGTTGGAAATTGGAATTATTGGCTTTGACAGGCGATCAAATGAAATCACAAATCAGATGGGGCGACTCAATTCAATTAGGTATCTTTCAATTCAAATGATGTCAGAGAGTATCTGTAAATGCATTCAATGTCATGTAAATTTGACTAAGTCTAAATTTAGACGAATACTAATAATACTAAGAATAAAATAACTAAATTTGATTCATTTCAATTGATATTAAATTGACAACGTTAAAATCGAAAAACTAAAACGAAAAACTGATAAAAATGAAATGTTAACGTACGTAGCACAGTTTTACAGTCACGTAAATATTATATTTCTACATTTTTGGTGTAAAAAGTAGCACAGAAAAAATGGTATTGCCAATTTATTGAGAATCTTTTCAAATTATTTAAAATCCGGCTAAAAACTAAAACGGGATTGCAGGCCGTTTCCTGATAAACTTTTTGTAAATTTTAAAATATCGTAACACGTGTTCATGCACCTTCATTTTCCTAGATTTTTTTAGTGTACAGCTATCCTTTGTAGGTATTTAATAATAATAATAATATTTAGATGATTTGTAAAGAGCCGTTTTTGTGAAAAATCACCTCAAGGGCGCTGTACATAGCATACATCTACAATGATCTATAACTATGGACTAGATAAACAGTTATTAACTTATAATATGGCTACAGATTGCATCCACTGGTTCGTCGATAACTAATACAAAACTATATGAACAATGAATTTGACCAATGAATGTGATGATATGATAATAGAATGTACATATATTATTAATTTTTAAACCGCGTCCAGGCAGGTAATTAAAAGAATCCCGCTTACCCGGGAAGTCACTTAAGATTAACACTGTTTTTTTATACATTAACTCCGCACAGACGGTCCTGAGGAAAATAATTTCCCTCGGGGCCTCTTTCATCTTTGGGGATGCTGTGTGGAAGGTTTTTTTAAGGAAATGAAGGAAAGGAAGTTCTGGTATGAGGGGTGGATAGGAGTCTTGGGATCAGTGTGTTCTAGAGTGACAGAATGAATCTATCCCTCCCGCTGCAGCGCAAGGCGATGGGTCGAGAAAGGGTCGTCAAAGGATCTCCCCAACCGGCCTCTCCCGATCTGGTACGCTACGCATCTGGTGGGCTGGCGCATCCAGAACACATCTCACCCGATGAACCCGTGCACCCCTGCTAAATCACCAAACGAACCACTTGGGGTGGCAGAGGTGTTGGTTATCCAAATGTTTATTAGCAAAAATTAGACACAGTTCGCACGCAGAGGACATAATTGTAACACATGTAATTGTAAATGCCAGTATTAATTTGGTACAGTTTTTCATTAAAAATTCGACTCTCGCTACAACTATAGACGTCTATAAATGTCTTTTATTGTTGAAATTTAGCGCGCAAAATAATCCCAAACGAAAAAATTTCGGTTACGATTGTGTTACACTAAATAATGAGTTGTTTCCATGATCAGCCTAAGCCACTGATACTATAAACATACTTAGAAACATTAGAACAAAATAAATTATTATTTGCAACCTCCCCCTCTAGTCACACTTTAAGTGAACGAAATCAGAAAACATGGGCTCTGACAATTTTACACCAGATCGACTAAAGTAGATGATATTATTTTATTTTGTTTAAACCTCTTCAGCGAACATTAAAAACATCGAACATCGTGAAACCATATTATTCGTCATCGTGTAATATCATGAATCTTGAGTCTTGACAGCGGCAGTTTAAGTATAGCCTCGGGTTGAAGGTGTTATCATAAACATTAAAGTAAATCGCTCCTGGCGTTACAAATAAAATTATAGGATCGTCGTGCGCAGGCCACGTGTGCACGTGGGTAGGATGCTGCCGGCGAGGTCCCGGTGGACCACATCTCACGTCACCACGTGTCCCGTTCCCGGTAAAACACGACAGCTTCTCAGAATAGACCGATTTCATATTAATTTGCGACCAGAGTCATAACTTGTTATTAAGTGCGGGGTTTACGAATGGCTTTCACAATTATATGTAGTAAATATTCTCAAATAAGTAGGATGTTGAAATTAATGATGTATTGGGTTTATTATTAAATAATTATATTTATATTTTAAAATATGTTTACGTGGAAAACAGAAAAAAATAGAAATAAAGATTAAAAACGAGTTATTCATATCACTCCTAAACACGAGTTATTCTCAATTAGGGATGTGATAATTAAATTAACAGCTTTGAACTTGTTATATATTTTTTTGCATTGCTTATATGTCTTGCATTTTCATTTGTATTATTTTATTTCTTTTTATATAATCTAATCGTTGATAATTACTTATGGTAACTTCTAATAATGTTTTTTTTATGAAAATGTAGGAATTATCTCCAAATAGTAGGTATAAAATAAAGTCGCTATCCGCGTCTTTCTTCTAAACTACGCAACGGATTTTGATAGGATTTTGACTATCATTTAGAGAATTTCTTCCGGAAGGTTTACATATATAATACATTCCTATTGTAATTATAGAAAGTAGAAAAAAGTCGATGTTTTATAATCAAGTCGTAAAAAAATTTTTTCGAGAACTACATTGCTAACTCTGGCTAAACCTTATGAGATACATCAAAATAATGTACTACGGAATTGTATACATTAAAAAGATGATGAGATGCTTCCAATTCCGTCACATTTAATCAAATTTTTAATTTTTAACATTTCCGAATTTTCGACTCGAAGATTCGACAGTTTTTGATAAAATTGTGACAAGCCGATGCATAGCATGACTGTAATGCTTAGCGGCTGATCAAAATTTAATAAAAAATCGCAATTACGTTGAATGTCGAGTTGATCATCAGTCAAATATGACGAAGGTTGAAACAACCTAACCTAAGCGTTCGACTTTCGAATTTTAATCGGTTTTTACACAAAACATTAATAAATATGATAAATGGAATACTTGGCAATTTACAATTTATTTATCGAACACAACACAAGTTTTTATCCATTTGAATTGAAGGTTTGTAACGTTGAAAACATCATCGGAAATATAATAAGATAAATCCCGTACGCACTCAACTCCGTTTAATGGAGTGTGGCAATTTCGTATTATCGGCCTCACTCTACCAATCATCGAACTCGTTACCATAAATTAATGCAGTAATCTGTGCATTAAACCAATTAACAATTGAATGCATTATTGGGCGCGTACGTGACTCAAGTTGTTTCCAATTCTTTCGAGATGCCACCCATACTAATTAATTTTATTATTAAATTATACTAATTTGAACAATAATATCGACTGTACCTAACTTCCGTTATAATTTGAGATGTACACGACACACAGCGCTATTCCACACGCTTAATTACAAAACAAATGTAGCTTCTAATTCCCCAATTAACCGTGCTATTTATATATTCAATGATTTTTTTTTTTTTAAACTTCCGATTTAGTTGTCCGGGTTAAATCTTCCCCAAAGGAAAAACTTAACCCTTCCACTCACTTTTCCACAAATGATCATCTAGTCAATCAACATTATGTAAGTGCATTATATAAGCAAAATAAATACAAAACAATACAAGAACAACAACACGTCAACTCATCAGAGATCAAATGGGAAAAAAAAATTCACCGTCTCCAGATATTTTCATATCAGAGGGTTCGGCTCGGTAGTACTTCTAACAGGGCCTATAAATCCTACTGATCCCTCAACATAAATATTTAAAAACTCTTTCGTTATCCTACATGTATTCAAAATGACCGACTTTTGCATCTTTATATATAAATTTTTTGATAGATCTAATACGCCTAAATTTTTAATGAGAGAGCTAGGTATAATGCCAGTAGCCGAAATAACGAATGGTAATATTTTTATAGTCTGAGAATGCCAAATTCTTTTTATTTCGTTTCCTAAATCTGTGTATTTTCTAATTTTTTCATTAACAGATTTTTGAATGTTACAGGAATTTGGAATAGCGACATCAATGATATAAGTTATTTTTTTAATTTTGTCATGTAAAACTATATCGGGTCTATTATGACTAATCGCTCGGTCTGTTAGTATAGTTTTATCATAATATATTTTATAAAATTCGTTTTCTAAAAATGAATTTGGTTCGTATTCATAGTATGGTACTATATTACGGCAGTCAATCAAGTTATGTTTAATTACCAAATTTTGGTGAATTATTTTTAAAACTTGATTGTGCCTAAATGTATACTCGGACGGTGCTAATATAGAACATCCAGATATAATATGTTCTATAGTTTCCGGAAAAGCCAAACATTTTCTACACAAATCATCAATTTGATTTGTATCTTTGATTATATGCTTTCTATAAATTTTAGTATTAATGACTCTATCCTGAATGGCAAGCATAAATCCTTCTATTTCTGCGCTCAACTCTCCAATACTCAACCATTTGTTTGACGAAATTTTGTCAACATACGTTTGGTTGAGATAATTGAAGTGTTTTGCGTGTAAAATTTTATTTGACCAGGAATCTAATAATTCCTGGTTGGGATTTATAAAAATGTTGGCATTCTCATCGTATAAATTTAAAGGTGTAATATTTCTATCTGCCTTGCAAATTATTTTGTGCATTTCTGAGCTATGAGCTTTCCTATGGAAAAAAGTTCTTAGCATTTCTACCTGATTATGTTTCAAAGAAGTTATTTTGACTATACCTCTACCTCCTAAATTTCTAGGTAAATTAACTCGTTCTATAGCTGAATTTGGATGATGGCAATTAAACTTTGTTAGCGTAGTTCTAATTAATCTTTCTAAGTTATCTAAATCTGTATCAGACCATTTAATTATGCCAAATGAGTACGTTAATAGAGGTATTGCCCAAGTATTTATTGCTTTTACTAAATTTTTAGCAGATAGATTGCATTTTAAAATTTTCCTGATCCTATTGTGAAATTTAATCCTAATATCATTTTTAATACTACTATGGTCTAATCTATTTGATTGTGGGTATCCTAAATACTTATAAACCTCATCCCTTTTCATACTAGTAATTTTGAAATTTCTAAATATACTCTCGTCCCCATCTACAATTTTGCCTTTCTCTATATGGATCGTTCTACATTTATCTAAACCAAAAGTCATTTTGATATCATCTGAAAAGTTTTTAACTACCTCGATCATTTTCTCTAAATTTTGTTCAGAATTCGAAAATAATTTTATGTCATCCATATATAATAAATGCGAAATTGTACTACTCTCCCTTGTATTACCCTTAACTTTTATTCCAAACTTGCTTTTAATTAACATTTTAGATAGAGGATTCAATGCTAAACAAAACCAAAGAGGACTCAATAAGTCTCCTTGAAAAATTCCTCTTTTAATTGAAATGCCCGGTATTACTATTTTCTTACCTTTTAAATTGATAAGTAAATTGGTATTCCAAAAGGACATAATATTTTCCAAAAAGCTAATAATAATGGGGTTAATTTTATATATATTTAATACTTTGATCAGCCACGAGTGCGGGACACTATCGAAAGCCTTTTGGTAGTCTATATAGCAAGTATGTAAATTACGTTTTCGAGTTTGAATCTGTTTTAGAATTACAGAATCAATAACTAATTGTTCTTTACATCCCATATGTTTTCTGCGACAACCTTTTTGTTGTTCAGATAAAATATTTTTTTCATCTAAATGAGTATATATTAAATCTGTTAAACAAGAGGTCAAAATTTTGTATATTGTCGGTAAACATGTAATGGGTCTGTACTGAGAGGGATTATTAATATTTTCGCTTTTGGGTAACATATAAGTAATGCCCTTAGTTAGAAAATTTGGAAAATTTTGTGGTTGACTGACAAATTTTGAAAGATTTTTTGCCAAAAGAGGATGTAAAGTAGTCAGACGATTATTATTATTATTTGTTTTTTTATTTTTTATTATTATTATTTTTTTTTTTTTTTATTTGATATTATTTGTATAAACGGATTCACTGCCCAAATTTAAAAGTGGCATTATGTCAATGATATCATAAACTGTTCAATGCACATACATATAGACCCACACTCTCAAACACACACACACTACACACGTCACCCGATAATTACTGAATATACATACCACATATGAGACATTACATGGAGAAATTTATCATAAGTACCCACCTTGAAATATTTGATATCTGTAAATTGTTTCATCACAGTCTATGTACTGTTTGTCTATATAATATTTATAAATAAGTCAAAGATGCATTCATTAAAAGTAATAAATTTTGATAATGTGACAACTATGGAGCCTTTTTATGAGTTTCATCAAACCATCTGTATGACAACATCCAGACTATATTATTTTTTCCGTGGAAAAAATAATATTGCCAACCTAATTTGTTGTTAATTTAGAGTTGATAATCATATGGCAAATCAACAGAACTTAATTGAATTGCGTTTTGTAATTGAGCGATTTAAAAAAAAAAACGGGTTTTCAATGGGAAAATCGGGTCCTAGGAAAATTACGAAAACTGTCATTCTCGTGACGGGTATCAATTTATTCATATTTTTTTTTTAAATATAATTTTTATCAATTTATTTATAAATTCAATAATTTGTTTACTTAAAAAAAGATAATTATTTAATCAGAATATTAGTTATCAGATAATATTGATTTTTATGTGAATTCAGCAGACTCCTAACTGCTCCCAAACGTCTGGAACTATTGAGACTATGGCATCCCCAGTCGGGGTATATTGTGAGGTTGAAGGTAGTGGGGGGAGGAAGGATATGGGGAAGAGGAAGGTGGGAGTACCTGGCTATTCAGATTTGGTCACCAAACATTGCTACATCCATTTCAAGCAACGTTTCAATTCTGATACAGGGCGATACTCCGAGTATCTTTCACTTTGGAACGTGCCGCAAGTATACTGTATATTATTTTTAATTAATAAATTGTGAAATAACACAAATTCATCAAATACAATTTACTTGCGCATTTCTCGACCACGGAGGGCGTTAAAATCCTTATCATCATTCCTTATTTATCTTTATCGTTTTCTTAAAATTAAAATATAGAAAAGCGATGCGTAAAACAGGGTGACAGGACGAAATTACAGAGGCGTGAATTTCACGTATCAATATTACAAATGCCGCGGTTTAGAATAAATTACACACGCGGACGGCATTACACAAGGAGAGAATTATATCTGCTGGAATTAGTCACTGGAATTAGACTGTTTAAATTTATTAGGTTAAGAGTGTTAAAATTCTGAGCTAAATAAATTTTGACCGGTCGGTGGCCGAGTTGACATTGCACTTGGTTCTCACCCAGGCGTACTGTGTTCAATTCCTCGGCTGGCTAAGTCCTCCATCACAACACGAGCAACATTTTCCGCTTACTGTGGTGGTAGTAGGAGATTTTCAAATATTGTCAGGTTATTCGTAACCCGGGAATGTTTGTCTTTCTTTTTTTAAAAAAAAAGAGAAAAAAAAATATTTAAATAAAAATATAACAGTGGGTCAGATAAGGTTTTTTGACGTGTGCAATTCCAGTAGGTGAGGTAGATGTAAATTGTCTCCATTTGTAATTCCAGGAGGTGAGATAGATGTAAATTGTCTCCATGTGTAATTCCAGTAGGTAAGGTATATGTAAATTGTCTCCATGTGTAATTCCAGTAGGTTAGGTAGATGTAAATTGTCTACATGTGTTATTTCGTCAATGCGTTATTTAGTCCGTGTAATTAATATTTGTACGTAAAATTCACGGCTGTGTAATTTCGTCATGTTACCGAAAAAAGTAATTGTATGTGAAAATGTGCATTTACCTTAGAAACAGATGCTCCCAAGCCGGCTTGACAAGATCCTTGTCTATGGTATCCCCAGTTTCCTAGAATAGATAAAAAACAACAAATTATTCAAAAAAAACTTATTCAGGGTGCAGGAATTATATAAAAATCATAGATAATTAGCTTTACTATAAATATGATGAATACGATAATATTATGATGACTATCTTTACTATTATGATGACTGTAATAATATTATGATGACTATCTTTACTATTATGATGACTGTAATAATATTATGATGGCTATCTTTACTATTATAATAATATTTGGATGATTTGAATAGCGCCGTTTTTGTGCAAAATCACCTCAAGGGTGCTGTTTATTTATGTTGACTTTGATACTTTAAGAGGAAGCTACAAGCTAAAAATTTGTATATTCTTGGTATACCTTATATCGTAGGTAATAGGAATTAAAATCGCTTGACAAACGGAGTCTAGAAATGTTCGATTTCAAGCATAAAACTGGTTTTTATTTATTTTGTGAATAATTTTATAAGAAAGCAAAAAAGTAAATCAAGTGAAACTGTCAGATAATCTTAGCTATAATACTGTATTTTTTTAAAGTTGTTTCCTTTATGCGTTCATATATTTCTATTGAAAAAATATTTTTTTTAGTAGTTTGAATTTGTATTTTTTATTGAGTAATTTATTTTTTTATTTGTATTCGAAGCGATAGGAAAACCTTCAATTTATCTAAAGCATATTTTTTGGTATTCATAATGTACACCAATTCGTAATAAAGATTAATCAAAATAGTGATTTGGCATTAAGCTTCGCCTTAATGATGACTATGATACTATTATGAAAACCAACTTTACTTTTATGATGACTATGTTTACCATTATAAAGTCTGTGATACTATTACGATGACTATTTTTACTTTTATGATGACTATGATACTATTATGATGACCACCTTTACTTTTATGATGATTATCTTTGCTATTATATTTACAATAATGACGAATATTTTTACTATTTTTTATATCGACAATTCGTGATGGAATTCAAATTTCTTTTACTTTTAAATTTTTTCCACTTCTTTTATATTTTTACCGTTACCAGTTTTAGCTGAACACAGACTGACACACACAACTTCAGATTGAAACTATGGTGTATGTACACAACTTTGGGAGATGGGGTGAATACATATGGGATACAATGATTTTATTACAATCGTAAGGATTTGATTAAAATAAGTATAAAGTAATATATAAATAATTGAGGACAATATTAGCGATTCTCAAACGAAAAATTGAAACATTTTGTATCCAGTTAAAACTGTATATTTCTTTATTATCACTATCGTGCTTATTATTTCAGCGCCCTTGAGGTGATTTCTCACGAAAATGGCGCTGTATAAATTAGACGAAAAAATGATAAATATTATTTTGGCCCTATTAAAGGAAACTAGGCACGGTACATAAGACTTTCTCTAAAATTATTATTATGTTTGAATATTTACTTAGTTTGATATGTCTTTTCTGGTGACTGGATAAATTATCAAAATGATAATTCATCACTTTTTTTAAAAGTTATATAAAGTCATGGAAAGTGATGAAACAAAAACTTTATTAACTGGATTAAGAAGGTTGGGTTAGGTTAGGTTTAAATTTTTTTATTGTTTTTAATGACAATTTGAATTGTCACTGTGTTGAGTTATCATGGAACCGTCTTTTCTATATGTTTCTTTCAATAATAAATTGCATTAAAATTGTTAATTTATTGATTTGGTGTAAAAATTAAATAACGTCATCTTTAAATAGAGTATATTTTTAATTTCTTTTGTTGTCAATTAAACTTAGACCCTTTTAAGTTTCCGGTATTCAATGTTGATTGATTAGTTTATAGTCATAATTTGATGTATACATATTTGGTCAATAATAAGGCATTATTTGTTGTAAGTTTGACTAGTGAAAAGCTTCCTTGAGGCTTTTAAAAACCAAAACGAAAATATAAACAACTTTATTACGATCATCTAACAGCGAAGCTAAGGAAAGTATGCACAACTAACTTGCTACTCAAGTTGACCTTTGAAATGCCAATCATGTGCAAGGTATAATGCAAATGCAAACTTGGGGAGTTTGTGTTCACGTCCCGTTGCCTATGTAAATTGCAATGGAAGTAAGAAATACAAAATATAACGCCTCAATAGTTTCCTTTGCATTGACATTTCACCTGAGCAGGGTACAATAGGGAGGAGCTTTCAGGAAAATGTCACTATTCCGCTAGAACAACACTTATGGAACCCCACCACACATATACGATAGATTTTTTTAAAAATATCAGTACCTACCTCTTTGTTACCTAGTAAATAGTGGAACGTTTTCATATTTTTAATCACCGAAGATTCTAAAAGTGCCTTCCATATAAACTTGAATGCCAACTAGGCCAAAAGCCCAGCGCTCTGTCTCACTCACACTCGCCTGACATCATAGATCTCCATCCCATTTGAATTTCAAATACACAGTTCTGTGTTGGAAATTTAAGCCTCGATTGGGCAAAATATTTATATCTCGAAACACGACCGTGGCATTTCTTGTGTTCTTCTTTATTCTATACTTTTAATATAGACACATAAATAGATAGGTACATCACCTAGAGATTAAAATAAGCGTGGACCGGAATTAACAAGCCACTTATAACATGTTTAAATACGGCTTTTAACAAAATCAATAAATACAACAACAACAGTGACAACGAAGAAATCAATTATGTAATTCTTCAAGGTAGTGTATTAGGTCCTTTACTATTTTTCTAAACTAACTAACGAATACGCCGTTTCACAGCAGGGGTAATCAGATGAGATATACTACCAGGGCGCACTCCTTGCATCATTCACATCCTACATCGTACATCATACAAACTCGACTGTTATTCTCTTGACATGGCCTGACTCAAGTATTTGATTTGCTTGTAAATAGTCCAACCGTATTAAACATTCGATTCAATTACATTTGTAGATGTTCAAGATTGCAAAATGGAAACAAAGATTTATGGGATGGTGGTGTCGTGATTCCAAGGCCAGGTTCCTTAATAATGTTGACAGATATCTATTAATGAGCATTCCAACTAGGAAAGTAGGTAATTATTGGCAAAGATATTTACTTCTTACCGAATCAGGTCGTTTACAGTTAACTTATTATAACATCCTATGGCAGTGATGATCAACCTTTTGAGCCGGGGGGGGCAATTTATTAATTTTCAATTTGTTCGCCGAACGCAAGTAAAACAATTACGTAAAAAAAATGTATATCAAAGGCCAAACCAAAATGCATAGATTTTATCATTCTTAAAGATTAAAGTAAATACAAAAAATACTTGGTCAAACCAATAAATGCTGTTGACTTTTACCGTTTGAAACATTGACTAAAAAAAAGATCATTTATAAAAAGATAATAAAATTTTTTCAAGAAATCTTTTGGTATTTTATAAAACGGAAACCTTTAAAATGCATGAAACAATTAATAAAAGCTCTGAGCTGCGATGGTGAAAATTCTTCTACCATTAGTGAGGTCGAACCACGAAATATTTTTATGAATATTCTGGCATATGCCAGAAAAGCTTATTATGTTGAGCGGCTGATTTTAAACTTTGAAGAAAGGTTTTACGTTTTCCACTAAACCTTTTTGCAAAACAGAACGGGAACCGTAGATATTTTATTTAGCCAAGTTTAGAGGGCAGCACGAAAAGGGATCGCGGGACGTAAACTATGTGTTACGTTTACTTGCAACAGTTACTGGTTGCACATCACTGTCCTAGTGGGTGGTCACTGGCCAGCTATATAATACATCAATATTGTTACGTAGCAACCCAAGGATGGTCCAGTAAAAATCATTTTATCTCCTACTCTTCTTAGATTTTATTACAGTAAACAGTAACCGATTTCTTATATTCTTTGCGATGAGTTGGGCTTAAAAAAACACAAGTCCAGGCCGTTATGAAACAGAATATTATTTATGTAAATCGGTCTGAGTGAACATCTCCCGACAGAAGCCACGAAGTTCCTCGTAAATCAAAGGGAATCGCTCCAGTTTATGCTTTGGACGTGGATGGGAAAGATATTAGTTTCGGAGATCAGCAAACAAAGATGCTAGTTCTTAAAAGGACTAACTAATCAACGATGATAAATACTTGCATTTAAAAATATTAATGCAATCAAATACCCTATAATATTATTAAATATCTGACATTTCCCATACATTCTGATGGCAGCGTGCTACGCTAGCGCCTCCTAGCGGCATGAGTTGTGCGCCTTGCTTTTCTTTCATTATTATTAATTCAATTTAATTCCTAAATTATTATTTTTGATTTTTAATTCAATTCCATTGGCACAATTATAATTAATCTGTCAACGTTTTTTGGCATCCTGAAAAACGACTTGGAGTGTTTTTGTTGTTTGTAACTATTCCTACACACAGAACGAACTTTGTGGGACATTTATAAATATTTTTTTATCAATATTGATCACAATTCAAATTAGGAAGCGCAAAACACCGCCACCAAGTGCTAAATAAATGCGATTTGCCGCCATTTTTCTTCAATTTGCTTTATGTGAAACCGCACAAGAGTCCCAACTGCTCCCAACCGTCTGGAGCCAGTAAGACTATGGCATCTTCAATTGGTGTATGTTGTGAGGTTGAAGGTAGTGGGGAGGGAAAGGAGATGGGGAAGACGAATGTGGGGAAGTACCTAGCTATTCAGATCTCGTTACATGGTGGTCTTACACCAGGGCGATACTGATAGTATCTTCCACTCTGGTACGTGCCAATAATATACTATATATTATTTTTAAGTGTACTTTGTGAAATAACACAAAATAATCACATAAAATTTACTTGCGCATGCCGGGATTTGAACCCGCGATCTCTAGCTTGCTATTCGAGAGCTTTTACCCCTCGACCAATGAGGCCGTCAAAAGGCCATTGAAAGGCAAGTCAATGTCAATATGTTCCACTATCGCCTACAGCGACCAGCGTTGTTGATACTATTGCCAATATTTTTATGGAGTTGGATTATTATTGATATTGTAGGGTAATTCATAACGGAACCACACAACCATCACCAAATTATTTACTTTTATAATTCAGGGGTATTCAACATCAAATTAATAATTTGAAACAAATTCAATAACATGGTGGATACTGTACTACCAATAATTCAGAGTATTTAACAACGAATTAATCACATATCTATCTATATAAATAAAAACGTTAATGTTCGCTTGTTCAATTATTCTTGCATTCGAATAAGCGTGTGTTTTTATATAACTATGGCGCTGTTTGTTGAATCTGTAGGATGATTTAAAAAACAGGTTGTTTTTAAGACTGCAAGATAAAAGCTTGAATTGCTCACTTCATCTGATCTGTTTGAATCTCGACCATTATGATAACTAGATATTCCGCTAAAGATCAAATACATGGATAAATTACAATACATATGCCTTCAAATGACTTTCTGTGGAATGCTATCATTGGAACTGGTCACGAGTCACGATCCTTTAATCTGCTTCTTATGCATTACAACAAATAGCTTGACATGTTATGTTATTCCTGTAAGATTACTCCTCTTGAGATACTGACACTACACCATTCGTCCTGTCCGATGGGAAGTACAAACTCGCCAGTAGGCAGGAAACAGAACAGGACTCACTAGAATAATATAGCGGAGGGAGATTAAATGCAGTTCCTTATTGGGCCAAGAATCTGCATGGACAAGTCAGCTTTTGCCTCTTTACATGAAGTCCAAAATATATGTCTCTTTTTCAATGGCTTTATACCAAAATTTTATGCTAAATATGTCTCGCAAGAATACGAATGATGTCTTGAATACCTTTTCTAAAATTTACGTATCTTGATTATTTGTTGGATTCTTTTAATCGTGTGGGAACGAACTTCATAATTTGGAGACCAAACTGTGGAATTATCAAAACCTCCTAGATCACAACAAGGAGGTTTTGATTATACTCGACATGACTCCTTACCAGTGGCAGCTCGTGACTTTTGGGTGTACTAGAGTACTAATATTACAAAAAATACCATTATTAATGTTGTTGTAGCTGAAAACGATTTTTTAATTTTTTTCGAAAATTCGTTTTTTTGTATAAACATTTTCATAAAATTTCAGTTTGGCCATCAGCCATTCGGATTTCTTTCGAAAAAAATAAATAAAAAATCGTTTTCAGTTACAACAACATCAATAATGCAATTTTTTGTAATATTAGTACTCTAGTAAACCCAAAAGTCACAAGCCACCACTGCCCTTACTAGTGACATATACAATGTTAGGCAAATGTAAGGATTTGAAGAAGATAGGAAAAAGGAAGAGTTGGTGTATAGTGTAACCATTGGTAACTTACTGGTTCTGCAGGGGGAGTACTCCAGGTTTTCTGTGAAGCCATTCCTGGACACGAAGCAGGTTCCCACAGGATCTCTTCGCGCATTCTTCATGGCGTAGGTCACGTACCGGGGAGCGCAAGCCTGGAAATAGGAATGTGAGGTTAGATATTGTAATCAATGTTTTAAGGCATCTCAATTTATTTTTTTAATTATCCATAGATTACCTATGGCTTACAAATAGGACCTCTTATGAAATATCTAACTATCTCATTCCCCAATTTGGGATGACATAATCCCTCTGGCTCCGGACAGTTGCTGCTCTTGCGATAAGTATTCACTTTTTACAAATTGAGGCGAGGCAAAAAATCTATTTTTTTATTCATTTGCTTTGCTGAAGTCTAAAATGTCGTACCATGTCATCATTCATTAATAAAATTAAGGCATGTTAATATGTACTTGTAGTGTTTGTCAATATATATGTAGTTTCAACAGATATCATTAGAGTGTGTAGTTTCAAGTTAGAATATTTAGTTTATGTAATTTTAAGGTGTTTCCATAGGTGTCGGTAGTAGTAAGTACCACATGATGGAGATAACTGTCAGACGTTTGGGTGAAATACCCGAATGGTTACGAAGATAGCCGACGTTAGCCGATCTGCAGGTGAGCATCTTCAGTCAGAGTCTCCCCCGCTTCAGAATCATCAGAATGAATCAGAATAACTTAGATCATCCTGTAGAACGGACGAGAGTCCAGTTAGATATTCATTGTAAATACGTCGCGATAATAAACAAACCCTTAATATCAGACGCACCAAAGTATTATTGAAAACTCCCGATCAACTCAAGTATATTGCTAATTAGAAGGAAACTAACAGTACACCACAGTACGTACATGAAATAACATAATAATTGTATGATCATATTAATCCTCCGACCGATAAATATACACCTCTCGAATCAAATAAAATTGTATGTCTTGACAAAATGAAGCATTGAACCGTTCGACCAAACAATGCGTTCTTTCTTCTGAAACAATAATGGACATTGTCGTATCGTCTCAGATCTGCAAATGGATACATGCGTCCAAGTGTTTGTCTGAGATGATCCGAGGGAGAGGCACAGTCAAAACACACTCCCACAAGATGATTCAACCATTATGTGAGATGGCCTAACCAAGCGACCATCACGCCGTTCCCGCAGTGGTAGGCGGAGAGGACGGACCGCCACCCAACTCGGTCTCAGGCGACTCTAGTACACTTACACAAGTAATATGAAAACACTAATTTATGTATCCAATACGTCTGTCGCGACACAGGTATATCCTAGTGAGACAGACATCGAAAAACACCTGTAAAAAAAACTTTATATTGATAATAAAAAAATAAAAAACACTCCTTCTTTCATTCATTCGCTCTACACGCCCTAACCATCTGAGGGTCCTTTTCTTAATCTTACTCACGTAAGCCTGATGTAAGTATCAGCCTTGCACTCTTTGCGGATCTCCACATTTCTCACACGATCATACATGGCTTTGCCACGTATACGCCTCAGGGATCTCATTTCTACGGCATTCAGTCTACTTTCACCAGTTCCATGCCTCAGTGCCACACATCAGGATAGGATCAGCACTCCATTGTGAATATTAATTAATTTAATATTTTTTTATTTATCAATTTTCCTGTAACGATTGTTATTAAACTCTTTTCTTCTTCTTTGTCATCGTTAGCATTCTTAGGGTGCGTATAAACACGTGAACCGAACTGCCAAGCTGAACCACGAATTATGCGAAAAGGAACCAACCGCAAATGGTGCGATTGGTTTGTTCCTTTCTGGTAATTCGTGGCTCGGATCGCTCGTTTTTTCTCATGCTATACGCAGCATTACGCCTAGTCAGTATTATAAATTTCCAGAATTCACCAAACTGTGATTTACCAATATCGTCTTTACGTCTTACTTTTATTATGCCGTGTTTCTCTTGCTCCTCCTTTAGACAACGTTTCGGACTGCGGTACAGAGTCCACCATCAGGGCAGATGTTAATTAAACTTCAAACAGATTTAATAAGACATTATATTTTTCAATTTTCGCCTCATTCATGCTATTAATCGTTAACTTCCTTTTGTTTCTCTTTCCGATCGTCCTTGTTTGGAATATAAGGTAAATACTTAATTATCCAAAATGAACTAGGCGCCAATTGGAAATTCGTGTCGCATGTGTATTTTTAATTATACATAATATATCATCGATCGTCTTCCATCAAAAGAAAATAATTCTAATGCCGGTCAGTACCTACCTACCAGTATTTATAATTAATTGATTAATGTCGATTAATAATAATTATGCTTTCTCCAATTAAAGTGTGGCTTTGTAATTTCGTTTGTTCTATTACAAAGGTAACGTAAAATGTTCATATTTTCGTAGAAAGCAATCACTTTGTGGTTTAACAATTTAATGAAATAGAACAATATTTTTTGTTTAAAACCACGAATTTTTATTAATTTTAAGACCGACCGGTTTCGCTTCACTCGAACATCGTCAAGGTACAAAATTAAACTAATCAATAATACAAAATGTGTCATTATATATACATACAGAGGGAGAGAGAAAGTAAAACCAAAATGAAACATTAGTCTATTTATTATTTTACTGTATTTATTTCTATGTATTTTTATTTTATTCTCATTGTAATATACCCAGGCTAAAAGCTATTTAACGGTTTACCTGATGTAATAAAATACGAAAAAGGCTATTCAGAAATTGAAAATAAACTAATGTTACATTTTCTCCAAAACCAACTGATTGATATTTTACCGATGACTTTCAGATATATTCTTTTGCCATTCTGTTGCTTTTTTATTCATTTTCACTGATTTTATTATCCAATATTTATAATATTTTAGATAATTACTGGAAAATTATAGTTACTCGATATACCTACTATTTTAAGCAATTGTAGTACAAGGAAATAATATTTATTTATTTAAATATTGTAAAAATTAAATAGTTCTCCAGTTAGACCCGAAAATATTTCTCTGCGAACTGGGTAATTTAACTAGTTAATTAAGAATGCTATGTAATGCTAAGAAACCTTCCTACAGAAGCAACAAAACTACTTACTTAGTCACACGTCTCGATAACTGCAACGACATTTATGCCAGCCTTCCAAAATATCAAATTGACAAACTTCAATCAGTGTTTATTGCAGCAGCACGGCTTATAACCGGGGTTTTTAAATATTAGCACATTTCAGAACACCTTCGTAACCTTCACTGGCTCAAATGCCCTGAAAGAATCCAATACAAATTGTGCTGGATGGTGTTTAAATCCATCAATGAAATGGCCCCACCCTACATCTCTGAACTATGCGTCCCGGAAAACACTGGTCTGAGGCAGTCAACTCTTAGATCAGCAACATCAGCAGCTGTAGGCAGACTGATGGAAACTAAGCGCAAGTCAAGTAATAAGTTTCGTGATCGCAGTTTCGGAGCATTACCTTTAAATTAAATATACGATTCCTGAGAGAAAGTCCAATGATATCGAAATTTCCAAAATCTCTCCTAAATCCTGTATCTAAATACCGCTAATAAACAATTAGTCAATGTTAATTAAGTGTTAATCTTAAATGACCTACCAGGTAAGTATGGTACTGTATATTATCTACATATATAGTTAGTAATAACATAGATCATTGTAGAAGTGTATTATATATTTGTATAGCGTATTTGTACCCCTTGGGGTGATTTCGCACAAAAACGGCGCTATACAAATCATCCAAATATTATTATTATTAACATTCTGTGTACACTGAAAACTTATGATTTCATGCATCACTTTTACGTAAAAGCCTTTTTGGAGAATAAAGCACAGAAATCTGGCTTATTTTGGTGAAAAAATCGTGGAATGCTCCGAGAACGACTCTGAATATTTTCTCACATAATAATAATATTGTAAATAAAGATAGTGTAAACAAGTAACTGGTAGTAAGGGTTAATGTAAATGGGCACATCTGTTGGCAGCATGCACTTCTACAGCAGACACTTCTATTACAAAAAATACAAGTCGTTACATTGGATATCCGTGGACCTTTTCAAGTGCCCTTTTTTACTGCTGCTGTCGATATTCATGTGCATTTATTAGCTGACGTAATTATAATAATAATATTTGAATGGTTTCAACAGCATCGTTTTTTGAAAAATCACCTCAAGGACGCTCTAAAATGCTCTATCTTATTATTAACTATAGAATATTTTGTAATAATAAACTAATGTTTATAAGACAAGGTTTTTTTCTGCATAGCACAAAGGATAACAAAATATTATAGTTGCCTGAAATATCCATACAAAAAATAAAGTTGGTTGTTTAAAGGTGAAAAAATTTAATAAGCAGTAATTATTGATTGAAGTACTAATTATTTTTATAAGCAATAATTGTTCGCCTGAAACACTCATCCACATTGAAAAAATCTCCTGATAAAAAATACATGACGCCAACGGGACATGCTATGCATAAATAAAATCTTGTCTTTAAAAACATTAATTTATCAAAAAAATAATGATTGAAGTACTAGTACATATTGAATTATTTGGCGGGTTGGAAATAAGCCGACGTAGCTCAGTGGTCCAGAGCACCTGACCGGACATCAGAAGGTGCTGGTTCAATTCCCGTCGGCGGCATTTATTTTTACTCTGGAGATATTTTCAATTTGTATGGATATTTCAGGCGACTAATTATTTCTTATAATAATTTGTTTAACTATAGATTAGACAAACCATTATAAGAACTTATGAATAAAAAATATATATAATTTAATATTTGGCTGATTTGTACAGCGCCACATTTATATTATGCTCCCAAATTATACGCAAAGAAATATTATGTACCATGAAAATGTTCACAATTATCCTACAAGAAGACGCAGAGATTTTAGGCTTCCCAAAACTAAACTTTCATGCACACAAAACAGCGCGTATTATAAAGGGCAAAAACTTTAAAATAAGCTACCAAATGTCGTAAAGGTAGCCCCAATCCTTAGCACTTTTTGTAGGAGATGTGCTTTATATATAAAAAATAATTTTTGATTTTTGAACATTCTCACCAATATTATTTTAGTCACCCAGTATCTTATATGTGTATTTAACTTTATCTAAAAAAGTTATTTTTTATATTTTCCTACTAGATGTATGAAAAAAATTGCGTACATCTAAATAAAGATTCAAAAACAAAACAAAGATTTGTTTGGTACAAACCACCACCACTTAGCTTGTTCCGATGGATTTATGATATTTTACCCAAATTGACAACATTGGACAATTTTTCCTATCTTCCGCCGAAACTTACGCTTGTGCAGTTTTCATTACTTTATTTGCATTATTGATTGAAATTGGTGGAAATTAATTTGATAACTGACATAGTCAAGTTGTCCTAACGTAATTTTATTAATTGTGGATCCTGTTCCCCGTTTCCTTCCGCCTCACACGTTAAATTTCGTGATAATAACGTTAGAATGTCCACTACCATATCTTGCAAGAGTTTCCGGTCAAGTTCTAAAAAATAAGTCGGTGTTCTCGAAAAGAAGCAAAAGGAAATATGACATGTGTTATGAATATAGCAGTTGGCTCGTGTCTGAGCTGCCTGGCCCACTGGCTGCCTAGATGGCTGCTGGGTGGTAGATGATTGTTGGGATGGTGTGAGCGCGAGGATAAATCTGTTTACATCCAGTTCCGATAAACAGCTGGGGAAGTTGGGAGTTGGGAGACGCGCAGCCTCAAAGGAACCGCGCCCCCTTCCAAGAATCGGCACACCAACAAACGTACATTCATCAGAATGTGACCATTCTGGCTTTCAAGGGGTTAGAAAAATACTGCGATGGAAACTTTTAACTTATTATGTTTTTTTTTCTATTCATTTTTGGCTTGATAAAACAAATCAGGCTGGGTAAAACCCTGCAAGCCACATTTTTTGGGATTGTCACTTTTTAGTGGTTTCATACAATAGTTTTCAAAGAACAACATGGTTAAGTATTTTTTGCTGAATCAATGTCAAAAATCATTTTTTTAGGTTATTTCGAGAAAACCTCATGTGAAATTACTAAATCCTCATTTTTTTCTAAATTAGAAACAGAATTGCAATATTTTACATTAAAATTTTGAAAAAACAAATTACACTGTCATGTAGAGTTTCACTGTCATTACTAAGTATTCATTTTCATCGTCTCCTGTAAAGTTCATTTTGTGGCTTGAAGGGTTTTACCAAACCACAGCCGAAATATACCACATACTGTGCCAGACGTAATGTGTGACACACAAGACTGTAAACAGGGCGGTGATCCCAATCCGTGGAGGCGTGTGATGCCTTCCTTCAGTGGCGTGGAGGGGTAGAACGGGGCGTCTCTGTAGCCGTTGTAGCTGGTCCGATGTTAGTACTCGTCCTTGCTGTAGAGTCCGGGTCTTTCGTAGGGGCAGAGAGGTCCGGGGTGAGGCGAGGGTCAGAAGAAGAAGAGAAGGCGAGTAGAGTCAGAAGTCGGAGCGAGGTAGAAGGCAGAGCAGAGAGAAGTGTAGAGCTGGTGGTGGTTGCTGGATATCTAACTTTTCTAGGGACTGTTGCCCGTTTTATAGGACCCCGGCGGCCTTCGCCGGACGAGCGACGCTCACACGGGCCCGCTTTCTCTTTGATTCCTGGAATCGAAGCCCGTGTTTGTGGCGCGCCCGCGGCCCGCCGCCGGGTTGGCTACCGCCTCTCGGCCGGTAATTTTGGGCTCGTGGTCGAACGCGACCACGGCCTCTCTTTGTTCAGACACGATCTTCAGAATCGCGCTTGGGGAACGTTCTGACGGCGAAGCACCTCGCACGCCACGACGGCGCACGGCCCCTTGCTTCGGGCCGGGGCCGAACGTTCCCTCTCGTATAAGCACGACTCTAATAATCGTGCCCGAATTAAATGATCTCATGATTGTACCAGCTCTAACAATACTTCTCTGCCCGTATACCTCTATCCAAGCTCCGACGTTTCATTTATTGATTAGATTTTCATTTTACATTGCTTCATACATTTACATCTTTACATTATTACATACATTTTATACAATTTTATTTCTTTAGGACAGTTAGGATTCATTTAATTTTATTCCACAATTCTATATTTATCTCATTATCCTAATCGTGGGTGACTGCGGCCGAGCCCGGAGCAGTACGTCCGTCACACATACAATACAAAATAAATAAATTGATGGTGGGTTTATATTGCAGAATTTGTGTGCACCCTTTCATGTATTGGGTTGGTCAGTGATTTATTCCCAGACCTAGTCAATACCAAATCCAATCTAGATTAAAATCAGGAACCAACAGTTTGTTGCTTTACACCTCTTTGGTGGGTCCAAACAACAACAAAAAACAGTTAACTCCAGTATTAATGCTAGGGAGATTTGTCTATTTGAAAGAGGCGGGGATCTGTCATCTCTCCGACACATCTGGCGGATGCTGCGAACTCTCTCAGGAGTGTATGTGTTTATTTACATCTTAAATGCAGTGCACGAAGTTATACATCTCATACAGTGCATGTAGTGCACATTGCACAGTGCCAGTGGGAAGCATTTGGCCAGATTTACGATTTCCACATAATTCATGGCTAGGAATGCCGCAGCCGAACTGTCACCATTGTGACACATTGTGATAGATTATTTCAATAAACAGAAACTTTACATTCAAGGCATATTTGCATGCATAGAAGAAAGTGTTAGTACTTACGCAGTTTGGTAGAAACGGGGTGTGCAAGTATTTTTAGTATTTTGTTACCTACGATCACCATGATGTGTATTTTAAATAATGGTAATATTTTAGTCAGTAAATTATCGTTGTATACTGGTCCCAGTGAGAGTTCGTACGTGACGTCACCGATCTAGTATATATAACATTCATCATTATTAGCGGTAGATGTTGCTTGTGCAACGATAGAGGACTTGGCTTGGCGGAGGATTGAACTCGCGACTACTGAATGGAAAACCGATGCATTTGTCCACACGACTATTGGTGCAAAATTATATATTTTTTTAAATACACGGTGTCCAGAAACTCGTAGAACAAGCGGGAAACTGGTGAATCGATTGATTCAATTCTGTGGTCGACATAACCTTTTTTATTTGAGGTTTCATTTTGCAGTTCGTAAATCGAATACGAAGTTGGAATTTTTCAAGTCATATCATCTCTTCTGTTTTTTAAAATGCGTCGCGTCCAAGTTTCAAAAGAGTTTTTTTTAACCATTAATTTAGTTGCCGAAGAAAATGGAAAAATATACACAATTTTCCCGCTTATACTACGAGCTTCCGAACACCATTATGTGATGGTGTATTTCTAAATAATTGTAAACGCAGTGTTTCTTAACAGTATTTCCAAATTACATTTTTAAACCATACCACTAAACTGAATTCCAAACTGAATTTCTAAACGGTTGTCAGAAAGCTGCGTTTCTTAAAAAAATATTGTTACCATTATAAACTTTTATTTTATACTATAGGTACTTTTTACTCAAGTGTTTTTCTAAATTGCATACTTGTATATTACACTGCATTTATTAGTGTGTTCCTACACTGTAAAAGCTTTCAGATCTGTCTGCTTTGAGAATGGCTTCAATTTTATCACCACTGTGGGTATTATACAAATAAGTAATCTGACCATGTTACTAATTGGCTTCTAAAGAATCTGTTTAAAAACAGCTGTTAACGTCTACTGACTACACATACTACCACACTATACACTAACACCCACACTTCATCCATACAGCATCCTGCAAATCCAAACCGACCTTGCATCGTCCTTTAGTTCTGTAGCCCATAGTTCACCAGACCAATTCTCAGTCAACAATCCACAATACGAACTACGAATGACGTTAAACTCTTTATTGTGACAGCTGGTCAGAGTTAACGATTATTTATGGCAGATTTGTATGAATTATCCACGTTCCAAATATCAATTTCATTTCCAATTTGAGACGAAGGGTAACCGAAAGAACAGAACGTGATAAAGCAGAACAATTATAAAAATAGGACAGTAATACAACATAAAATAAAAGTGAAAAAACAGTACAATTAAAAATAAAACATTTATTTTTGACGCAACTCATTACATACTAATAATTAAATTTCTTTACAAAACAAATATAGATCTTGTAAGTTTTTAGATTCAAAATTTAAAAAAAAAAATATAGACCTTATTAAAAAATACTAATTTCCGTGTTGGGTCTGTTTGTGAGTGTAATTCTGGTACAATGAACTCGGATTTGTTTTGAATTGAATTGTTACGTTTTTAAAATATGTACTGATTTGAAAGAATTCAGAGAAGCGATAAAGTACCTGCCTATAATATATATTTTTTTATCAGACAATTCTATATTCAAATTATAAAATGTGTTTTCTTTTGTTTATTTTTTAGGGTTAAAAGTATACGTATTAATCGTAATTTTTCACTAGAGTAAATCTGGGCCTTAAAGCTTGAAGTGCCTATGTTAAATTTGTGAATCGTTCAGGAATGAAGATCGTTTATGGATTTATTGGCGTAAAAAACGTAAAAACAATATTTTGACTTCTACATTAGATAGGCCATTAAACATTTCATTAATTTTAAAGAAGCTGTATTTTTGGTACCTAAATCAAATTACCAAAATTGACATAGGCACTTCTGCCATTGACCCTCAGGAATATAAAATGTTATGTAAGTTTGAGGTGTGTTTTATCATTTTTCTGTTTCATGCTGTTGTGTATTACCGTGTTCTGTTTTATTATGTGAGTTGTAAGTGTCTAACTTTACGCCACAGTTGTAAATATGTACATCATTAAGTCAGTAGTTGTCACTAGATATAACGCCCTTGGGGTGATTTTTCACGAAAACGGCGCTGTATAAATCAGCCAAATATCATTATTATATAACCGAGATGAAGGCATTCTGCGGAAGCTACATTATAAACTTGTCGGTATAAACAAAAAGCATTCCGGATGTTAAACTGGACCAAGTCTTGCCAAACCTGCCAAGCTTGACTAGTTAATTTAGAATACACAATGCCGACTAGTGTCTTGTCTTTTATGATAATATCAACACAGGACGATAGAATTGTTTTGTCGTTCTTTTTGCGTTCGTCGTTCTTCGTTGCGTCGGTTGACAGATAAACAGTCGTTGAATGTTGCACCCTATTCTATATATAAACTAAACGTTCACTTTTAGAACGACTATTTTCAAAGTTTTTTTCTAATTAGCATTAATTGCTTCGTTACGGTATTTGTGGTTTCTAATTCTGCATGCGGGTACGCGGGTTCATAAAATCCCCCTTTTTAACTTTAGCATTGCTACACTTTAAGAGACTTAGACTTAAGACTTTTAACTTAAGGAAGGAAGTTTGGGAAGGGTCAACGTTTGGCAGACCATTGAAATATATAATAAAAGTAATAAATGAGCGCAATTCGAGCTGTCTGAGTAACTCGTTGATGATGAACAGCCATCCATCCGTAAAGCCATCCATGTAGTTTTTTGCTGCGTGTTAATCGAACCCGTATTATTCTCACCCACGTCCAAGTGTGTAGACCACTTTGGAGACATCGGTTTTCAATTTCAACTGCAAGTAAAATCTAATCAAATACAGAGTTTTCCAATAAGAGGTGTTTTTTTTAATAGCCCGCTATTTCGGTAGATGATACCTTTGAAGCTGTCATTTTTTAAAATTTGACAAGTAAAAACTACGCCATTAATAAAAATGGAACGATACACGCTTCAACAACGTATTGAAATTATTAAAATTCACCTGAGTGAATCAAATGCAATCATCTTGAGTGATGAGGCACATTTCCACCTCGGTGGCTTCGTCAACAAGCAAAATTGTCGCATCTGGGGCTCGGAAAACCAAACATTTTTTGTTGAAAAACTTCTCTTTCCTCAACGTGTGACTGTTTGGTGCGGTTAATGGTCCGGCGGAGTCATTGGACCTTACTTTTTCGAAAATGAGGTTGCAGCAACAGCTACGGTGAATGGATTGCGCTATCGAGAGATTATTAATATTTTTTTATGGCCGGAATTGGATGATGCTGATCTGGACAACGTTTACTTTCAACAAAACGGCGCTACATGCCACACAAGCAACGAAACCATTGATCTTTTACGATTGAATATCAAAATAACACCTCTTATTGGAAAACCCTGTACATTACGAAACAGTAAAACGTCTACAGTCGACATTGCTCATAAAATCGTGGAAATTGGCTAAGACCTGGGCATACCACTGATACATTCGATAAAACTTATCCCTCTTTCTTATAAACAATGTAGGCTATGTAACAGAAAGAGAGATTACAGCGAAGTTCTCACTGGCAGGGCTATATTAGTTATAATGTGTTAGTTTTATAGTATTAGTTACAAAAAGGAGAGGTTTCAGGTTAAAAAGCTAATTTTTTTAAATGTGAAAACCGCGCAAGAGTCCCAGCTGCTCCCAACCGTCTGTAGTCTGTGAGACTATGGTATCCCCAATTAGGGTATGTTGTGAGGCTGAAGGAAGAGGAGAGGGGAAGGAGATGGGGATGACGAACCTGGGAAGTACCTAGCTATTCAGATCAGGATACCAAACACAGCTAAAGCCATTTTAAACAACGTTTCAATTCTGAATGGCGGTCTTACACCAGGGCGATACTGAGAGTATTTTCCACTTATGAAAGTGCTGCAAATATCCTATTTATTATTTTACATCGATAAATTGTGTAAAAACTCTAATTTATTTTGTAAAATTACTTGCACGTCGGGATTTGAACCCTCGACCTCTGGATTGCTAGTCCAGACCCTTAACCCTCGGCCATGGAGACTTCGTCAAATGTTTGTATGGAAAAACATGTAATGGGAAAAACAATGAAAAAGTTATTTATCTTTTTTCTTTTAGGTACCATCATGTGGAATAACTTCCCGTAGTCGATGCGCTTTTCCTCGGACACCGTGTAATATTATTTATTTTTTATGAATTGTCTTTCAAAGTGCGCAAAAATAAAGCCGCTCCAGGCGCCATTTGGCTCAGGGCCAGGTCTGATGACAGGAGATAGTTAAACATAGTGCAGATGACGAGGACTGATTTATCTGTCGCGTGAGGCCACAAGCAATCCGCACTGCAATTGAAGTGATGCACTACTCGCACTGTTTGCCGTGAAGTACGTAACATAGTCCATCTCTTTCAATTATATTATTCACGGTCAGATAAATTTAGTGTGAAACCCGCGGTGGTGATATCATCGCATCTCGCATCACATCTCGGCTAATAAAACAAATCATTAAAATTGTTGTTGGTCGTGCTTTACTTTTTGTTCGAGAATAATGACTCTTACTAGCGAGTCATGAGACATAAAGCAACAAATGAAAAAGAATACTCATTATAAATATAATCAAGTCAACTGAATTTTACAGTATCACGTTTTCGTTTTGCGCTCCTGAACAATATTGAGTTGGCCATTATAAATTATTGCCCTTGTTTCATATTTTACTCTCCAATATTATTCCTAACATTTTCACCGTCAACCGTTAACATGATTGTTAAAATTATTAATAAAACGGTGAGCATATACCGCATTCGTTAGTTTTAGTTAGAGCGTTGGAAGCGTGGAGGTCAATTGGAGGTAAATAAGTGGAATCTATTTTTTCACATTATGCCTCATCTAAGGTCCATACTTCCATCTTTCCATACATGGAACTTAAAATATATTTGATAGAATAAATTAATAAAGTAGGCAGCTTGAAATTAGGCAATTACCCCATGGAGGCATCTACCCCAACTGACCTTACCAGTTTTCATTGTCTGACGTTTATGAATAGGCACCTACTTTTTTAAGCAGTCGGGGATCGTAACCATGCGACTATGGGGGTGGTCCATAAACAAATAAAATTGGAAAGCATTAATGATAATTAAATATATATACTTGCATAAATGCGTGTATTATTATTATTTTTAGTGAATTAATTCATTTTCTTTGAATACAATAAGTGACTCAATGCATCGTAAAATACATAAAATTACTAGTGGCAATCATTTCCAAGAAGTATTTACTTTTCAGCGCATAGTCCTAAATAACCGTACGAAATGGAATGAATTGTCCATGCGCCGCGCCGTGCATTGCACGGATTGCACGGATTGCACGGATTGCACGGATTGCACGCTGACATGACACCGCGGTGACCGGTGGCCAGTCTGCTGCAGGTGCAGTGGGAGGGTTAGGAGTCAGGAGGGACGATGGTCTCACCGGATGGGCTCTGAGCCAACTCTCAATATCGGTGAGCAACTCCAGCTTAGTCACGACTCAGAAATAGGACAGGCGGAACATTGGACATCGAACGGGAGAACAGAATTTGAAAGCAACACAGATCTCGCATGAGATTTTATAGATAGATGGTGTTTATTGAGTTAGATATTATGACACCTCACTAGACTGAGCCTGTTCCGAGGTGGCAGACATTTAATCTAATTTTAGTATTATATGAAAATGAAACAGTATCCTCCTCTTAGTGTCTCAAGGACGACACTTTCCCAATACATGCAAACACCTCAGCACAGGTTTTCCTAGTGATGTGTTCACAACATACTCCTACTAACCCATACAGATACTGATCCTTGTTTAACTGGTACTGTGTAAACTGTATGTAAAAGAATACAAATGAATAAATAAAAATATATATTTTCATGTTCTGTTTTGTCACTGTTATATTTTATCCGGTTACCTTATACACATTGTTTCATATAAGAATCCATGTACAAGTACATACCGCATTTGTTGTATTGAAATGACGAATAATCTTAGCGATTCTGAGTCAGAACGTAAAAAACGTTTTTTATTGACTTTCAACAATTTTCTCCGGTCTGTGTCATTTTTGCATAAACAAAACACTGAAAGCGTTGTTCTGAAAATTGGGATATTTAAAAAATTCCTCAATATATGGTAGCTATGGTAAACTGGGGGTTAAACTCCAATCGAAAACTGAAACCGAAATATTGTGACGTCATATAGCCTAGTAATAATAATACTTGGATGACTTGTATAGCGCCGTTTTTGTGCAAAAACACCTCAAGGGCGCTGTACAAACTTATAATACATTTCTACAGTGATCTATGTTATTACTTAACTATTTATGGAGAAAATATACAGTACAATACCTGGTAGGTCACTTGAGATTAACACTCAATTAACATTATCTAATTGTTTATTGGCGAAATTTAGATACAGGATTTAGGACTTTGAAAAATTGAATATAACTGGACTTTCTCTTAGGATTGGTATATTTAATTTAAGGGCATGACAGCTTAAAAAGATAAGTTTTTAGTTTAGACCTGAATTCTGTTGGACTTCGTATAGTTCAGAGATGTAGGGTGGGGCCATTTCATTGATGGATTTAAACACCATCCAGCACAATTTGTTCTGGATTCTTTGGGCACTTGAGCCATTGAAGGTTACGAAGGTGTTCTGAAATGTGCGAATATTTAGAAACCCCGGTTATGAGCCGTGCTGCTGCATTAAACACTGATTGAAGTTTGTCAATTTGATATTTTAGAAGGCTGGCATAAATGCCGTTGCAGTAATCGAGACGTGAGACTACGTAAGAGTTGATAAGTAGTTTTGTTGCTTCTGAAGGAAGGTTTCTTCGGACAGACTTGAGTTGTCTTAGGTGAAAAAAACCGGTGCTTACAGTCCTATTTATTTGACTTTTAAACGAAAAGTCTGAATCTAAATTGACACCGAGAAGTTTGACTGTTGTTTTTGGGATGATATCGCTGCCGGAAATAGTAATAGGTGAATGAAATGTTGACGTTTGTTTGTGGCTACCCAGAGAAACTCAGTCTTAGATGGATTGAGCTTCAGCTTGTTTGAAGACATCCAACGAGTTATTGCTTCTAGAAATTCAGTTATACGGATTTTGAGACTATTGATTTCATTTGGAGCGCAGTAAAAATAAACTTGCTGATCGTCAGCGTAGCAGTGAGACAAGAGATCAAATGACTCGATTATTTTGGCGACATCATTTGTAACTACATCTTATTACATAGACTTTCAGAGTTTTCATTGGTGTATAGTATAATAAGCAGGCTCCGAATGATAATTTTACTGTATATATATATGCATATCTATGGTTTTTAGGACCAATTTGTTTTACACAAAAAATCCGAGAATATCGATCTAGTGACTGGTTTATTTATGCTTTTCAATGTCAAAACACACGATGTATATAGCTGAACATCTGTTTGTTTGAAGCAGCAAAAACAGGGAGCTCTGTCGGTAAGAAATTCGCGCATCCATAGGAATGCGTTGACCTATACCAACGCAGAAATGTTCGTAAATAAAATGGGCGTAATTTCTTCAATGAGCAGTGAATTTTTGTAATTCTATAATAAATATTAAAAAATATGTTAATCATAAAGGCATACCGCCGTCGATAGTTACATGCATGTAGGAATGTAGGCCTACCTAGATATTTATCAGAAATATAAGTTACAACGGGTTAAAGGTGATTTTTCACAAAAAACGGCATTGTACAAATTATCCAATCATTATTAAACGGACCTCTCAGCGGCAGGACCATAAGACAGAACGCCTTTTCTAAAATTATAAATTAGTCCGAGCCACTCTTGTGTTTCCCAACAATCATAACTTGTATTATATTTTGTAGAACATAAAAAGAATGCGACCATATGGTTCTCATGGTGCGTATTCCGTGGGTTGATAAATAGAAGAATCGTTGCGTGGTAGGATTGTGACATAGAATTAACTCAAGTTACTCGAAAATACGTCTTGTTTTGAGGTTAAAATACATCCAACATGAATGGAGGTAACCCCCACACTAGCGAACAAACTCTTACAATATTCTAGCTGACGTGTACCCGGCCTTGCCCGAGAACTTATGAATGGTTTGGGGTTGAGTTTTGAAATCTAGTTGCATTTTAAAGTTGTAGCAATACCATTATTATATTATAATAAGTATTTGTTCCACTTGATAGTGCCGTGTCTTCCTCCGGCGTCCTCGACTTCTTCGAACATTCACTTCCAAGTCGAGCATTGTCCCCTCACCTCTTTCTTAGTTCATCACGTACGCTTCATTTTTCCACAAATAATATTATTTGGATGATTTGAATAGCACCGTTTTTGTGCAAAATTACCCCAAGTGCGCTATGCAAATTTAAAGTATTTAACTATAGATTATTTATAGACTATAAACCATTTCTAGACTATAGAATATGTCTAGACAATAGACTATTTAATTTATTTATTTCTTGGATAATTTGTATAGCGCCGCTTTTGGGAGACATCACCTCAGAGGAGCTTTACAGTTGATGCAGGTATTACAAAAAATATAAATATTACAAAAAGAAAATTAAGTTAAGTAAAATTAACTACAGGAACAAGTGACACGAAGAATCCTAGGTGGTGAAGATACTATTTATAGACTATTGACTATTTATATACTATAGACTATAGACTATATATAGAAAAACTGCATTTTTTTCTATCCCTACGTGATAATATGATTCACCTGTACTGCGAGCTGCCAGACAATCGTGTATGAACTATAAGTTTACTAGTATGTTTTTAGGGGTGACCGGATAACTCATCAAAATGAATGGAAAGTGATGAAACGAAAACTTTATTAACTGGGTTAAGTAGGTTAGGTTAGGTTAGGTTTAATTTTTTTTTCTTCGTTTCTAATGATTTTATATCACTTTTTAAAAGTGTATTGAATTGTCATTGTATTGATTTATCATGGAACCGTTTTTAGGGTCACAGAGCTTCATTGTAGATTTTTTTGCATTTTATAGCTTAGATATTGGATTTTATCTTAGTTTTCGTGGGTAGGTTTCAATGTCTAGAATAAATTGTCACAAGCGTGGAGCGTGGTTCAAAGTACGGAAATTCCATGTTCATTTGTGTAAATAATTAGTCTCAAGAAACTCAAGCTTTAGAAAAACATCCGAATTAACCCACATTTAGTCTACGTCTTTTGCTCTCTGCATTCTGCGCTATAATCATTATTGTTGGTTGGGCAATGCCAGTGGACGCACGTTCTGTATAAAGCTGCCAAAGACAATCATTTATATAACTCTTGAAACCCATTAGAATATTTCGTTAGTGAAATATTCCTTATAATAATAAATATTGGGTAACTAAAGCAAATCAAATGTCGACATTAATTAAAATTCTGCGCTATATTTTATTGCTTTATACAAAGACAATGTCTTAACAAAGCTTTAAAATAAATTTAAATTTGATAAAATACTAGCTGTACCCCGCCACGTGCTGCTGCGGCAATATAATATAGGTATATAAAAACAGACGCGTGTTCGAATGCAACTTTATGTCAAAGTTTCAAAGCAATCATTGGAGAACATTTACATTTTTATTTATATAGATTCTAAACGTTCTACTAGCAGAATATTGGGAATTCAGGCGAGTTGATAACCTGTGAAGAATGAAAATATATTCAAATTTCAAGAAGAACGTGTGATGTTTTGGACATCCACAAAAATAAACGATAAATAATAAAATAACGTGCTCTAAAAATTTTTGTTTAAACAACGACGGAAGATTTATTGACAGACAGGCCTTGAGTAAACAGATTCCCACGGGAAAGGAGAGACCGGAGGACAGTCAGGTTTGGAACTTGAGTGCGTTGACAGCTCCATGAAATCTATACAAATGAGAAGTGTTGTGTGAAATTGCAGTGAATTAGTGGATTCAGATGGTGTTAATAGTATTGTGGAATTTTGAACTAAAGTGAAATATTATTGAACCGGTTTTGTGCGAAGTGAAAGTGGTTGGACTCAGTGAGAAAACAATTAATAATAATGACAATAATAATAATTGGATAATTTGTAGAGCGCCGTTTTGTAAAAACCCACCTCAGGGGCGCCAGGTGTTGTGCAATCGCGATTGTGTTATAAAGTTGTGTTGATTTAAACGTGATTTCGTATACAGTTCGAACTAGATTGCTTGTCTTAAAAACATGAAAATAATAAAAATATTGATTGCGTTTTAAAATAGAGTGAATGTACTTAAAGGCAGGAAGTGTTTAATCGGGCTAAGTTATTGATTTGGCGAGATGGCATTCTATACACGGAGACCGAAAACCAGAGAATCAAATAGATTATTAACTGTGGGTTCGAATCCTAACAGATTAGGGAGGTACAATTTTATTTACAGGAATATTTAATTACCCTTTTATAAGCGTAGGGAGGAGGTCGAAAATTAAAGTGATTTAGCTATATAGTGTAACCAGGTAAGTTTCACACGAGGATTTGGAGGTGACTAACAGGGTGAGTTTTTTTATATTATTTATTAAATTTCAGAGGACCTTTTGAAAAAATAGGATACAACCGAGGTACAGGAACCGAGTTTGCAACGCCTGCAACCCAAATAATCTTCCCATAAGAAGGGATACGCTAGACGCATTGTCAATCAGCTGTGAGCGAGAGACGAGTCAACGACCTTTTCATATATAGGCCGAGAGGCGCGGAGTACAGTCAGTCAAAGGGGAAGTTTTGCTAGCGTATGCCGTCCCAAATTGAAAGCGATCGGATACAACCAGACGGAACGAAATGAAAACTTTTCTTCTGTTATTTGACCTTCTAATTTAATACTTTTCATCTATTATTTGACTTTCTAAGTTACGAATTGGGATGCACAAAAACAAATCTAAAGTCGAAAGAGGGAGATGGTAATCTCCGAAATAAAACTACCAACCGAACAACTTTTCTCAACAGGTATCTTTCGAGAGGTAGGCAGCCTCTTTAAATTAAATGCAAAAAATCAAACCAATTATCCGTTTATACCTTACCTGAGAGGATAGGTATTCAGTAGAAGTTACCCATACCTAATACACGAGGATGCTAGTAACCTCATAAAATAAATACTGGAACCAAATATTAAAATACAGACAGTCCTCATCCCAAATTTGGCATATCGAGTAGACCTTACATATATCTCACATGATAATTGGCTGAATGGGTAGGCACACAACCTATCGTTAATAAGCAGGCAGAATGTCGACAAGATCGTCGTGTGTTATATGTGTATTGACCTAGAAAGGGATGTAAATCCCCGACGGCGTGGGAGTTACAACGTTTTCTGGAGGTGGCACGTAACTTAGGACCTTGCGTGTCACATTTTCGCGACTAGATTCGTGATAAAGGGATGTTATGGTTTTCCCCTTCTACACTCAGTAAAGTAGTTTATCCTGGAGGTGTTTGAGATTGGGGCAATTCTGAAATTGGTGAAGAGACCTGGTTTTCTTTATTCTGGCGTGAAGGTTGCCGATTTGGAACAAGGGGAGACCCGGCCGGTTGTGATATCCAGACACGCAGATATCGATCGCCTTGCTCAAATTATCATCCGTCAGTTTTGTTTGGTAAGCGGAGGAGCCAATCTTAACTTGAAAAAAATTCATTTCCTTTCCTCTCCTTCCCCTTCCAAAATATATACATGGATGGCGCCGACAACTAACACCATAAATTTATCGTATGTATATCACATATATAAAATCTAACACTTTATTATATTCACATTACCCTACGATAGGTAGAATCGAGTAGCTAGGGGGGGGTGAGCAGGCGACTTAGAAGATAAGGTTTATAAAATGGTTTTGAAAAACAGCGGTAATGGATTCAACTCACTCTATCTCAAAAGAACCAAGGGATACCACACAAAACATAAATAACTAGGTTTCTAAACCGAGAAACAAAAACCCAACACAACGTTCGGTGAAGCCTTTTTATACTGAACCGTCACGTGAAATGAGTACGTTCAAGGTCGTACGTCACGTAGACAAACTAGGATGTACACACTTGAAGGGGTGTGTAATAAAGAAAAGACGGCAGGGAGGACCTTCCTACCCCGGATATATATATAACCAAAGCCTTATGGAAAAGTTACCTACGGGACTTAAGGAAAATGTATCGTAGAAAGAAGAGAAGGAAAAGTTTGAAGGAGAAAGGGAAGATCATTACAAACGTACAATACAAATAATCTGAAAGAGTTTTCCAATAATATTAAATGAAATATGAATTACCATAGATTTGAATTGATTTTTTCTTAGATTGGGTAGACATTAGGAATAACATCATTTTATGTCAAATGATTACTCCATTATTCTGTTTTCTTTCTGGGTGAAGCCGATCAATTCTTCAACATGACCGTGTGGCAAGTGAGACGTGTTTTCCAGAATAGTGAGATGCCTCAGGCTGATAGAAGACCAGTCCACGAGGCACGGGAGTTCCCTAAAAGGTGTTTCGCTGACCGCTGGTCCAGTATCATGCTAGGGTTCCGCATTCCCAGCATAGGTGCGTTACTATTTTTACTAGGGATTTTTATGATCTATCCATATTATATTAATAATAAGAACTTTAATATGTTCCAAGGAGGAAGAGAAGTCAGTTAAAACACTACATTATTATCGAAACTAAATACAATAATTATTGTAGTCAACAATAAAATCTTCGGTGCTCAGAGAATTAGAAAAGACATCAATAACTAATGACATTAAAATGATTAATTTGCAGTGATATCCCATTTCCGTAAGAATGCATTTCCAACAGCAACAAATATCTAATATATTATAATTACTTCATGAGGTCGTTTCTAAGATCCATGGGCAGCTACGCATCCTGTGTATAAAAGGCAAAAAACAGGTTTCCGTTTTTGTATATTATTTTAAACAATGGGTTTCCTGAAATGCATCAAATGGAACTACGAACCATCTTGTTTCTACTATATGCTGTGCTGATATTGTTAACTAAGCGACTAACCATCATGCCGTTTCTCCGCAGGGGCAGGCAGAGAGGACGGACCGCCAAACAACTCGGTCACACCACACACTCCTCACCTCATTCACATTCATACATCCTCTCATACATATTTTCTGTTATTCTGACTCTTTGCTTGGCCCGACTCAATTATTTGACTGTGCCATGATTCCTCGGGCGTCCCCGACTTCTGCTACCATTCACATTTGCAAACATACCTTTCTTCGCTCATTCGCTCTAAATGCCCATACCATCTAAGCGTCCCTTTCTTAATCTTACTCATTACGCTTAAGAGCCTTGCATTCTTTGTGGATCTCTATATTTCTCACTCGATCATAAATGGTTTTACCACACATATGCCTCAGGGATCTCATTTCTACAGCAATTAGTCTACTTTCATCCCTCATCTGCCAGTTCCATGCCCCACTGCCATACGCCAGGGTAAGTACCAGCATTCCATTGTGGTCTGCTAGTTATTAATTGGTTAGAGAGGGTAAGAAAGAAAAAACACCTGAAATCATTTGACCATACTACTATGTTTTTGTCGGTTAGGTTAGGTCACGTTAAATTAGGTTAGGTTAGGTTAGGGGTTGACGTTATTTGCTAATCAATCTTGTTCTATTTGCTGACAAGTGGCTGTTCAATTCAATCGGCTATATTTCTCCAATTTAAACATTTTAGACCTGACCAAAACCATCGATATTTTGCTGACCAGTTTAATGATAGCCTAACATAAATATTATATACTCCTGCGGTAATCATATGACGCATGACGGACAATGACGATGAAGATGATGATAGCCCTGTTCTTGCATCGCTCATAGGTGAGTGATATCACCAAGTATTCGAGCCATAAGAAGCAAACCTATAAACTTGCACTAAATTTGACAACTTGCACACATTAACAATGCATCCTGCCTTCTGGGAAAATGGTGACACCATTTTCAGTTTGGAATTATTGCAGTTGCTTCGGAAAATAATATTTTTCCGGGAACTTTAACTATAATTGGAGTAGTTATCACATAAAAACATATTGCAATACATCCGTTGTCCAGGCGAACTTGATTAGATCATTAATTATGCTAAGAAATATCTTTAATTCAATAAATTACTTCATTTTCCTAACCCAACCTAAATTTAGTTGACAAGCTACTGTCTTATAAATTTTCCAACTTAAAAGATTACATTTACGTCTCATAAGATTTGAATGAACTTAACTCCGTCTTCTTTGAAAGGTTAACTTCAAATAACCTTTTACGCGTGAGATTTACAAAAAAATACGTTTTTACGTAATAAACAAAATATCGTTTGGTCTTCTTTTTGGTCGCTTAAAATAATATTACAAAGCGCCATAGCTCATCTGAATGTTTGATCTAAAAATCCACATATAAATAAGTTTCAATTTGATAACCAACGCCCTTGCCATCACCCCAAGAAGTTCGCTACATTTGGTGACTTAGCAGGGGTGCCCGGTTTTACGAGGTGAGGTTTGTCTGGGTGGCGGATGCATTTGCCTACCTGCTGCGTGGCGGGCCGGATCGAGAGTGACCGGTTGAAAGAGACCTTTTGACCTCTTCAGCCGGACTCTCTAGACCCATTGCCTTGCAGCGCAGTGGGAGGGATGGATTCATACGTCCGTCACTTTTGGACCCTAGATTATATCCACCCCTCATACAATTTTCCTTCCAAGAACTTCCTTTCCTTCCTTTTCCTAAAAAGACTCACTACACCGCATGCCCAAACATAACATAGGCCCTGAGGGATTTTTTTTGAGATAATGTAAAAAAGGTTTGAAAATTTTAAAACGCCAGAGCTCATCGTTTTAGAGGTGTCGTTGCTACAAATAAATAGATTGTGTGCCTTATGATGAAGATAACAGTGAGTTTTATTTCCCCCCCCCCCATACATGGTGGAATGCACAATATGGTAAGCCGCTACAGGAAAATGGATTATTCACATTCATTTACATATAATATGTTCTCGAGGAACGGAGCCGTCTGCCTGAATACGCGCAGCACAAACAATGGCCAACACATATTATAAATAACCTGCGAAAAACAAAACGGCGCAAAACAAAGGAATCGCGCCGATCTATCTCTTCTAATCTGTCAAACACAGTCGGTACAAGGAACTCCACTCTGCGCCCATTTGTATACAATGGACAGCGGTGTTTTCCCACCTATAAACTCTCCGAGAAAACGCTCCTACGCCGTCACAGCATCCCTTCACCTTCCCCTCCCCTCTCCATCAGGCTCAGTACGTCTCTCCGAGCTTTCAGACTTGAGATGAATACATTATTTCTGATGAACTCGGTGGCCTTTATTTGCGATTCGAATGTCATTCGGCTTGATATGTTTGAATAACAATACTTGGCAATTTTTTTAATGTAAGTACCTACCTACCCGTTTTCCGACTGTCGTCGAACCACGACCAAACTGCACCGACTATAACGGTGCTCGGTGTATAGGTAGAAAAAAAGGGTGAATGTGCGTATGTGCGGATTTATATAAAAAACAATAACATATTTTGTGGCCCGATACTCCAAAAACTCGTTTAGTACCTCTACTAAATGCATACACCAACTTATTGAATTATTTAACTTAAACGCATTCTACACTTTGCTGTACACTGTACACGTCAGAACTGTTGGTAGACATAAGGTAAAGGTTGCTTACAATAATGCTTATCGGCAACTATTCCGCCTACCGAGATGCTGCAGCCCTACGGAAATGTTCGTGGAGGGACGAGTGCACTATTTCAGAGCGCTTCTCCGCCACCGCATGGGAAGCTTATGGCGCAGACTACGCCAGTCAAATAACACTATCATCACTGCCATTGTTGCCTGGATGGAGTCCCCCCTGGTGGCCTTCTATCTGGAGACAGGAAATGTTCAAATATCCTCCATAAACGGCTGTTTGCAGACATTTTTCACTTCTATTCCGCATTTTTTGTGTTTATCTATGAATTCGTATTATTTGTCTGTTATTTAAAAATATTGAATGTACTGCATTTATGCCTTGGCAAAATAAAGAGCGTCCAACCCTGTTGTTACCCTCGTAAACCACATTCCCCTATCTGACATTTTTTCCATCATCAAAGATAGATCCCGCAATGTTTGGTCGGAGTATTGGCACATTGCTAGTCAATCCAAGGGAGCCTGCTATGCCTCAATACAAAGGACTATTCAATCAAAACCGTGGTTTCAGCAATGCCCTCATTTTTCCAAAAAATAAATTTCTTCACTTATTCGAATGAGGATCGGACATTGTTCCGTTCCTTCCCATCTTTTTAAAATTCACGTCCTTGACTCCCCAGATTGTACATTCTGTGGTCTAGAAGTGGGAACTTTAGATCACATATTTTTTGGTTGTCCCTCTCTAAACAAATATCCTCTCTTCTATCAAGCCTTATCTAAAATTGCCTCCCCTCCATTCAACATCTCATCTCTTCTAAGTCTGAACTCGACTACAATTTTCATTATAATTTTGAAATTTGCCTATTTAAATAAAATTAATATTCACCTTTCATTTCTCAATAATTTTAAATGATGGCCAAGAACACCCTAGAAGGGTGAAAGCCAGAAATAATGGAAAAAAAATGTACTGCATTGCACTACACCTGCATACATTCTGAAATAAACTCTTATTATTTAAGATAGCTGATGAAATTGCAGACATAGGCGTATTTTTTGTTGTTGTTGCATTAATATTTTTGATTTATTTTCATTTGTTTACTGGGTCATTGCCAACAAAAATGTCAAGCGATTTTGACCTCTCCAAAAGAGATCATACATTGCCATAACTGCAACTAAAGGTCAAGGTAATCATATCTATATGTGATTACGAAAAACAAGTGGAGTCACCTATGACCCCCGGAGTGAACACGAACAAGGATAAGATATTGACTGCACGTTAATGAGCTACGCGTCAACGCGAAGTAAAGATAAGGTTGTTGTGAAGAGACCGCTGCACTATCCTTCAATCAATCCGTGATCTTAACGTCTCTTCTTCTCTTAAGGAGAAGACAACATTTATAAGATGGCGTACCTGGTACGTGGGCTTTTACATACTTTTACAATTAACGTGATTTAGTGAATACAGAAAACAATAAAATAAGTCTTTAAGTAAGTTTTTAATAGAAAATTTCCATTCATAATTTTATGTTAAATATAAAACAAAGAACTTTCCCAGATTTTCACTGTGGTTACGTTATTTCCCGATAATCCAGGGAGAAAGCCCGTTTAAAAATTAACCATGATGGAGTCTCACGTTTACCTTAAATTTTTATCATGCTTATTAATTACCCAATAATGCATTATATTTTGTTTATTCATATATATGTAATTTTTTTTAACAATAACTTTATATTTATTGGGAAATCACGGACGATTTATTTTAAAAAGCCAACAGTTGCGGCCGTCTCTGCGCGATTGCCTCCACCTGTTGAAAATACCAAAGAGGGCGGTGCGGAACATTAAAGATACCCATATCTCCCGGTCTGGGAGCAATCTACGCAACGTGCGTGCCTTCAGCAGCCTCCAGTACCTACCCAGCACCCCAACTCTATCTCTATCTGCAAAGGTCCCACAGCTACATATAACTATTCAACTCCCTCCAGCCTCACAGCATTCCCCGATTGCAGAAATTCAAAAAAAAATCTGGTAAGTACTTACTTCGCCACTTTTTTCTCTCCCCATTTCCTTCCCCTCCCCACTATCTTCAGTCTCAAAACATACGCCAATCGGAGATGTCATAGTCTCATTCAGACGGTTTGGACTCTTGTACGGTATTCAAAATTATATCACCACTGCATTGAAAATGGACTGAATTTTTTTTAAATATTGTGGACATCCCAATAAAACCCTTTTCAGCCAAATATCATCCTTGTAAGTTGTCACATAAAAAATATAGATATGACGTCTTGACAAAGCTTACAAATAACAAGAAGAAGATATCGAACCAAAATGTTAAAACCCGCTTTCAGCTCTCTGGGATCTGCGGTGCCGACATAAGCGAGCAATTTTTCAAAAAAGGAAAACAGGAGCTGTCAGGTGTGTTTGATTCACGAGTAAAGAAGCCCTGTCCCGTCCGGACCCCGAGGTCAGCGGGGCCTTTGAGGGCCTCCGAAGGCCCTACCGGCGGCCAGACCCCGAGGTCCGAAGGCCTGCACATATCCCGGAATGTCATCGCAGCCACCTATGATTTACAGCCCTCTGTGACAACATGTGCACGACCCGCCATTGTTTAGCCTCGGCCATTCCCCAAAGGTTATCTCGTCTTGGTTCATACAGATGTTTATCTGCGGATTTCCTTTCGTTTTTACACAATAATTTCACAGAAGTCCATAATAATAACACAATAATATCTATCATTAATAGCGCCTATTTTGTAAAATATAATACGAGGGCTCTTAACATAGGTAGACTATAGGAGCTATGATATGTAGCTAACATTTATTTCCACAATACGTAGATTTCAATAGGCCTAATCCATCATTAGTGTTTAAGTTAAATAATGTTATACCAATAATAATAACATGGCATTTATATAGCGCAGTTTAGTGTCATTTCACTGCAAGTGCGCTTAACTACTCGTAAAACAAAATTAAAAATGGTAATTCAGTATTAGTGGTTCTTAAAATTATTCCTATAGTGTGCCTTATTCAATACAGATCTAATATTATAACACTAAATACACTGTTTATATAAAGTGATGACAAAATTTAGAATAACAATAACAGCAGGACAGGACAAAACAAGAATATTAAAACTATAACATAATATAAAACAAGAGGCAGTTTGTGCTCAAAAATGAGAATTTTCTGAGCAGACACTTTAAAAAGGTACAATAAGGAGACAACCGAAACCAAACAATTACCGGAAGTTTTACAATATGGCTTACTATGAAATATTGAAAAGAAGTTAAATTTTGGGATTAGCTACACAAAGATTTGTCTTGTTATGAAAATTTTGTCTGAAATTCTATTATCAATTTATGGAGATGAAATTTAAGATTCGCTCTGGATTATATTAAGTCTTTTATAATAACATTAGCTTTGTTTCCTTAAACCTTCCGATAGTTGAAGACGTTGCTGATCTAAGAGTTAAATAAGTAAGCCGAAGCCCATAGTGATAATAATAACATTAGATACATTTCTGACATCTAAGATCAACGTACAATCAATTCAAAATTGGCATTTAACAGCAGTAGAATAGTCTAATCCAGGGCCAGAGTAGTGATGAGTTGTGAAATGATTTTAGGGAATTGCACGACAAGTATTTCTGGACTCTGCTGTTTAGGGATGCGGGTTTTTGCTGGAATGGCGAGTGGTTTGCGCTCACGATACCGCAGCCGGTCCGAGTGAGATTGATTGTTTTATCACTCCCGAAGTTAGCATTCTTGCTGCAGCTTCTTGGGAAATCTAGCGCAGGGATGTACAAAGAACGAAAGTTATACAAAGGAGTTAGAAAAGTAAAAATGAGAGCGGTTCCGCAGAGTTAATGAGAATAATATGGTGGAAAAAAAAATAGCTAACCTAATAAAGTATAAAGTAAAAAAAAAGATTTTCAACAAATCTGATTGTAAATTCAACAAATCTGATTGTAAATTTAACAAATCTGATTGTAAATTCAACAAATCTGATCGTAAATTTAACAAATCTGATTGTAAATTATAAAGTTTTCGACACGACGAAACAGAAGATTTTCATTCGTGCTAACGAAATACATATTAGTAAAAGAATCACATTTATATGGCATTCCAAAAGGTTATTTTTTTTCGACTGAGCGTAACACAGTCCTCTTCTAACTGGTTTGGCATTTCAGCTGTCTTCAAATTTGTTTGTGGGTTCCGTTTCCGGTTCAAGATAGTTGTCCTGTTGAATACTACCTTTTTATCTATCGTGAAACTACGAGCTGTCAAATAGGAATAATCAATATTACCGTACCTACCTGCCTGAAGAAAGTTTGAGAAAAGAATTGTCATTAAAATAGTGACTTTACCGTGAAGAAATTTTATAATTCCTTATTTGAAATAAGAAAGTTACATAAATATTTATGATTTAGGTATATTACGTTAGTGTAGGTATACGTACTTAACCACAAACCATATGGTTTCTGAAGACACTTTGGTATTTATTGATTATTAAATAAGAAAAAAAATTAAATATCCTTTTTTGTAACTAACTAACTGTTCACAGAACTATGTTAGTTTAATTGTGTTCAACAGTTTAATGGTAGCAGAAGTCCAGAGTGTGTGCCAAGACCGAGTTGTTTGGCGGTCCGTCCTCTCTGCCTACCGCTGCGGTGAAACGGCGTGATGGTTAGTTAGTTAGTGTTCAGTTATTCTTTCAGTCAAAAATGTAGGCACTTTTTTAGAATATCTAATAATGTATTTTTTTATTTGTTTTTGGGGTGTTATGCCGTGTTGCGCTAACTCCTTATGTGGCCAACGTTAAACATCTGCCCTGATGATGGATACTGCAACGCTGTTCGAAACGTTGGCTAAAGAAGGAGTTAGCGCAACACGGCATAACACCCCAAAAACAAATAACAAAAATACTTTTGGCCGTGAAAATCTTAAATCATATTTGACCTAATATGTATGTTTTTAGAATACCTAGGAAGATAATTAATTATTTTACTGTGTACGTGTTTCGTAATGAAGTTGAATAGATGTTGTGTGAGTGATGATTAGTTTATTTTGTTAAGGTATTTGTTTATTTCTTAAATCAATAACTTTGCTAGTTCAATATAATATATCCTATGCTCATTACCTTTTCTAACAGAATAAGTTAGTTACGATTTGCCCTCCTTCAGACATGGAATACAATATCTATCTAATTTAGTATTTGAATACATCAAGAAGACAGGTCACGTATCATTATATCGAATCAACTATTCCCAGCTGCTCGCGCCAGTTTCTGCGGAGAGAGGAATAAAAATGTGTATTTCGCATTCGAATTTCCTAATAAGTACAAATGTGCCACGCTAATCGTGCCACAATAACTTGTCTGTTACGAGAAACACCTTATAGGTATTGCATTGCTAATCTTGTTCGGTCTAATAAGGACATAATGAATTCAAATTGTTTTCTGAGAATTACAACAATAAATAATTCGCCGATCATTGCAAACGCAATGCTTTATTTTAAAGAAACTAAATTGTTTAAATTTAAATTGGCCATACAGCCATACTGCGCTAATTTCGGGAGGTAATTCTACATGATGGTGAGAAGTAAAAATGATGGATAACTTTTTTTACCATACAAAAATATTTTTCCATAGATGAATATTTATTTTCCGATACAAACAATTCTACTTTTTTACCTAAAAACTACCTTAAAACCATCAAGAAGTATCTACATTCTGTTTTATTTATGTATTTTGGGTGTTTACAGATGAACAATTCAGTTATAAAAACTCAGTTAAGGCGATGCCATATGTAGTAATGCAAAATCATGTGTTGTTGGTTTGAAAATTTGGTCGCCTAGGAATATTTCAGATGCTTAAATAATTAAATACTCGCAGTATTTAATAATTAAATACTGCGAGTAGAATACATCTTGTTCTTTGAAATAATCGAGTATTTTGTAGATAAGTCTTTTTATGAGACTAGAAAAAAAATGTATAAGGCTTATTAAAACTGCTTTAAAGTTCGAAATCTCCTACTTACGAACCCATTTTCGGTTATGATTTTGTTGTATAATGTGGAAAATTTAGTTATTTATAAAATGATCGAAAAAAAATTAAATATTTATGCCTGAACATCCACAAAATAAAATAAAAGGCACTTTTTGGCCATGTTTTTTTCTTGCATAAATCAAAACAGGCGGATGGTGTAAAGCGGAAATTTAAACCTTATCGCCATCTACGTAAGGGTTGCTATTGATAGCAGTTCAATTTAAAATACTACACGACGTAGTGCATCGCCTTAATACACAATATGTACATACAAATACAAAAATTTACTCAGACATTTGAAACATTAATTTGCAAACATCTAAACAAAGATTAAAAAACAAAACAAATAAAAATAAAAGTACAAAATTATATAAAAGCTCACTCAAGTGACAAATAGTACAAAGAAAGGCAATATACAAAAGATATACAAAAAGAGAAACAAATAATAGATAACATAATTAGCAGAACACATTTTCTGAATCCGTATAAATTATCGACGAAAACGTCTACTTCAGCACACTGTATCCAATTATATATTCGACACCACAGACATAGGAATTAATAGACGAGAAGATAATGGCGAGGGGTAAAATCAACTGTTGAAGAACGAAGGGGGTTAAGCTGACTGTGATTCGTCAATAAATCAATCTGACAGTAAATAGGCATCTCGCATTATAATATCACCATTTAGTTCTTAAAAGTAAAATCTGCTTTTGAATGAATAGACATTTTTACATGGGAGCGCAAATTACTCGCCACGTTATGAACTAATTTGCGAAGTCAAAATTCGGCAAAGTAAGGCAGCTTCTATTTTCAGAGTCGTAGTTAGTTTCAGAGTATTTAGTTAAGACACTTTTACAAATGTTTCATAATTTACTTACCCCAGTAAACAACGATGAGCACACTTGAGAATCGCTACATTGTGATGTGATAGTATATGTTTCTAAAACTGATCCATATAATACGGTGTGAATAAGCTTAAAATAAAGTAAAATAATGCTTACTTATGGAATGTAATACGACAATTGGGTTTATTCTCTTTTTCGCATCTATTTTTACAAGTTTTCATATCACAAGTCAACATTTTGCAGTGTTATTTCGTAAAATGAACCGATGATGCCTCGACCATAGTTCGCACAAGAATGATGACGTCACGTTTTCAAATTTCACTTGAGGCCATACGCGAGCACAGCCGGCTCCAATGGAACCGGTATGGGGAGTGGGGATAATACGCTTTTAATCACTTAGGGCAGGTCTACTAATATTCATATGTCTATGTTCGACACATTTAAACCAATATTTTTTGCTGATTAATATTGAACTTGCCACTTATCTATGAAATTTCAAAATTGCGCCCTACAGAGGGGTTGGAAAAATGATGGAGTTGGTTTTCTGAAATCTCATGAAGATTTGTTTAAAAACAAACTCACACTGGAACACTCCTTTTTACATACACATAGAAAGTTTAGTATGTAACTGAAAAAATTATCACACTTGGTAATTTAATATTCGAACAATGTAGCTATTTTTAAAGCTTTGGTAAGCGAGACAAATTCATACAAAAATAAGTTTTTGGATTTTCATATCACAGAGGCAATTTATTGAATGTTAAATTAAATTACAAAATAAAACCTAGTGGACGAACTGCACTCTTGATTACTAAGCTTAAGCCCAAGCCATTTTCCTGTCTAAAGCTAATTTGATAAATTTAACCATAACCTCACAATTTAATCTACTATAAACCCAACTAAATCTATATATAACTAACGTATATAAAACGCCTACGAGTATTATTAGAAAATATTCAGGGAAAATAATTTTATTTATTTATGAAAAATCTTTCCTTACAGTAAAATTATTTCCCTTAAAAACTGAAAGTCATTTTTGGGAATGCTGTGTGGATGTAATATGTATTTCAATGTGTAGTATGGAATCATGGCGACTCACCTATCGCCGAACTACCATAAAACTGCCTGGATTATCAAAGCGGCAGCGTAGTCAATGCAAGTTCGCTTTTGGGGTAGGGTCAATAGGTGCTTATATCAATAGATTGCACTTTGCAGTAAGTAGTAAGGATAAATGATGTTGACCACACTTTTGTGGACCCGTCGAAATCACTATTTAGTTTTTATAATCTATAGTTTTAAGTACAATTACAATTACAATTTGAAAGGCGGGTTTGGTAACCATTAATTGGATAACCGACACCTCTGCCATACACCAAGTGGTTCGCTACATTTGGTCATTTAGTATGGGTGCCTGAGTTCATCGGGTGAGGTGTATTCAGGATGCGTCTGCCCACCAGATGCTTGGCGTGCCAGATCGGGAGAGGCTGGTTTGGGGAGACTCTTTGACCTCTCCAACTGGTCTCCCCACAGACATATGAATATATTGACTAGAAATTAAAGGTGAGGGGTAAAATCAACTGTTGAAGAACGAAGGGGGTAAAGCTGAATGTGATTCGTCAATTAATCAATCTGACAGTAAATAGGCATCTCGCATTATAATATCACCATTTAGTTCTTAAAAGTAAAATCTGCTTTTGAATGAATAGACATTTTTACATGGGAGCGCAAATTACTCGCCACGTTATGAACAAATTTGCGAAGTCCAAATTCGGCAACAAAAAATTTCTTCTATTTTCAGAGTCGAATATTTTGTTTACGTATTTAGTTAAGACACTTTTATAAGTGTTCATAATTTACTTCCCAGTAACAACGATGCGCACACTTGAGAATCGCTACATTCGACCAATGTTGGCTCGATGTGATAATATATGTTTCTACAACTGATTCATATTATACGACGTGAATAAGCTTAAAATGATGCTTACATATGGAATGTAATACGACAATTGGGTTTATTCTCTTTTTCACATATATTTTTACAAGTTTTCATATCACAAGCCACTATATTGCCGTGTTATTTCATAAAATGCCTCGACCATAGCTCGACGCTAGTTCGAACAAGAATGATGACGTCACATTCTCAAGATTCACGGGAAGCCATACGCGAGCCCAGCCGGCTCCAATGGAACCGGTATGGGGAGTGGGGAATAATACGCTTTTAATCACTTAGGGCAGGTCTACTAATATTCATATGTCTATGGGTCTCCCGAACAGTTGCCGAATTCTACAGACAGATGCACAACCGAAATACAATTTTTTTAATAATATAGTTTAGTGTTATGGATGTGACCTAGGGTGCGTCCCTGTTCCTTGGGATAAAAGGCAGCTCGCTAAGAATGAGACCCTGCGGGAGATGCTGTCGCGTCTGACAAATTGCAGCCGAGTGAGGACATGTCGGGACTGTCGAGTCGCCGCCGCCAAATAAGGGCAGAAAGGATTTGGCCAGCAAAAAGTCCAGGACCTCGACATAATGGACGGCGGCGACAGAACAGGAGGTCGGCTAAATTCAGATGCTGTGCCGGAGAATTCCTCATAGTCTATCTACTACCTACTATCTATAATGGTGTTCTAAAACCGGACAGGTATGTACATACATAGCTAGATCTATATTACATACGCTTACGTATGTTACTAGTACATACAGGTTTACACAATCATCTGTGCAGGCGCCCAGAAGAGGAACTAACGACTATTCTGTTGTGTCGGCAAATTCCTCATACCCAGTGTACAATCCATAAATCCTTGTTAATATAGTTATTTATTTGTTTAATTACTAGCTGTATCCCGCCACGCATTGCTGTGGCTTAGTCATCCTGTGCAGATACAGAAACAATAGCGCGTGTTGCTTTTACGTCCAACAGATGGCGTTGTTTTAAAATAAACATGTTTTTACCTGTCTCATGTGACATCTCTTTAATATCAGTATATAAAAACATACGCGTATTCGAATGCAACGGTGTGTCAAAATTTCAAAGCAATCGGCGTAGAACTTTCGGAGATTTTGAACAAACGAACATTTTTACAATAAAACACATAAATTTGTTTTTGACCACTATAGTTTTATTTTCACTCTACCGGTTTCGGAAGAACCCTTCCTTCGTCAGGAGAATATTAAAAACTTTAATATTACGTTTTTAATATTCTCCTGACGAAGGAAGGGTTCTTCCGAAACCGGTAGAGTGTAAATAAAACTATAGTGGTCAAAAACAAATTTATGTGTTTTATTGTAAATTATGATGAGCCACAAAGTGAATGCTTTTTACAATTATTAACATTTTTATTTATATAGTTTAATGCCCTTTTTAGGAGCTTTTACATGGGAATACATAGAAACAATTATAAAGTATTATACAAAACTGGACTGCCTAAGTAACAATCTTTTGTATTTTTCTTGTGATAATTTGAAGATATCCACTATCTCGGTATAATTATTTATCTCCATTAGTATTCTAGGCAATAAGTAATACATTATGGTAGTCACTCAAAATATCTTATAGTATCACGTAGTGTAATTCGATAGCTTATCAATGCAATCATTCTGGAATCAAATGCGTCATATAGAATTTTGTATGGATTAAAAGTCAGTGATAATCCTAAAATAATTTAAGCATATTCACACCATTTAAAAGAGTGTTGCAGTTCTACGAAATCACTCAACGTCCACAATAATGTTCTATCCAACCACACATTCATGGGAGTCGCTATATGCACAGCGACTAATCGACAGGGGGCGTGGCCAACATTTCCGAGCATACCCGAAGTGAAGTGTTTCGGTGCTTTATTTGAAATTGGTTCTCCGTTCAGATTTTTTTTGTGACGTCACAGCCGAGCATTTCCGAATATTGCCGAGCAGCCGATAGCTAATTTTCATCTTTCATTTCATACGATTCTTGCACCTTGATTTCATTTATTTATTGGACAATTTGTATAGCGCCGCTTTTGTGAGATATCACCTCAGGGGCGCTTTACAGTTGATGCAGGTATTACAAAAATATAAATATTACAAAAAACTGAATTTAAGTTGATACATATAAGCTGCATATTTGATATTATTTTATTAGTGGAAAATAATACATTACACCACACAAAGGAAATATAAACATTGAGGGAACAAACCCCTTTAAAAACATGACAGATAAACCCTGAATTGAGCCGATCAGGTTCTGCCTCATCCTGAAATTTATTTTTAGTAAATTGCTCCAACAATAGACACATCTCGTACTGAGGAAACTCCAGCTTCAACAAGCCTGAATTTCTATTGAATCACAAACCATGTTACACAAACCTAGCGTAGCCGCTAAACTATTTGAAAACTGGGATGTTTTTCTTGCCTTGACGTGAGCAGGCGGTATAAAAGGGACACTTTCTTTTGAATCACAAACCATGTTACACAAACCTAGCGTAACCACTAAACTAATTGACAACTGGGATGTTTTTCTTGCCTTGACGCGAGCAGGCAGTATAAAAGGGACACTTTCTTTTGAATCACAAACCATGTTACACAAACCTAGCGTAGCCGCTAAACTAATTGAAATCTGGGATGTTTTTCTTGCCTTGACGCGAGCAGGCGGTATAAAAGGGACACTTTCTTTTGAATCACAAACCATGTTACACAAACCTAGCGTAGCCGCTAAACTAATTGAAATCTGGGATGTTTTTCTTGCCTTAACGCGAGCAGGCGGTATAAAAGGGTCACTTTCTTTTGAATCACAAACCATGTTACACAAACCTAGCGTAGCCGCTAAACTAATTGAAAACTGGGATGTTTTTCTTGCCTTGACGCGAGCAGGCGGTATGAAGGGGGCATTTTCTTTTTCATCATAAACCATGTTACACAAACTTAGCGTAGCCGCTCAACATCGCAGAAATAGTTAACTTAAATAAAATTTGAACGTAAAAAAATAAAATCCAGCTAATAAATTTCAATCACAACGCACATAATGCATGCATATTAGGTAAATACTAATTTGACGGAATTTAACATTAAAAAAAACTCGGAACAGCTCGGGTATGCTCGGATATGTTGGCCACGCCCCCTGTCGACTAGTCGCTGTGCATATAGCGACTTCCCACATTCATACATGTTTTGTTTTGAGTTTAAAATGCCAAAAGCAGAACAACTAACGAACTTTGAATTGCACAGTGCACAGTAAATAAATAATATTTAATAAATATTACATAGCTCAAACGGTGAGATTTAGCGTCTTGAAAATTGCACAGATTTTCAATGTTTCATCATGCAAACAAGAAGGTTAGAACAAAAGATAGGGCGCTATATTATTTTCCATAAGAATAATATTGTAAAACCCGTGCGAAGCCGGGCAGTAAAGCAATGTAATATCAGGCTAAACTTGTAAATAAATACCGCCTGACAGCAAAGACATGACTGTGAATAACCCTTCTTACAAATACGCGCATAGCGAACAATTCCGCTTAAACGCGAACATCATTCGTATTCTTGCGAGACATCTTTAGCATAAAATTTTGGTATGAAGCCATTGAAAAAGAGACATATATTTTGGACTCCATGTAAAGAGGCAAAAGCTGACTTGTCCATGCAGATTCTTGGCCCAATAAGTAACTGCATTTAATCTCCCTCCGCTATATTATTCTAGTGAGTCCTGTTCTGTCTCCTGCCTACTGGCCAGTTTCTACTTCCCATCGGACAGGACGAATGGTGTAGTGTCAGTATCTCCAGAGGAGTAATCTTACAGGAATAACATAACATGTCATGCTATTTGTTGTAATGCATAAGAAGCAGATTCAAGGATCGTGACTCGTGACCAGTCCCGATGATAGCATTCCACAGAAAGGCATATTATGAATATAGCCAGGGTATTGAAATTTATCGTATGTATTTGATCTTTAGAGGAAAATCTAGTTATCATAATGTTCGAGATTCAAACAGATCAGATCAGATGAGCAATTCAAACTTTTATCTTGCAGTCTTAAAATGAACCTGTTTTTAAAATCATCCTACAGATACAACAAACAACCTCAAGCATCATCATCAAATGATATACATGAGGTGCTTGACTACATAACCAGAAAAGATGAGACCCCACCGCTTTATTAATTTCCATGCCTTGTCCCAAACATGACCCGTCTAGAGTATTTAATTTAAAGTGATTCATATCGATATTAGATTCAATTTACCATTTCATATCTTTTCTGTGTCTGAGTGTGTCCGATGTCATAAGTATTCTTCTTACTAATGGGGTCAAATTAGATAAAGAATCACTATTTCCACGGATATTATTACTAATGAAAACTAGTCCATTCCCATCTGATGTCAGCAGTAGGCAGTAAAGCACATATCTGTTGGCGGTTGTCCTGAGAAGCAACGGAGGTCAACAGTATTCAGTACGTCAAGCGTAGAGTCTGATGTCATGGTCAATTTAGCCACAATCACACACTACAGTGTGGGAGGGCTAGTACCTTGTTACTGGTCGTTTACCTACGTTATACAATACGAGTAAACTGACTTGACTTATATGTATTAAATAGGTTAGGTAAACATAGGTTATTTGTAATTTCGGATTGAACTATTTGGAACTATTCCAAAACTACTATTACCATTTCTCAATATATTATTTGTATCGATAATCGTAAAGGAATGTTACGTTTGTATTATTGTATATGGGGATTTCCAGTCTAGTAAAAATACTGTATATTTACATAGGCAGAGTCTACCAGTAGCATCACGTTTAACATGGGTAAATGAACTTACGATAAGATTTCTGACCAAACTGGCCTAATTTGGATGCTAAACATTATGATTCTAAGTGACGTAGCTAGCGGCGTGGGTTCCGATGACGTCAGAACCTGTCAGAGTAAACTTGGAGCGCTTAGATATTTTGGTTTGGTTAAGAATTCCTACTACGATAGTTCTTAGATGATACAACTATTAAAACAATGATATAGTAGACACTTACCACGAAAGGTCCATCTTCTCCAGCACTGCTGAGCGTGGCTCCAAACCATTGGCGAGACTTACTGTCCATCTGGTTACCACTAGAATCATTGTTGTTTCCTGTAAACAATAAAAAATCAATCAAATTATGAAGACTGCCAATGCCAACTTCCTCTTACCTGCAAGGCATCACCAAATTGTACAGTTTTGATTTTCTTGGTTATTTGGCCAAATAAGATATTATTATAAGCAATAATTAGTCGTATGAAATATCTATACTAATTCAAAATATCTCCCGATTAAAAATAAATGCCGCTGACGGGAATTGAACCCGCACCTTCTGGTGCTCTAGACCACTGAGCTACGTCGGCTTATTCCCAAAACGCCAAATAATTCAATATGTACTAGTGCTTCAATCAACAATTACTGCTTATTTCAGGCGACTAATTATTGCTTATCATGATTTGTTATCCTTTGTGCTATGCACAAAAAACCTTGTCTTATTAGGTTATCATTTAAAAAATATAAATATTATGTATTCATCAATTGAAATTTTCCATCTAAACAACTATACTGAAAAATTGTTTATTATTTCTTTAATCTTTCAGAGCACTTCTCCGTCACCGCGTGAAAATTTTTTCAAACCAACATTTTTTTATCAATGCCTTAGCTGCCAGGATGGTGTTCCTTCTGAAGGCTCTCTTTAGACAGAAGACCATCTATCTATCATCCTTCATATAATACATATTATATTCCGCCATAGAATTATTTTTAACTTTTAAGTCAGACTGGTCAGTGGTTGAGTGGGCATAGCGCTTGGGTCTCACCCGAGCGTCGCGTGTTCGATTCCTCGGCTGGCTAAGTCCTCCATCACAACACAAGCAACATTTTTGGCTTTCTGTGGTGGTAGTAGGAGATTTTCAAACATTGTTGGGTTATTCGTAACCTGGGAATATTTGTCTTTCTTTTAAAAAAAAAAAAAAAGTCATTCTCATGAATATGCTTTTTCTATTGTTTTTTGGCTCTTTCGCGTTTGCATATACATAATTGGTAATTAGTATTGCACTGGATTTCTTCTTGAATAAATCACTAATTATGTATTTTACAGATTTTCTCTCGACACACTAGATTCAGCCAATTATGGAAACCATATTCCAACGTTATATTGACATATATACAAGACCTTAATGAAGTGGGTGTACGTACACGTTTTCAATTTCTACCTGTCAGGCAGAAGAAACCACAAGCTGTATTTAAATGTAATTATTTTAAGAGCTTCCCCAAAGACGTACTCGGATTACATATTAATAACTGGACTAATGAAGGTGTAAAAAACTCCATTAGCTGTCGGCTTCCGAGCACGGCCAGTGCCTGTGGGGAGAAAGGGGACACCCAACCAAAGACTTGAAAGCGGCCGTTGGTTCCTTATAAGGACCAGTATTTTGACGTACAGCGTCTCGTGAAGCATACATATGATTATTATAATAAAAAGTGTAGAAGGTAATATCTTTGAGCATACTGATCTAATGCTGTGATCAGCGCCGGATCTATGGTGTATGGGTGTAGATGTATTCAATATCACCCTTCAGAATCGAAATGTAATAAAATGTTAATAAAATGTCTTCAGCCGCGTTTAGTGACCAAATTAAAAAGCCAGCAAGTTTTTAAAATGTCGTAGATCTTCGATGGATTGGATAGTCGTTGGATTTAGTCAATATCGTATTGACCTCCTCAGAGATAGCCTGGAAAGAATTATGATTATTAAAAAGAGTGACAATTATCACAAAATGTTTTATTTATATTTTATTTCAATAGGCTGTGCATTTGTTGCAAGTCCGGCTCTGGCTGTAATCACATTAAAAGCTTCCGCGTGTTTACTTTGATCAGATAATGGGCGTTACTTTAGCACCCTAATGGAGGCTCGTCGGCTTTTTATAATTTATCGGCGATCATCCTTTCATCCTTCTTCGTAATCCAAGAGATTGGCTTTGATCCCTTACAAGGAGCAGATAATTATTACTTGTAAACCAATAATTAATATTATGCCTTTGGTTGAGTAAAATATAGGCCATTCTCACTTTAAGAGATTTTTTCAGTACCTTCAATTATTTTTTTCTAAAATCACTCTGAACCATAGCTATTCAATTAGAGGCTCTATTGCGACACGTGGTTTTAGTTAGAACGTTGGGAGAATTGGAGGTCAATTGAAGGTTAAAAAGTTAAACCTATTTTTCCGTCCCATGTCTCATCTACAGCAATGCTTAGAACTCATTTGAAAACAATGATTTCACGTTGAGACAAGCTCCCAAAGAATTTCCACTATATTATTTCAGTTATTATGTGAGGTTCAGTGATTATTCCGTACAAGGCTATCCTGTTTCTGCATATGAATATTGCTCACATTTTAGTCCGGTCAGGACGATTCCGCACTTTGAAAACTTTGACAATCCACAGACCACCAAATAATTTGTTTATGGGAACACTCATGATTCCGCACAAGAAACAGTCTACTATCTATATATCATAATATTATATATATTTCAGTTCAGTAATTCTCGGACTTACAGAGTCAGTGGACCGCTTTAATTCATCACTTTAAGATTCATCACACAAGATTGTTACTGAGGCAGTTTAATTATACTTTTTACTATTCGTATGTAAAAGCCCTTAAAATGGCGTTAATAAATAAATAATCATGCGCGGAAAATGTCGCGTGTACATTTATCAAGGAGGAGTCTAACAGAAGAACATAACTCACGACCTGGGTAAGAACTCGACGCATTTTTCACTTAGTTACTAACCGATCTATGTTATTATTATTATTAATATATTTGGCAACATGGCAACCACTATTTCTAAATTAGCGCTCGGTAGTGAAAATTCAACAATACAGTTTGAATCCATGAAAAAAACGTGCTGAATAATCGGTGTCCGTGGTTTTCGATGTTCTGATTAATAATCTATGTCCGGAAATAATTCCGGACATACCGTATACGGAATAATCAGTGTCCGGAATTCACCATTATTTTGACAAAACACACTCGTTAAATTTTGCAGTAATCTGTTTACATGTATTTTGACCATTAACTTTCCCGCGCATTTATCTCATCCGAAGGCGGGAGTTCTAATTTTAAACCGGCGCAGACAAATGAACGGCGCCAGGAGAACCAACGGAACAAACTGTAAAAACCATATTTTAATATTTGTGCAGTCCACAAACACAAATACCCTCTACACTTGCTCTGAGCTTGGTCCCGTGCCAACTTTTAGGTTTCTAGGACCACAGAGCTGTCATATCGCATGCACGTTCAAACGGGACTGACGGGTCTTGCAGAGGATAACAATGATTGATAGATGATAGATCAATACAATGCTCCGAACAATATGTTTTGGTCAACGATCTGCAAAAAGCTATTCCAACCTACTACTGTTACTTTCTCAATTAAAGTTAATATTTCGTCATTTCATTACCTTGTGATATGCTTACCTACATATGTATATTTTTTAATACATCTTTTAGAATTTCAATTTTGTTTTCGGTAATGAATTAATGCAAATCTTGGAAGCTGAAATTGACCCACTTCCCGACATCCGACCCAGCTGAAACTCAGCAGAGAGACTCCTTGTCGATGACAATGCATTCTATCATGGTGGCATGCACACACACGCATTTCTCGGAAATCGGATTACATTACAGCAGAGTACTGGTAGAGTTGTCGACTATAGTTACTTTGTGGGAAAACAGTTCAAACAAATAATATACAGGGTGTATCGGCACTAACCCGACAAACTTTAACCAGCTATTCCTTAGCACATTTGGAGTAAAAAATGTTATGGGCACTTTGCTGTCCGGTAGCATTTTTTTACCATTAAAAACAAAAAATAAATAAAAAATCCACACTCCGTCACTGTCATTTGCATTGTTTCTCGTGTTCAACAGCTGTTATAAGCAAGTATGTCAAAAAGCATCTTCGCTCTTTCGCACACACTAAATAATAATAGTTAAAAATGAGACGAATGGTGCCGTGCCATTTCGTTGTGATTGTAAAAGTGCGCCAATATAGGTACACACGTGCATTATTCAACGGAATTCGAATAAAATATTTGCCAGATGGGTTTTCAAACTTTGACAAAGGATAAAACAGTGGTGACATGTGGTGAAAATATGAATAGTAAATTTTTTATTAAAAAAAACGTTACCGGACAGCAAAGTGCACATAAGATTTTTTACTCCAAATATGCCAAGGAATAGCTGGTTAAAGTTTGTCGGGTACGTGCCGATACACCCTGTATATAAACTTATATATTATTTGTAATTTTTATAATTATTCATAGTCCAATGTAATTAAGATACTAGTTATAGGTCTTAGTCGTAAGACAGTAGTTATAGGAGCTAGTCTTAAGTCACTAGATATAAGTCGGTAGTTCTAGTATTAACTATTTGAGAAATATATTTGTACAGCGCCCTTGAGGTGTTTTCTCACTGTATAAATTATCCAAATATTAGTATTATTAATTCATGAGCATGTGACCTTCGAATTGGACACTAGTTCAAGAAATTGACAACCTCTTCTTTGGCCTTCTTATAGTTGGGTTTGGCTCTCTCCGTTGGGGAGGATTCTTCATTATGATGTTAAAGAAGGGGTTTTGCACTGACCGAAATATGTATGTTTTTTTTGCATTTGGGCACCAATTCACCAAATGTATCTAGTTGGATAGGTACCCATCAATGCAAACACATCTAATGAGATAACGAAAGACAGAGCTTCAAGACGTTACTTTACCGATTATACAGGAATTTAACTTACAGGTTTATTAATAAAATCAATCCTAATTGCAATCCTAGACAGCGTCTTATAGATAAACCTATCTTATTGTTTTTATTTTTACATTTAGTTCGGGTTGAATCTTGCGATCATACATAAAGATAGTTGCCAATAAAAATGTGCGGTGAAAAAATGAAGACAACGTTGGTAGTTCTTATTCGAAGTATGATACAGTTAAAAGTGACCGATGAGGATAGGGTCCCATTAGCGCAGTTGGTAGAGCATTGTCCCGGAAAGACAAGGGTCCTGGGTTCGAGTCCCAGATGTGACCGTTTCCTTTTCTGATTTTTCTGTTTCAGATTTGCGTTTAAAAATCACTAATATTGTCTTCAATATTTAAATATTATAATTTGAGGTTTTACTCAATAAGTTATTCCGAAAAATAATAACACAATATTGATATTCGTTTGACAAATACAAAAATAATTGTTGACGATAACAATATGATAACAATCTATTTCAAATGATTAAACAAATAATGCTACTGCGTGTTGTACATATAAAATTAATGTCAAACAATGTGTTGTCAGGATGGAAAAAAAACACCTTCATTACTAAAATATTGATGACTGATCGGTTTGGTGTCAGAGAGGTGATTGCTCAAAGATCTCAAAACAATCATTAGTCATTCATTGGATTTTTTAAAACTCAATTTTTTTCAGTTGACTAAGACCATTAGTTCAAATTGATACAGTAGCTACATGAATTAAATAGTGTTATCGTTTTTTTGCTATTTTTATCAGTTCATTACCACGCTTTTATGTGCTTCCGTTGACAATGATAATAAATCATTCACTTGCTCTAGATTAAGGACAAAAGGCTATCAGTTAATTTGAAGGGCACTGAAGTGGTTAAATGACATTTTAATATCTAACTATTAAAGAAAGCAAAAACAATAACAACAAATAAATATTGTCTACATTATTAGCGTATTTTTTCTGTGTCTATTGTTTCAGTGTTTGGTATTCAAAGTATTTATGCTGGTGTATACACATATTGTTTTCCAGGTGTTTCATGAAACTTTCCAGAAATCTGTAGATAAATATGTTCAAAAATAAACTTTAGACTGCCAGCAATAATTTTTTGGTAATTGTTTGTAATGAAATAAGTCAGAGAAAAGATAATCAAACGCAAGTTCGTGTGTTTTTTTTTTTGTATAATTGGACGAATTAATCATAAATGTTGAAACTAGTACGTATATTTATTTTTTTTCGAAACAGCTTATTATTAGGGCTATAACTATTTCTAATAAAGTCCTCTTTAGGAATTAGGATCTGTCATGTTTTAAGTTGAATTGAGAATTCATTTGTTGGAATAATTATTAAATTCATATTAATTGATACACAATAATAGTATCGATGGAAGTTATAAAATGTGAGGAAAACTGCTTAAGGCCACATAACCAGAGATGTGCTTTATTTCAAATAAATCCATTTCAAATGGAAATACAAAATGCAAAATGGGTATTTTCCAATTTGCATTTTAAATGCTTTTCTAAAAACCATTTTGCATTTTGCATTTTAAATGCTTTTCTCAATGCATTTTCCATTTTAAATACTTTCTGCAACATTCTTCCTACTATCTCTACTCATCTTTTTTTCATAAGCCCCAAATATCAGTCTGTCCTCAACCTCGCTATGAGAGATAATTTTCATTTGTCAAGTTGCTCCCTGGTAGGAGCCCTGGCGATTGAGTGAAACCATTACAAAAAATACTGATTCAAATACTGAACATGGGGCCATGACGCTGTTATATTAAATGTTGGATATAGTTTCTATGTTTTTACGTTGGCAATATTAGTCCCGCGCAAATTATTTCTGGTTTCATAATCTGTAGTCGTGGTGTTTTTGGATTTACCATCATGTAATATGTTTGTTCTACATTGATGTCCATTATTAAATGACAAATTTGTTTAAAAATTCTATAATTATTTTAATTGTTTGACCTGAGAAACCATTTTACATTTTCAATGCATTTTGAAAATAGGTATTTTGCATTTTGCATTTGAAATGCTTTTCTAAAAACCATTTTGCATTTTCAAATGCAAAAGTTTTGACCCATTTCCATTTTGAATTTCAAATGGTTTTGGGTACCCATTTTGCACATCTCTGCACATAACACAGTTCAGTAGACTACGTCTAATGAAATAGTTTTCATTTCAAATCTCAGAATACCAGCGACATCTGTTTAATTTTACATGATTCGAGTCTCCGATATGTCGTACATTTGTGTCGTAATTCCCCAGTCACGCATTGAGTCTGTCAGACACTCCCTCCTACTATAATATCCCACTTCTCAGCTCTTGAATCGGTCCGCTGATTCCATCATCTAGGAACATTGTTATCAATGGAGCACGTTTGTACCTCCACCTGAAGAAAGTACCTAGAAACCTGGAGAAACGAGAAACTTGAATGCAACATCAAGATGCAATAAGCTAGGAACCATCTCCTCTCTATTGGAAGGTGCATTGTCTTGATTCATACATCAAACCGGTGGTTTCGTCATTATCTTGCATTGTATCAATGAAGCGAGCAGCTTTTAAGATCTCGTATCTCAAACGAGATCGGGGCGGCGCATTTCCACGTCCAACTTGTGCGGTGCACACGGGCTGTCGAACAAAGGGACAGCCTCTTAAATTTGCCTCTCCGGCTGTTACTTGAGTCCACGGTTTTCACGCCCACTTCATTTCAGGTAAATGATTATCTACAAGTATGCACAAACAATGAAGTGCAAAGATTTATGGCAATACTGTTAATAGACCCTCAGACATAGGTTTAGTACGAAACCATGTTAAAACCGAATCACAAATGAGGAAATTTGATAATAATCTGGAAATCAGAAAATCATTTATAATACTGAGTAAAGTACTTGAAGAATTTGTCTTTCACATTAAATTTGAAACGTTTTCACAGTGTATATATTCTGCCTGTATGACGCTTCTACCTTGTTAAGTTTAATTTTCGCACAAAAACAGATGAACTTCTCGCGACGGCTTCTTGCGATAGCTGTCTAAATGATGGATTTATTAACTACCGGAACAATATTACATTTCTTATTGATACCATCATGGTGGCATTTTTGGTGGCATTTTTTCCGCACACAGTCCACAGTATATCCCTCGCAGCGGCCCTGCAGCCAGTCACAAATGTAACTTGAAAACAGCATCTCACAAGAAACCACTTATAAGTATCTTATATTCCTCAGAAAGTCACAAGCACAAGGATAGAGCTATGTAGCAGATGATGGCCGACCATCATTTAGTCTACGCAAGATCCTCCTACACAGTTACACGAAACGGCGATTATAAAAGTGGATTAAAATTAACATTGGAAATGCAGTCGTTTATGAAACTACCGTCGGTCTCAAAAACTTCAATTAAAATTACAAATCTATTTGAATTGCTATTTTGTTTTCTTGAATGAATGAATTAATAGATTAACGAATGAATGAATGAATCTTGGAAGTGTTAATTAACCTAATTCCCGACATCCGATCGAGCTAAAACTTGGCAGACTCTGTTGCGAATGCGTTGTCGATGACAATGCATTCTATCAACCTTTGTTGACACTCAAGAACACACGCGCTAGCGACATTTATATGATACTCGATGAAATAATAAACTTATAATAAATATATAATGATACACATTTACAGCAGTTATTAAACGGCGTGGTTCACTCAGTTTAGTCAGTGCATGGGAAAGAAGGTTAAATCCTCAGTAAAGCCAAAAAAAAATCAATATTTTTTTTAAATTCGTCTATTAATAAAAATAACTGTATTAGAGTAAAAGGTTGATTTTTTTTAAATTAGCCAGTAAAATTGTTTACATTGTTCCTTTTTCTACCACGGTGGAATATTCGAACCAAAAGACAAATCCGAGAACCACAACACCACAAAAGTTAAACACAGCAATTAGATAACAGGTTCGTTTATACTGTATAAAATTACGACAAGATACGTTGGTGCCATTGACATTAATCTCTTATGCCCATTCATAGGCAAAACTAAAGTTGATTACCAACACGAATGTCATAACCGTCGTAAGAGTCATAGGTAACATGATTACACACAGTTGTTGGTTGTTGTCATTGTCACGACCAGATAAGGCAAGATGGAGGACAAAGATAATCATTTGCAATTTCTTGTTAAGTTGAGAATGCTTCACGTTAGTGAAGAATGCTTCTCATTAGTCGAGAATGTCGGTTGTTTTGATTAATCAATAACCTCGGAATTTTATTGATCGAGTTGGATTTGCCGGTGCCTCCCACATCTCACGCCGCCCACTCGCCACCCACTTGTCACGGCACCGGGTATCGAACACCAGACTTCCCACTCGACAGACTGGTCCGAGGAAATTGAGCCAACAGATGTTCGCCCAGTAAGCACAGGAAATTAACTCATTGCTCATAGCACCAAATGGCCTTGCACTTTTATTTTTACTTCTTGGAGACGCTGGTTAAGTAAGCTTGATGCTGTGGTTTGTTCAGATTTTATTTTGAGAGTTCGTGAGCTTATACATTGAAATTTCATCTTACCTTTGTTGTCATTTGACTTGAAGCCATGTGTTTGGAGCGAACCAAATCAGGTAGACAAAACGTTCCGTTGCCCATTGAACTTTTCAATTTATTTCTGATGCCAAAAATCGAATTGCTTCGTGTTGTGTGTCGTGAGATGGCTTGTGAGTCCAATCTGTTTAAAGGATCGAACAAAACAAGAAGAATCATAAAACGGAGACCAAAACGCATAAAATCTTGCTTTAATGACTATGATAGTATCCCACGAATCCCGAACAAACCAAAAATCGCAAAATAATACACAACTTTTATTATGTATGCCCTAATTATTAATGTTTAAGTTTGGTACATTATATAATATTAGTTTTATCGACTGCGTATACTGGAAATTGGACTAAATTCGGGAAAAACTGACACGTTGCTGAAATGGGTTATCATTAAACCTAATAATACTATGCATGGCTTAGTGCTAACGTAGATTCCCATCTCTGCCCACACTCCAGACATTTTCTGTATTTAATATATCTAAATCAGAAATAAACTCAAAACCGACACTCTAATCATCATCGCCTGACGTCTAATAATCGTGAGCAATCGGCTAGGAATATCTAAAGGATATCCATCCCAAGTATGTCATCAAAACAACAATTCAACACACCTACAAAAAGTGATATAAATTCATGAAAAGTGATGAAACAAAAACTAGGTTAAATAGGTTACATAGCTAACTATTAATTCTAGTTTTTGTTTCATCACTTTTAATGACTCTATATCACTTTTTAAAGGTGTGTTTAATTTTCATTTTTATCTATACCGATTTATAACATATTTTGAGTTTTTAAGTATGAAGTTCTTATAAAATGTAATGTTGTTTTTGAAGATAATATAGGGCCGAAAAGGTAATTATGTGCAATTCCCTCGACAGAAGGAAATCGCAAAGTATGCTCCGAAAAATATTAAAAACATATTTGGTTCAGTTATTTAACATGGGTGAAAAAATTAACATGTATCTTTAAATGCAATTTAGGTATTTGTCGAGAGATTTTCGCTCTATTTTAAAAGAGTCGTGTTTTATTAAATATTTTCAAAATTTTCTCTTAATAATTATAGTTTTTTAATATTAGCGCGCTCCCTCTAACATTTGTATTCACATTCAAACTATCTTCTTCTTCTTTTAGAACGCTTACTACGGAGACTTAAGCAATGAGTTTTAGTCAGTGGGTTTAAATTGCAATTAACAGTTGCATTTCAGCAGCGTTAGGTTAGGTCAGGTTAAGTTAAGTACATAGGTACTAGTATCATTTCTCAAAATATGGGATACAGATCGCGAAAGGTCAACTCCTCTTCTCTCGGGTATAAACTCGGTGTACACTGACACTCTCAGTATCGTCCTGAGAAATTCTAAATCGAAACGACATTAGCCGTGTTTAGCCTTCCACTTTCACCTATCATTTTCCTACCACTTATACAGGGTGTATCGGCACTAACCCGACAAACTTTAACCAGCTATTCCTTAGCACATTTGGAGTAAAAAATGTTATGTGCACTTTGCTGTCCGGTAACGTTTTTTTTTAATAAAAAATTAATTAAACATATTTTCACCACATGTCACCACTGTTTTATCCTTTGTCAAAATTTGAAAGCAACATCGCAACTCTCGCGTGTTGCTGCGAACGAAGCCCGTATTACATAATCCAGTACCAGAAAAGAAATATTTTATTTAACAATAATGATTATTCACATTTTTCGTATGCGAATCACTGATTGTCTTCTTGTATTGTACACATCAGTTTTATTTTTGTATCTAAATTGTTTCACCTCTGGAATGCTTTGGTTTCACCTCTTACGCGTTTCACGTATTAAATAGTCTAATTTTGAAACTAAGAAACTAATTAGTAGATTTCCTGAATTTATAATCGAAGTCCAATAATTCTGAGCACTTTTAAAAACAATTTTCCTCACTTAGGTACTTATCAATAATAATAATTGGATTATTTGAACAGCGCCGTTGTTTTTTAAATCACCGTAAGTGCTCTGTCAAAATGTTACTTGCTAGGCTATCCTACAACGTATATTTTTTAATAAATTTAGTTATTTACAACTTCGCGGAATGTGATTTATGAATATTATTGCTTATGTTAAAAGCCTTCCAGAATTACCGGAATATAACGAGCAGCTTGACACACTTAAGTTTATTTCCACTAATTTGAAGGTACAAAGAATGTATAGTTTTAAAAACAATCCCGATGAATCAAAAAACGGTTCATATAAAACTGCTGCGCAACACACTGAGACAAAGGAAAGCACTCACACAAACGTCATGACTGCATTGGATTGACCACCTGCAAATGAATGCTGCCAGATTGCTAATTTATTTAAACAATAATTATTAAATTTTATTTAAAATATCGCAATTTTTTTAAAAAATCGACAATAAATTACAACTATAATTTAAAAAAAATATTCTTAACCCCACGCTTTTTCGTAATTGATTAATTAATTCAGAATTTAAACGTTGCTTGAAATGACTAGCCGTATTTGGTGACCAGATCTGAATATCCAGGTTCAGAATTTAAACGTTGCTTGAAATGACTAGCCGTATTTGGTGACCAGATCTGAATATCCAGGTTTAGAATTTAAACGTTGCTTGAAATGACTAGCCGTATTTGGTGACCAGATCTGAATATCCAGGTTCAGAATTTAAACGTTGCTTGAAATGACTAGCCGTATTTGGTGACCAGATCTGAATATCCAGGTTTAGAATTTAAACGTTGCTTGAAATGACTAGCCGTATTTGGTGACCAGATCTGAATATCCAGGTTCAGAATTTAAACGTTGCTTGAAATGACTAGCCGTATTTGGTGACCAGATCTGAATATCCAGGTTTAGAATTTAAACGTTACTTGAAATGACTAGCCGTATTTGGTGACCAGATCTGAATATCCAGGTTCAGAATTTAAACGTTGCTTGAAATGACTAGCCGTATTTGGTGACCAGATCTGAATATCCAGGTTTAGAATTTAAACGTTGCTTGAAATGACTAGCCGTATTTGGTGACCAGATCTGAATATCCAGGTACTTCCTCACCTTCCACTCCTTCCCTTAGCCATAAAACTTACCCCAATTCAACATAAAAATTGTTTAAATTATCGGATGTAATGAAATGCATAATAATTAGACCCCAAAATACTTAATTATTCAGGGAAATAAACCCCTGAGTCATCAGTTGGAAATACCAACGACATTAAGTGAAATTAACAATGCAATAATCCTATTATTGCATTGTTTAAAATTTCACTTAATTATTAGCATTAGCAAATAATATTGGGATTAGCAAATAATAATTTACGACAATTTACTCGGAAATCAATAAAGCCAGAATAATAAAAAAAGAAAGTTATCACTTACGTCGTCTGTAAGTGGCTTTACCAAAGTTTGATAATGCCGTCAGAAGGTGAAACAGCTGTCACGCGTAATAATAATTACAACTAGCAGAACTTGTTTATAAACACACTGTTTTTATAAATTTTTTAATAAGACTGTTAAAATAAAAAAAATCTCTAAATTGAAATGGAGTTCTACAAACTAAACTTAAAATCAAATAAATTTATTGCGAAGGTTCAAAGTACTGTACTGTAATATTATATTAAATAATTTTTACGTGTTTAATTATTGTTTAAAGTCAGATTAAAGCGATTAAAAAACCCACCTGGCAATTCTTATTCGAGTTTCGTTGTTTTTACGTATTGGCGCGCTTACAAGCATCAGTCGTCTCATTTTTAACCATTAATATTTAGTGTGTAGGAAAGAGAGAAGACGCTTTTCGACACACTTGTCGAAAAACTTGTTGAATGCCGACGGGCATACTCTTCTACAGATTTTATTAAATATTGATATGTAGGTAATATTGATGTGTAAATGAATGACATTGTGAGAATTTTACCAATAAATAATAAATGAAAATGCGGACATGTAGTTTATGTTAATTTTTTTATTGGAGCATTTGTTCGAAGTGACTACCATTATTTTCGATGCAAGCGTGTAGTCTTGTTATATTTTGATTATTTAAGTTTGCAGGATTTGCTTTAATTTCTGCAGCGGCTTCCATCACTCGTTCGAGCAGTTGCTCTCTTGAGGCTATTGGCTTAGCATACACTTTTTCCTTGAGAGCCCCCCACAGGTAGTAATCCAGGGGGGTCAGGTCGGGTGATCTTGGTGGCCAAGCAATGGCCGGACTTCCACGGCCTATCCAACGACCAGGAAACTCGACATCCAAGTAGTTCCGCACGGCAATCGAATAGTGTGGTGGGGCTCCATCGTGCTGGAACCACATTCTCCGTAGTAATTCGAGGTTCACATCTTCCAGAATCTCGCCCAGTTGCACTTGTAAGAACTCCAAATACATCGGTCCATTTAGTCTGGGAGGCAACTCGATTGGACCGAGTATTTGATTTCCCAGGATTCCTGCCCACATGTTGATGGAAAATCTGTCCTGGCTCGACGACTCCCGAACAAGCTTGGGGTTTTGTTCAGCCCAATGGTGCAAGTTGTGCACATTTAGCACTCCTGTTTTAGTGAACTGTGCTTCGTCGGTAAACAATATGTTTTTCATGAAGTCTGCATCTCTTATGACATTATGCAGCATTCTTCTGCAGTACACGACTCTGGAAAAGTGGTCATTCTCCATGAGGCCTTGGCAGCGCCTATAGTGAAAAGGTTTGAGCCCGTGCTTCTTCAGAACTCTCCATACCGCCATGTGTTCCCTGTGTCCTATCATCAGAGCGACCCGACGCACGGACAGCGTGGGGTCTTCGGTAATTAAGTTCAGGATTCTCTCCTCAACTGCCACAGGAACGATGTTGTGTCCTCCGCCGGCGCCTTCAATCCGTCCGATGCCACAGTCACGCAATTGTTGATACATCTGAAACAAAACAACAAATAACAACTGCTTTTATTATTCAGCTCAGTAATAATGTCAAATAAACAATCGCGGGCTTTTTCACTCATTTTATTTTTAAAGAACACTTATTTTAGGCACATATCAGAAAACTTACGTTTTCTCTTCATTTATTTCATTTTTTTATAGTAAAATGTATAACAAAGTGTTTTAAATTATAATTTTCTTAACTAGGTACGGTTGATATCTTGGATTCACAGGGGTGAAATTGAATTCAAGTAATTTAAATAATCCCATGGTGAGAAAGGGAGTGAATTCAATTGCAGTGAATGATGCATTTATTAGAGATTAAAATTAATTAACTTTTTAAAACGCCGTTTAGTGACCACTGAACACAAATCACCTAAAGTACAATTTACATTTTTAAAGTTGGTGGCCCCTTGTTATGTTTTTAATGTTCCCAGTTTAAATTTCAAAAGCGCTTTTTGGCATTATCAATGAATGTAAATAGTTTCAATAAACAATTGATAGGGTACAAACCTGGACAAAGGTAGCATGGTGTGGGACGCGTCTTCCAGGAAACCTCATGCGATACTCCCTTACGGCTGCTCGTGAATTTCCATTGCAAAATCCATAAACAAAAACAATATCTGCTTGCTCGGCAGGTGGATAATTGAGGGGCATATTTCAACAGTAAAAACTTAGATAACAAAACAAAAACGAAACTAGAAACTTGATGACATGCGAACTCCCAAAACAGCACTGACCACTGATACGAGACGGGGTGGCGGGAACCACACGGGACTTGAGACAGAATATGTGTGAAAGAGATGACAGTAGCGCGGCGTTGCCAATTATTTTACCCCTATACTGTGGGCAGTAGCGGAGTGTGGAAATTTTATTTATTTTTTGTTTTTAAAAGAAAAAAAATGTTACCGGACAGCAAAGTGTACATAACATTTTTTACTCCAAATGTGCTAAGGAATAGCTGGTTAAAGTTTGTCGGGTTAGTGCCGATACACCCTGTATAACCCTTGTATATTCTGAAACCTTTGGAGTAGGTAGAATTTGGGGTAGAAATCGTTGATGACATCTGAATAATTCGTGCCGTACCATGTCCGTTGTAACCCACGAGGGTTCCGTCAGTCTCGTCCGTGTTACCCAGGAGTCTCAAGGTCACCTACGTGGGGGTCACACGAGAGCCCGTGGGATAGGAAGAGCCTCAGGGGTCCAAGCCATATATCCCTGCAATTAGCCACACCTGTCATTATACAGTTACATTAATAACACAACGGTACAGACGCGCGCACGTCCGAGGTACAACAATTGTGTGCAAAATAACCTGCAAATAATTGCCATCAACTATTTGTATGCAAGGACACTTAATACAGAGTACATTACGTGCGTCATTTGAGGTATTATTTGGAATTGATGCCCATAAAGTATAAAAACCACATTTTAAATAATATTATCGTGTTTGAAGGTATCCCACGAATATAATAATAAATTGTGTGATTCGCTCATTTTTGTGAATAATATTTATTTTATTTACGTCTTAATGTGGTCTAAAAACGCTGAAGTTAGAATATTTAACTGTGGAACTAGCAAAGTAACCATAATGCCGTTTTATGCAGGGATAGGCAGAGAGATCGAACCGCCAAACAACTGTGTTTTATCACACAATCCAAAGGTACTAACACCCTCTTGTTATCGTGACTGGCACCACTAAAGTATTTGATTCACTTGATCGTGCCATGTCTTCCTCAGGCGTCCCCGACTTCTTCTTCTATCATTAACATTTGCGTATATATTCTCCTTACACCCCTTTCTTCGTTCATCCGCTCTACATGCCCAAACCATCTATCACATAGTACCGTTTAAAAATAATAGCATCATTAAACTTAATACATTTTCAGAGTAACTTTCATCGTAAACAATAACTTCCCAACTTCGAGGAATTTATATAATTTGATCGAGGATTATTCCCGGTTTCACAATGCACATCGCTAGATGTAGCACAATGGTGAGATCGAGGAATATTCCCGGGTGTAAAATGCACATCGCTAGATGTAGCACTATGGTAAGATCGAGTAATATTCCCGGATGTAAAATGCACATCGCTAGATGGCGCTCACTCTGTAAATTGCCATCTCAACACAGGCGTTACACACCTAGTGAGATGGGCAATACGTCATTATTGTAACTAAATGTAATATTAAAATAAAATAAATAAATAAAATAAAACAAATAATTCTTCATATTTATTATAACACGCCATTTGTTCCACATTCCTTCAGTTCAGGGTAATTATCTCATATCATTTCCTGCTTTTCACCTTGATATCGTTTTTCGTACACGCTCCTGGGAAAATGATTTAATACACCGAATGCCAGAATTACCATACGGCAGAGTATTTTTAGTACTTGAATGGAGGTCAGCGAAGTGAAGAGATTCTAGTTAGCGAATTCTTCATCTTACGTAACTGACAAATTGATAAGTTCTTGAATTAATTATTATATATTCAGAGGCGCCTAAACTCTTGATAAATTCTGATGAGTGACGTGTTTATTGTTTACCACAACACTTTATCGTTGTGCTCATTTTTGAAAGATCTATAACTTTTGGTATTTGATTATTCAAATAATTAACTCAAAACCCATCTGTTTATTTATTTACATATTTTAGTTATTTATTTATTAACGCCCTTTTTAGGGGCTTTTACATATAACTTGTAATTACACATAATATATTTAATGAACTGCTTCAATAATAACATTTTGTATTTGTTTATTGATAATATAAAAATGTCCACATACTCGGTATAATTATTTCCCTTCATTAGTATTCTGGGCAGAGAGGAATACATATGGTAGTTATTCACAGAATTTCTGCAATGAAATAAATTTCGACTTCTAGTATTATGTAGTGGAATCCGAAAGCATATCAATGCAAGCAATTCTGAACCATCGAATGCATCACTTGGAATTTTATATAGAAATACCCAAGTCAGTAAGAATCCTTATGTCTGACAATTTAATTATTTTCATATAATTTAGAAGAGTGTTGTAGTTTAACCAAAAATCCCCAATTTATTTTGTATTTTTTCAATAGCTTATACATGAATATTATAAAGTGTTTTTCATATGGAAGAATTGTACTCAAGTTGACTTTTAACAAAAGCAAAATATAAAATTTGAATTCACATTTGAAAATTTGAATTAACCTTTGAAAATTTGAATTCACATTTGAAAATTTGAATTAACCTTTGAAAATTTGAATTCACATTTGAAAATTTGAATTATTGTTAAAAATCATATTATTAGAGAACCATATAAAATATTCTAGCTTATGCCCGGTTTCGTTCGAGATTTCCCCACACTTTTTAATAGCGTACAATTTATTTGAAAAAATGGACAAATAATTTTGCCGTCTAAGTTTATGTATATAATTATCAAACTATCCATAATTACATAAAATTTACCTTACAACGCCTCATCTTTAATAATTAGTGAAAGATATTTAGTCAGTAATTATTAATTAGCTATATTTAAACAATGCTGTTTTTCGCCTTGATCAATCGAATAATTAGGAAAAACACTTCAATGGGAACGGTGAAAGTATTTGTTGCAACGTCTCCCTCAATTAACAACTTAATTGATAGTCCTGCCATCCTTGCCACTATTAAACTACATGTGCCGACTAGGAATACAAGACAAAATATAACATTCTTCTGTAATACATACACGACCAACTATCAGACACACTCACTGACCAATAGGACGCATGATCTGGGCAACAAGTATGGGGGTGCTATTGATTTATTTATTGACTCCATATATATATATTAAGCATAATCTACACCAACACTTTGTTGAATCCTACAAATTAGAGTAGCGTTGGTAAATTAGTTTTAATGATTTGTCTTATATGTAGTGTTGTTGTAATTTCTTTTTTACTTTATGTTACTCTTACGTTTTACTAATATTGCTTCATATTTTTTAACATTTTCTCATTATACTTGTAATCACAATTTTACAAGTGTGTATTTTTACCTTCTTTAAAATGGATTACATCTATTTACTGTCAATATCTCCTGTATAATACATATTCTCTTATTGTACTGCATCATGTATCACTTCTATGTAAAAGCCTTTTTAGGCGTATATATAAATAAATAAATAAATAAATAAAACAACAAACGACAGAATGAATGGTTCCAACGGAGCTCTTAGAGGCAGGACGATATCGATGGTAAACATTAGAAATGAATTGACCTCGCGGTGTCTGCTGTTTGCCTCGCCTAGACCATCCATCTCCCTCACAGCTGATGGCTGACAGCTGACAGCTGATGTCACAGCTGATACAAATGACTGCCGAACAGGAAACCAACACAATGTCGGTGGAGAGCTTTGATTAGCGTCTTTTGCCATTCGCTGTAAAACGCTTTGGTTAAAAGGGCATCGCAATTGGCTACATTGTTGTATGGAAACCTACCTAAAATTTACCGCACTCTGTTTATGCCCGGATTTGCCCGAGTTTCAACACTAATTTTCGAATTGAATAATCGACAAATGTTTTTTCATATGAATATCATACAAGAGTTTCACCTGCTCCCAACCGCCTGGAGCCAGTAAGACTTTGGCATCCGCGATTGAGGTATGTTGAGAGGGCGAAAGCAGTAGGAAGCCGAAGGAGATAGGAAAGAGGAAGGTTGGGAAGTAACCGGCCATTCAGATTGATAAAAAAAAACCGCTAAAGCCATTTTCAAACAACGTTTCAATTCTGATTGGTGATCTTACACCAGGGCTATACTGGGAGTATTTTCCCCTCTGGAACGTACCGCAAATATACTATATATTATTTTTAATCAATGTGAAAGAATTTATTTTAATCCGCGATCCCAGATTGCTAGTCAATAGCCTTACCACTTGACGACGGAGGCCGTAGTAATAAATGCACGTAGGTGGGCACTGGGCACTGGGTGCTATATGTGGTACACATAAAATAAATAAAGGAAATTCTATATCTACCAAGATTGGCGAGATTACGCGAAGTCATATAAACTGCAACAGACATGCATTTAATAATATTTAGTAGTCTGTAACACGAGACGGCTTAAGTCTGCAGTTACATAATAATTCAAGCGAAATAAATCGTGAACAACGTTTACGTCGAAATGACGAACAAACCGCAAGTCTGGCCAGCTAAACCTGCTCAGCTAATAACATATTATGTTCCTGAAAATCCTTCTAGAAGCTTTGCCGTAATGCTAACTTCATACGTATTTATTCACATTATACAGATAATCACTTTCTATTTTAAGCTTCTCAGAGTCATAAACGAAGAGACCAAAGTATAGGTATGTAGCATACGTCATATCTGTCCAAAAACAGAAATGTTTTCACAATGTCCAATCTGCTCGTAATGCTAGAACAAAAGGACCCAATCTCTCACTTATCCCTTTCGCTAAAACAACTTTTAGCTAAAGAAATTTTAGATACTCTACAACTTCCACTGGTCATTAGACAGAACATTGTAATATAAATCAGATAGCAAGTCTTGGATTATCAGCCAAGACAGATCAAACATCAACGGTTTTATTAAAACCTAATTATAAATATTTACATGGTTAAGATGCTGTCTTTTATTTTAAATATAAAATTTCGTGTCCTTATTTTTATTTTGTAGTAAACTGCTTATATTATAGACTGAGCGTGATCTCAACACGAGTTCCTGGCGGGTCAGGTACAGCACATCACAAATGTAAATGAACACGAATAAAAAAATCTTAAGTTTGGATTTGTGGCCAAAATACCCAACTAAACTGAATAATTATTATTTTACTCAAAAGATGTAGCAAAAATCTAGTACGGATATGTACTACTTTATTTATTTGTGTTTCAAATTATAAAATATGGGCAGTTAAAGAAATCGATTTTCCCGATTTTAGAGGCAACTCTGTAAGATTTGAGAAGGTCGCGCAGTAATAAGTACTGAAAGTAATGAGTCCATCAGTACCATCAGCAATTGACTCATGGAAACGTGACAGGATAAGAAGAAGTTGTTTATCATATCACAATATTCACAGAAATAAAGAAAGTGGGAATGTCACGGAGGTGAATTAACATCTCGCTGATGATCATGATGTCATGCTGGAAGTAGGTAGGTACTTTCACTTCAGCGTCTAAGACCAGTGTGAATCAGATAAATTTGCAGGTATTTGTGAGTACTAATAAAGGCTTTATCAGTTTCGTTTCAATTGGCGAATGCAGTGAAATATTAATAGTTGTTACTGAAATCATTTAATGTATGGCCATACTAGAATATTTTACATGTATCAAACCGGGTGGTGAGCAAATTGTCGATTGCAGATATTCAAGTAAACAAATACTGACACCTAATAATAATAAAATAATAATTGGATGACTTGTATAGCGCCGTTTTTTGTGCAAAATCACCTCAAGGGCGCTGTACAAACTTATAATATATTTCTACAGTGATCTATGTTATTACTTAACTATTTATGGAGAAAATATACAGTACAACTTACCTGGTAGGTCACTTGAGATTAACACTTAATTAACATTATCTAATTGTTTATTGGCGAAATTTAGATACAGGATTTAGGACTTAATTGAAAAATTGAATATAACTGGACTTTCTCTTAGGAATGGTATATTTAATTTAAGGGTACGATAGCTTAAAAAGGTAAGTTTTTAGTTTAGACCTGAATTCTGTTGGACTTGTTATGGATCTTAGTTCCGGAGGGAGTTTATTCCAAGCCTTCGGCCCAGATACTCCGAAAGCGCGATCACCAAACTTAGTATTTGGCTTGCGCTTTGGTTCCATCAGTCTGCCTACAGCTGCTGATGTTGCTGATCTAATAGTTGATTATCTGTACAAACTTGCAATACATTACTTTACCAGGAAACTCCCGTCTTAAACCATGGTCTTAATACAGCCGTGGTGATTACAAACCTCAAAAAGAAATAGTAGCCCACGATGGAAGGAGACGATTAAATAAGAAGCAAGAATCAGCTGTAGGCAGACTGATGGAACCTAAGCGCAAGCCAAATACTAAGTTTGGTGATCGCGCTTTCGGAGCATCTGGGCCGAAGGCTTGGAATAAACTCCTTCCGGAACTAAGATCCATAACAAGTCCAACAGAATTCAGCTCTAAACTAAAAACTTACCTTTTCAAGCCATCATTCTTAAATTAAACATACCATTGCTGAGAGAAAGTCTAATTAGGTATATCCAATTTTCCCATTGTGTCCTCAATTCTGAATCTAAATTTCGCTAATAAACAATTAGTTAATGTTCATTAAGTGTTAATCTTAAGTGACCTACCAGGTAAGTATGGTACTGTATATTATCTACATATATAGTTAGTAATAACATAGATCATGTAGAAATGTATCATATATTTTTACAGCGCCTTTGAGATGATTTTACACAAAAACGGCGCTATATAAATCGAAGATTGACCAACTCTGCTCTAGTATTTCTGATTCTTCCCTATTTTTTGAACCTGCTGCAAAGAGAACTGTTGTAATTCATCTCTCTCTGCTAAATGCTTCATTTATGAGAAAGAAGAAGAGATTAAAACGGTACTCTCAGCGGCATGCCCATCCATTTTATGGCTGTAAATGGAAACAGGAAAAGCGCCACAGTCAGAAAAGCTGTACCTCTCCAATAATGGGTTATGGTACACTGAGACATTAACGTGAAACAGCATGTCTTTGAAAATGGGATTAAAACCATAAGAGAAAAGGTTGGGATATATTCAGTAGACGGATACTGCGGATTAACCTCTGCTATGGGTGAGAGGTGACGGATGGTGTTGGTCGCGTGGGCCGGTACCTACGCAGCCGTCACCTGCGCCATTTGCATTTCTGTAGGTAGCAATGGCGACACACATGGCGCCTGTTCCTCGTCGCTGCATTCCGCCTTCCACCTTCCACTTTCTGCCCCAGCGATCTTCATCAATATGCCTTATTGTCGTATCAATTCAAACATAATGTCCATACGCCCAACAATACAATAGTATGTGATATAAACATAATGTTGCTCGCACTCAATAATCAAGGCGTGTGTAATATTATGTCGTAGAGTGTTTATTGTTTCCGCATTGCTTTGATCAATTGACGAAACATTTGACCCGATTTTAGTCTAACGGTTTCATTGCACCAATTCTGTTATATTATTTATTGTTTTAATTGCCATTGACAGGGATATAATTGGCTTTGGAGTCGAATTATTCTTATTTTTCCTCCTTTTGTAGGAGTTTGGCTTTTATCAGGGGAATTTTCATTCTGCACTCTCTAGCCTATTAATCACGTATTTTTCAAAGCCATCTCGTCTCAAGCTAAAAAATCTTCCCCTGTAATTATCAGGTACTGTACTTGTCACTCCTTATGATGTTACCAAGATATTCGGCTTTTAAAATCGTCTCCAGGTATCAGCATGAACAACCCTAAGTAATCTCGAAAGATCTTTTTCCAAAAACAGTGATCTTGTGTACATAATTGGTGTACATTATGAATTCCAAAAAATATGCTTTACATAAATTGAAAGTTTACTATCGTTTCGCTTGAGTAGAATACAAATAAAAAATAAATTAGTCAATCAAAAAAATAAATGTAAACTACTAAAAAATTTTTTTTTTCAATATAAATGTATGAACGCGTAAAGGAAACAACTTTTAAAAATACAATAGGTATTATAGCTAAGATTATCTGTGATAGTTTCAGTTGATTAACTTTTTTGCTTTCTTATAAAATTATGCACAAAATAAATAAAAACCAGTTTTGTGCTTGAAATAGAAGTTTCTAGACTCCGTTTGTCAAGCGATTTTAATGCCTATTACCTGCGATATAAGGTAAACCAAGAACATACACATTTTTGGCTTTTAGCTTCCTCTTAAAGCTCGTTTATACCATTCGGTAAATTGCGCTAACTTCGGGAGGTGATTCTACATGATGGTAAAAGTAAAAAAGATTAATAATATTTTCGAAATTCCAACTTTTTTCCCATACAAAATATTTTAACTTTTTTTTACCTAAAAACTACTTAAAACGTTGGAATTATTTTTCTTTTTTACTTTACCCCCGTACACCCTGTATATGATCGACACGCATTAGACCTCTTATCAAAGTAAATATTTTACGGGAGTTGTCCAAATCACACACTGTACCTCCGTTCAAACAATAGGTTGTCATATCAATTTCAGTTAAATCAGAAACAGAAGCAATTTATAAACACAATATTATAATAACACGATGTGGTCAATTAGTATTCAGTCTGCGATCTTAACAACATGTCCATCGTCTAACATCCGGCCACAATAATTCTCTGTGAGCATGTTGGGCGTATGGTGTAACCTCTCTTTCTGTTACTTAGATTTTTATGAAAAAAGAGGGAGAGGTCACAACAGATCTATCAGCAGAATGCCTGTATTAGAATTCTCTGCAACGCGAGATCTGTTTGACAGCGGCTTGGGTGCAGATACTCTTCTCTTAGGTAGCTTGATTTATTAGCTTTTGAGATACCAGTTTATTTATTATTTATTCATTTTTGGAGGCGCGTGGAATAGTTCATTGCGTCAGAGTGAATGCTGGAGTAAGAATAAGTACCAATAGTAGGCATAGAATGTAATGTTCCTATGTACATTAGCAATTTTCTGGTCCTTTTCTAAATCATTCTACATTGTATTTTTTGTTTTTGTTTTATGTTCTTTTGTGTTCCACGAGTAGAGAGCACTTTTCTGTGTGATCAATAATATTATCGACGGAGATAGGTCATTAGAAAGTATACCAAAATTTTAAAGACAATTTTTTATTTATTTTATGCTTATATTTCGGTACAGTTATATACCAACGCATGCGTTATTTGAATGGTGTTTATTTACAAACAATTAATAACTTTGCTATCCGGCTTCACGCAAAATTTATCTCATTCATCAAGGAACACCGTCTCTCAAAACAAGCTTTACAACTTTAATCTGATTCAATGAAAGCCGTTTCATTAGCCAGATTACAATATTCCTCCCCCCGATGAATGGGTGTGAACAGCCAGGTAGGTAGTATCCTCGCCGGGTGCTACGGTCCCCGTTAGTCTCAATTAGCGCCCCTCTGCCACCGTGCCCCTCGGAGTCTCTCCTTATACCTCCTGGGTGCCTGCCATGCCGTACCAGATACCAGGTGGCCGACATTCATTAAGCTTGTGTATATCCCCACATATCCATATGAGCGGCTTAATTGATGGAGCTTTGGTATAATCAGTTGTATGGCGGGGTTCCGCAGGATTTAACAAGGTAATATCAGGTGAGTCATCCATTTGAAAAGGGGTTTACCATGAATTTAGCAGGAGTCAACAATTAAAAGTCGTTCGCGGTTAAAAGATAATATGGACGCCAATGGGTTTCGACAGTACTTCAGTTATACTTTTTTTTTCAATCATGTTCAAAAGAGAGAACTCCTAGAGTTACCGAGAACACCTTACATAATTATCAATAAATTGTTTATTTCAAGAATGACTGGCAAACAACATTATTTAAGAACAGGTTTCCGGATATTTGCATTTTCAACAAAATCGCCATAAAACCGACAAGTTTCGCCGGGGGGAGGGTGGGGAGATTTTTGTATGGAACTATGCGCACGCTTCTGACAATAATCTATTTATCAGACATTGTAGATTTCTCACAGCAGACCAATATTTAACCTTAAGGCGATCACTATTTTGATTAATCTTTTTAACGAATTGGTGGACATTATGAATACCTTTTATTGTTATTAAGTTTAATTTGTAGAACTCCATTTTATTTTTTTATTTTTTATATATACAATAATATTATTATTGGGTTTATAAAAACAGTTTATTTTTAAACAAGTTCTGCTGTGTAATTATTATTACGCGTGACAGCTGTTTCGCCCTCTGAAGGCATTATCAAACTGTGGGTAGCCCACTTACAGACGATACATTTATATTATTTCTAGGTAGGTATTTTAATTTCATTTACTGATTTCTTAATTGATTTCTAAGTAAAATATTAAAAATTATTAATGGTTATTACCCCAGCAAAGTTTCCCCAATTAGTGTAATGTTTAAATTTGACTGAATGTCTTTATGTTAGTTATTCCCAAACGATGACTCATAGGGTTATTTTAATAGCATAATTAAGTACTTCATAGTGCACTCATATTTGCATTAGGTTTGAAGATATCTAGTAGGGGTGAACGAATTATATTTGTTTGTTCATTAATTAGAATAGCTTTCGGATTATTAGAGTTTTTGTTAATTTCTAACTGCTCTAAAAGATTCAGTTTACGGCCTTTATTTTGTACGTGTAACGGAGTTGGTTTATTATTATCATTAAGTGAGTGATTTTCATCTAGGAGATGTTTGGCAAATTGAGATTGTATTTTATTATTATTTTTAAAAGATCTTATATGTTCTTTAAACCTAGTGTTAAAGGACCGGCCCGTTTGTCCAACATAAACAGCGTTGCATTCGTCACACTGGAGTTTATAAATGCCACTATTTTGTAATTTGAGTACCTTACTTTTTGAGTTTTTAAGAGATGATCCTAAGTTGTTATTTGTGCGGAAGGCAATATCTAAACCACACTTTTTGAGGACTTTGGCAATTTTATTAGATGTCTGTCCGATGAATTCTAAACACCCGAATTTATTATTCGTCTTATTATTAGTCGTTGGGTAAATTAATTTAAGGTTATTTTTGTGTTTGTTATTATTAATTATTTTTTCAATGTCTCTACCCTTGAAGCCATTATTTTTAGCAATAGTTAGGATTGTATTTTTTTCCTTCTCGTATGCTTTCTTGTCGAGTGGGATATTCGTAAGCCTATGTACCATTGAGTGGTAGGCAGATAATTTATGTGACCATGGGTGTAAAGATTTATAATTAATGGTCGTATCTGTAAACGTAGGCTTACGGAAAATTTCAAACGTATGTTTATTATTTTCTCTACCGATGGTTAGGTCTAAAAAATTAATTTTATTATTACACTCTCTTTCAACCGTAAAGCAGATTTTACGGTTGATGGAGTTAGCAAATGTGACAAAAAGATCTAATTGTCTGTTGGTACCTTTCCAACAGACCAAAATGTCGTCAACATAACGAACATAGTATATTATGTGTTTGCTAAAGATTGAATTTAAAATTTGTTTTTCAATGTAATCCATGAATATTTCTGCAAGAAGTGGACTGAGGGGCGATCCCATTGGTAATCCGTCGTTTTGTTGATAGAATTTATCATTAAACTCAAAGTAGTTAGTTTCAACACAAATTTTAAATAGATCGAATAAGTCTTTTTTAGTAACTGGGTTTATATTAGATTCGTCTAAAATATCTTCAATGATTTTAAGGCATTCTTGAATAGGGATATTGCTAAAGAGACTGACCACGTCTAAAGATATGAACTGGCAATTGTGCGGTAGATCAATGTTTTTTATTTTATTTACAAGTTCGAGAGAATTTTTAACGCTATGTTTTGGGTAGAATTTAGTATGTTGTTTGAAAAGAAAGTTAAGTTTTTTGGCGAGTATTGTCGTTGGGGCGTTTATAAAAGAAACAACGGGACGTATGGGGATATTATCCTTGTGAATTTTAGGTTGTCCGTATAATGCAGGAGCCCTTGGATTCATCACCATTGCACTTCTTCTAGCGAATTTATTTGGGAATATTGATTGGCAATTATTTATTAGGTTGCGCACGTTTACTGAAATTTTGTCCGTTGGGTCCTTTTTTAAGATTTCAAAGTCTTCTGGTTTTAGGAATGCTTCTACTTTATTTAAGTAATCAATTTTGTTTAATATAACGACGGAATTTCCCTTATCCGCTTTAGTAATTGTGAGGTCGCTATTTTTAATTTTGGCTTTAATATCATTTAAAATTTCCGTTTCTTTTATATTGAATTTATTTTTATTTTTACTGGTTGATTTCAAAGTTTTTCTCAATATATCCGCTGTTATTTGTTTAGGTAAGCCGTTATTTTTTATTTTAGACAGAGAAATTTCTGTGTCGATTGCCAAACATTCAATTTTTTTTTTAGTGATATCTGAATTTATTTTATATTTGAAGCCTTTATCTAGTAAATTTATTTCATCTTCTTCAAAAGTTTCACCTGATAGGTTAATAGTTTTTATATAAAACTCCGTATTTGTATTACTTTGATATTCATTGACTTTTACATTTTTATTTTTAGATTCGACAAGTTTTTTAAGTTTATTTTCCTGAGTTTTGAATTTATCAGATATGATTCCGCCGATGTGTTCACGAGTATCGTAATCCAGGGTATCAAATTCCCATGGATGCAGTTTAAAAGTTAATTCCGAATGCAATACCTTGATGTAGTGAAGTATTGTGTCCCTTTTCCGACAACATTCCTTAGTCTCCTCCTTCAACCATATCCTCTGCGCTCGATGCACAGTTTTTATGGCTGCCGAGGATTTGCTTTTGGTAGAAATATGCACGTACTTGGGGATCACGTTTAACTTCAAACACTCTTGGTTAAACCAAAGGTTTTGCACTATTTTCCGATGTTTTAATTTTAATCGTCTGTAAAAAATCACTTGGGTAGCTATATCAGCAACCTTCAATTTATTTATTGTTATTAAGTTTAATTTGTAGAACTCCATTTTATTTTTTTATTTTTTATATATACAATAATATTATTATTGGGTTTATAAAAACAGTTTATTTTTAAACAAGTTCTGCTGTGTAATTATTATTACGCGTGACAGCTGTTTCGCCCTCTGAAGGCATTATCAAACTGTGGGTAGCCCACTTACAGACGATACATTTATATTATTTCTAGGTAGGTATTTTAATTTCATTTACTGATTTCTTAATTGATTTCTAAGTAAAATATTAAAAATTATTAATGGTTATTACCCCAGCAAAGTTTCCCCAATTAGTGTAATGTTTAAATTTGACTGAATGTCTTTATGTTAGTTATTCCCAAACGATGACTCATAGGGTTATTTTAATAGCATAATTAAGTACTTCATAGTGCACTCATATTTGCATTAGGTTTGAAGATATCTAGTAGGGGTGAACGAATTATATTTGTTTGTTCATTAATTAGAATAGCTTTCGGATTATTAGAGTTTTTGTTAATTTCTAACTGCTCTAAAAGATTCAGTTTACGGCCTTTATTTTGTACGTGTAACGGAGTTGGTTTATTATTATCATTAAGTGAGTGATTTTCATCTAGGAGATGTTTGGCAAATTGAGATTGTATTTTATTATTATTTTTAAAAGATCTTATATGTTCTTTAAACCTAGTGTTAAAGGACCGGCCCGTTTGTCCAACATAAACAGCGTTGCATTCGTCACACTGGAGTTTATAAATGCCACTATTTTGTAATTTGAGTACCTTACTTTTTGAGTTTTTAAGAGATGATCCTAAGTTGTTATTTGTGCGGAAGGCAATATCTAAACCACACTTTTTGAGGACTTTGGCAATTTTATTAGATGTCTGTCCGATGAATTCTAAACACCCGAATTTATTATTCGTCTTATTATTAGTCGTTGGGTAAATTAATTTAAGGTTATTTTTGTGTTTGTTATTATTAATTATTTTTTCAATGTCTCTACCCTTGAAGCCATTATTTTTAGCAATAGTTAGGATTGTATTTTTTTCCTTCTCGTATGCTTTCTTGTCGAGTGGGATATTCGTAAGCCTATGTACCATTGAGTGGTAGGCAGATAATTTATGTGACCATGGGTGTAAAGATTTATAATTAATGGTCGTATCTGTAAACGTAGGCTTACGGAAAATTTCAAACGTATGTTTATTATTTTCTCTACCGATGGTTAGGTCTAAAAAATTAATTTTATTATTACACTCTCTTTCAACCGTAAAGCAGATTTTACGGTTGATGGAGTTAGCAAATGTGACAAAAAGCACCGCTGCAATGCAACGCTGCAACGAATGCAACGCTGTTTATGTTGGACAAACGGGCCGGTCCTTTAACACTAGGTTTAAAGAACATATAAGATCTTTTAAAAATAATAATAAAATACAATCTCAATTTGCCAAACATCTCCTAGATGAAAATCACTCACTTAATGATAATAATAAACCAACTCCGTTACACGTACAAAATAAAGGCCGTAAACTGAATCTTTTAGAGCAGTTAGAAATTAACAAAAACTCTAATAATCCGAAAGCTATTCTAATTAATGAACAAACAAATATAATTCGTTCACCCCTACTAGATATCTTCAAACCTAATGCAAATATGAGTGCACTATGAAGTACTTAATTATGCTATTAAAATAACCCTATGAGTCATCGTTTGGGAATAACTAACATAAAGACATTCAGTCAAATTTAAACATTACACTAATTGGGGAAACTTTGCTGGGGTAATAACCATTAATAATTTTTAATATTTTACTTAGAAATCAATTAAGAAATCAGTAAATGAAATTAAAATACCTACCTAGAAATAATATAAATGTATCGTCTGTAAGTGGGCTACCCACAGTTTGATAATGCCTTCAGAGGGCGAAACAGCTGTCACGCGTAATAATAATTACACAGCAGAACTTGTTTAAAAATAAACTGTTTTTATAAACCCAATAATAATATTATTGTATATATAAAAAATAAAAAAATAAAATGGAGTTCTACAAATTAAACTTAATAACAATAAATAAATTGAAGGTTGCTGATATAGCTACCCAAGTGATTTTTTACAGACGATTAAAATTAAAACATCGGAAAATAGTGCAAAACCTTTGGTTTAACCAAGAGTGTTTGAAGTTAAACGTGATCCCCAAGTACGTGCATATTTCTACCAAAAGCAAATCCTCGGCAGCCATAAAAACTGTGCATCGAGCGCAGAGGATATGGTTGAAGGAGGAGACTAAGGAATGTTGTCGGAAAAGGGACACAATACTTCACTACATCAAGGTATTGCATTCGGAATTAACTTTTAAACTGCATCCATGGGAATTTGATACCCTGGATTACGATACTCGTGAACACATCGGCGGAATCATATCTGATAAATTCAAAACTCAGGAAAATAAACTTAAAAAACTTGTCGAATCTAAAAATAAAAATGTAAAAGTCAATGAATATCAAAGTAATACAAATACGGAGTTTTATATAAAAACTATTAACCTATCAGGTGAAACTTTTGAAGAAGATGAAATAAATTTACTAGATAAAGGCTTCAAATATAAAATAAATTCAGATATCACTAAAAAAAAAATTGAATGTTTGGCAATCGACACAGAAATTTCTCTGTCTAAAATAAAAAATAACGGCTTACCTAAACAAATAACAGCGGATATATTGAGAAAAACTTTGAAATCAACCAGTAAAAATAAAAATAAATTCAATATAAAAGAAACGGAAATTTTAAATGATATTAAAGCCAAAATTAAAAATAGCGACCTCACAATTACTAAAGCGGATAAGGGAAATTCCGTCGTTATATTAAACAAAATTGATTACTTAAATAAAGTAGAAGCATTCCTAAAACCAGAAGACTTTGAAATCTTAAAAAAGGACCCAACGGACAAAATTTCAGTAAACGTGCGCAACCTAATAAATAATTGCCAATCAATATTCCCAAATAAATTCGCTAGAAGAAGTGCAATGGTGATGAATCCAAGGGCTCATGCATTATACGGACAACCTAAAATTCACAAGGATAATATCCCCATACGTCCCGTTGTTTCTTTTATAAACGCCCCAACGACAATACTCGCCAAAAAACTTAACTTTCTTTTCAAACAACATACTAAATTCTACCCAAAACATAGCGTTAAAAATTCTCTCGAACTTGTAAATAAAATAAAAAACATTGATCTACCGCACAATTGCCAGTTCATATCTTTAGACGTGGTCAGTCTCTTTAGCAATATCCCTATTCAAGAATGCCTTAAAATCATTGAAGATATTTTAGACGAATCTAATATAAACCCAGTTACTAAAAAAGACTTATTCGATCTATTTAAAATTTGTGTTGAAACTAACTACTTTGAGTTTAATGATAAATTCTATCAACAAAACGACGGATTACCAATGGGATCGCCCCTCAGTCCACTTCTTGCAGAAATATTCATGGATTACATTGAAAAACAAATTTTAAATTCAATCTTTAGCAAACACATAATATACTATGTTCGTTATGTTGACGACATTTTGGTCTGTTGGAAAGGTACCAACAGACAATTAGATCTTTTTGTCACATTTGCTAACTCCATCAACCGTAAAATCTGCTTTACGGTTGAAAGAGAGTGTAATAATAAAATTAATTTTTTAGACCTAACCATCGGTAGAGAAAATAATAAACATACGTTTGAAATTTTCCGTAAGCCTACGTTTACAGATACGACCATTAATTATAAATCTTTACACCCATGGTCACATAAATTATCTGCCTACCACTCAATGGTACATAGGCTTACGAATATCCCACTCGACAAGAAAGCATACGAGAAGGAAAAAAATACAATCCTAACTATTGCTAAAAATAATGGCTTCAAGGGTAGAGACATTGAAAAAATAATTAATAATAACAAACACAAAAATAACCTTAAATTAATTTACCCAACGACTAATAATAAGACGAATAATAAATTCGGGTGTTTAGAATTCATCGGACAGACATCTAATAAAATTGCCAAAGTCCTCAAAAAGTGTGGTTTAGATATTGCCTTCCGCACAAATAACAACTTAGGATCATCTCTTAAAAACTCAAAAAGTAAGGTACTCAAATTACAAAATAGTGGCATTTATAAACTCCAGTGTGAAGAATGCAACGCTGTTTATGTTGGACAAACGGGCCGGTCCTTTAACACTAGGTTTAAAGAACATATAAGATCTTTTAAAAATAATAATAAAATACAATCTCAATTTGCCAAACATCTCCTAGATGAAAATCACTCACTTAATGATAATAATAAACCAACTCCGTTACACGTACAAAATAAAGGCCGTAAACTGAATCTTTTAGAGCAGTTAGAAATTAACAAAAACTCTAATAATCCGAAAGCTATTCTAATTAATGAACAAACAAATATAATTCGTTCACCCCTACTAGATATCTTCAAACCTAATGCAAATATGAGTGCACTATGAAGTACTTAATTATGCTATTAAAATAACCCTATGAGTCATCGTTTGGGAATAACTAACATAAAGACATTCAGTCAAATTTAAACATTACACTAATTGGGGAAACTTTGCTGGGGTAATAACCATTAATAATTTTTAATATTTTACTTAGAAATCAATTAAGAAATCAGTAAATGAAATTAAAATACCTACCTAGAAATAATATAAATGTATCGTCTGTAAGTGGGCTACCCACAGTTTGATAATGCCTTCAGAGGGCGAAACAGCTGTCACGCGTAATAATAATTACACAGCAGAACTTGTTTAAAAATAAACTGTTTTTATAAACCCAATAATAATATTATTGTATATATAAAAAATAAAAAAATTATGAATACCAAAAAATATGCTTTGGATAAATTGAAAGTTTTCCTATCGTTTCGCTTGAGTAGAATTCAAATAAAAAAATAAATAACTCATTAAAAAATATAAATGTAAACTACTAAAAAACCATTTTTTCAATATAAATGTATGAACGCATAAAGGAAACAACTTTTAAAAACTACAGTCCTATAGCTAAGATTATCTGTGACAGTTTCACTTGATTAATTTTTTTGCTTTCTTAAAAAATTATTTACAAAATAAATAAAATCCATTTTTGTGCTTAATCGAACGTTTCTGGACTCCATTTGTCAAGAGATTTTAATGCTTATTAACTACAATATAAGGTATACCAAGAATATACACATTTTTGGCTTGTAGCTTTCTCAAGGAGAGTATGGCCGTACGGAGTATTGCAACTTGCCAACACGGTGGCCAGGAATCGCATCAACTTCGAATCAGCCCCTCGTATATGGTAGAATTTAACTAAACATGCGTACCTACAATAAATTATACTAGTAGTTCGGTGATTAGCAGATCTCAGGTACAAAAAGTATCTTCCTGATTTTCTCTTATTTAATAAAACAAATCCAAAATTTCCTCAGTAATCATAAGAACAGTAAGTTGTTACTTAAATGCCCACCTAATTAATTATAAACAGTATATCTTCTCATGTAATAAAAATAAGCAAGTTATACAATTTGTCCAAAGACAAATTTGGCAACTCTCCATCCAAACTTTATTCCCGGTAGGTACCATAATATATAATTATTCGACAGCTCTTATTAGGGTACGTATACATTTGCGAACCGAAACGCGAACCGTCCCACGAATTACGGGAAAGGAATGAATCAACTGCAAGCGGCGTTTCGTGCCATTTGCGGTTGCTTCGTTTCTTTCCCATAAGTTGAGGTTCATATATATCTACAGGGTGTATCGGCACGTACCCGACAAACTTTAACCAGCTATTCCTTAGCACATTTGGTGTAAAAAATGTTATGGGCGCTTTGCTGTCCGGTAACATTTTTTTCCATTAAAAACAAAAAATAAATAAAAAATCCACACTCCGTCACTGTCATTTGCATTGTTTCTCGTGTTCAACAGCTGTTATTAGCAAGTGTGTCAAAAAGTGTCCTAGCTCTTTCGTATACACTAAATAATAATAGTTAAAAATGAGACGAATGGTGCCGTGCCATTTCGTTGTGATTGTAAAAGCGCGACAACATAGGTACGTACGTACATTATTCAACGAAACTCGAACAAAATATTGCCAGACGGGTTTTCAAACTTTGACAAAGGATAAAACATTGGTAACATGTGGTGAAAATATGAATAATATTTTTTTTATTAAAAAAAATGTTACCGGACAGCAAAGTGCCCATAACATTTTTTAGTCAAAATGTGCTAAGGAATAGCTTGTTAAAGTTTGTCGGGTACGTGCCGATACACCCTGAATATATCGTATACTTAGCATTAGGAACCACGCTCCTGCGAACTCTGTCGGGATAAAAAGGAATTAGGTGTCCAGCGCCGCCAGGATCTTGAACCGTAAACGGAACGTATGGAACATACAAATCAACAAACAGTCGGGTTAAAATTTAAAATAGGACTCCGCTACCCTCAGTCAAATATTTCTTTTCAGGCCGGTACCCACGGATGTAAGGTATTTATATTTAAATTTAATTTAAACACCACCTCACCATTACAATATTTTACGTAAAACGGTTTAAAAATTTAATAAATTTTTTTTCTCTATAAAATTATCAGTAGGTACCAATTTTTTTTTTATCTAGATGATGAATTAGTAACTTCCTGAGGTATTCGTCTAGAAACATCTGAGATTTTAGTAATACTTTTATAAAAAATAATTAAAATAAACTCTACGGAAAGATCTAATTTTCTAGGCCTGCCAGGGCAAATTCGACCGTAGGTCTATCCAAAACGCAGTGACGCCCGTCGAATATTTTGCTTACACGCCTTCTTCACTTACGTCGTTAAGATTCCGACTTCCTTTTAAGGTATTGTTCCGTCTTAACCTATAATTATTTAAGTACCTATAACAGTTGGAATAATGACGAGAAGAACCAATATTAAAAATAATAACACTGAAGGAGGAAGGAAGTATAAGGTGTTGGTAAACTCACCACTCCTGTCAAAGAGCACCTCGGCACAAGCATCATCCCTCGTTGGGTCACACCGGTAGACCGCCCCTCCGCGGTCCACTCCTGGCTGAGCGGTCTGTGCCTCGGGAGCTCCCACCATCACCCTGAAACACACAAACAAAACCATTCATTAGTTGAAGTCTTAAATAAATCTTAGTTGAAAAAGTCCAAGGGTACGTATACTTTGCGAACCGAAACGCGAACCGTACGACGAATTACGGGAAAGCTTCAAGCTCCGATTCGCGCCATTTGCGGTTGCTTCGTTTCTTTCCTAAGTTGAGGTTCAGTTCGGCAGTTCGGCTCGCGGATGTATACGTAGCATTAGATAAACCTTAGACAATTTAGGAAGCATGTCGGTTTTGTGGCTTTACACTTTCTTGTAAATTAATATTACAAAAAGATACATATCCTGTCCACTTAAGACTGATCATGGGGCGTTGTTGGTGTATATGTTTTGTTTAAATGTTTGATAGATGCTTATTTGAATTAATATAGTAAAGATAAGTTTTGAGACAACGGGCGTTGTTTAACTGAACTAGGTCCAGTGGACATACTTTGACTGGCACATATTCTTTGAGTGGCTATCCTTTTAATAAGCGGTGCTACATTTTTTGTTCGATTACTAAATGTCGAATTTATCCAAAACACTCAAAAGGTAAATTTCTTCTTTTCAAAGGCAATTATGCAATTATTCTGATGCAAATATATTTTTAATAGACTTTCGGCTTTCGGTAGGTACCTACTAAATATTATTTTTTGCAATATTTATATGAAATGTACCGTACTTTTGTCAGAGAGACGCCACCGGAATCTATTGCATTAGTGAGAATATTGTATATGATCGGTTGCGTCAATCTAGTTTGACAGGTCTCTCTTAGCCATATTTGGCATTTTTTCTTGGAAAGAAACATAGATGCTGCCTCAATGAAAAAAAATGAAACTATGTATGAACGCCTAGAAGGATAGTTACTTTAGCAAACCTATGAGTGCCTGAATTGTACTCGAAATAGAGTTAAGGGAAATCAAAAATACTGACACCAGCTTACACGGTGAGATACCTGGAGTAAAATTCTAATAAATCAAAACAAAAATTACTGACACCTTTTTTAAAAAGGTGAGTTAGCTCTAGCAAACTTCTAAATTCAAACATTTTTCGGGAGACAGACATCGGGAGGGAAATCAAAAGTTCTGACGCACCCACTTCGAGGAGAGTTTGTTATATTTAGCAAACCTCTAATTGCTTGCGTGCATATGGGAATAAAAATGTTACGTATTTCTAATCAAGATTTTTATAACATTGAAACTAGTTTGTCAAATGTAAAAATTAGCATTCAATAGTCGCTTCAGTTATCTAGTTGCTGCCAATTTCCTGTTTCTTAATCAGTCAAAGCAAAGCTTTCGTGCCTTCGTTACATAAAATATGAAATAATATTACAGTTGGACGGCGAATGGATGGAAAATGTTAGAATGAACTGTAAAGGGGAAGATAATGAAGCCAAAGCACAACTTGGTACCGCATCTCTGAGGACACAGTGACAAAAACTCGCCGTGTCTGATGGCTGGACATCTATGGCACTTGGCCTGGCCTAGATCCAACAGAAACTTAGGAGGCTAAATAAAGACACTACACTAAAAGATCCAGGTCTAAATGCTTGAACAATATGATGGCATCCATCGAAACTAGATTTCTGATGAGGTACCGACGTGCTCGTTGAATTTTTTGGTATAATTCCGATGAGACGTGTGGCAGGACCCGTTTCATCCGACCCCGGTCAGTCAACCATCTCCGATGAATCAATCAATGAAAAAGTAACAGTAAACAGTCCACAGTCAACAGAATCATGACATTGGCAGAACAATGGAGACTCGCGAACGCTCTACTTTCAATTGAATCAAGGTCAAATAATCATCTCAGCAACATAAAAAAATTGGCATAAATCTGATTGACTATGATAATTAATTATTCATCGTGCTATTACTGGGAAATGCACACACGTTCCGTATTATATTATTAATTCCCGCAGGCGTAGGCAGAGATTCAACGTAGGCATTCAACTCTATCTTGTCATATCGACTCGTCTCTTATTTCTTGACATGACCCAAACGCAAGGGTTTGTTTCACGACTATTCTAGCACAGTTGTAAGTAATTATGGCGATTCTTTCTCTAATAACTTCGTCAATGCTGTGAACTTTGATAATGGCATATTTTTGATGAATTTTGTAAAAAAAACTATTATTTTATTACTAAAGGAAATTAATAATTTAGTGGTTCATCAGAAGTACGTAATAAAGTTGTCAGAATCAGCTGAAGTTAACAGAATTTATTCAGAACGACGAGCGCGAGTCTGATGTCATGGTCAATTTGATCACAACCGTACACTCCTTGCTTTATTCAAATTCATACATTGTCTCATTGGCAGACACGACTCGACAAGAGTATTTACTTCGTCCTACTGGGAGCAGTCGGGACTCGTAATTGCAAAAAAAAACACAAAAAATTTAATGAAACTCAACTTATAGAGAAGATTCAATCGCCTGGAAATTGTATTTTTCCGATATTGTATCCAGTCGTAAGTAACCCATCAACATTGGCCTTGTCCCGTTGGATGGACTGTTGGTAAAGGCGGAAGAAAAGAAGTGAAATGCTCCGTTATCTTCGCAATGTCCCCCACGGACCAGCTTCCCTACTTGGTGTTGGAGCATCATCAGGCAGCGGGAATTGGAGTGAAGGCAGAACCTGACTGGAATTACGACTATGAGGAATTGTGATCGAGGTGATGCGCTGTGTCACTTCTCATATTCTTACAGAGGACTCTTACATCTACTACTAAAACTACTTTTGCACTGTTTGCCTATCCATCGACAGGTCTGCAATGTAACTAAACAAAAACTTATGACTTATTATTTATACTTACGTGAGAACAATACAGTTATAAAACTCTACATAAAAATACAAACTTATGTAAAAACTCACGCAAATGACAAATGGCAAAGATAGGCAAGTGACACATGATACTAGTAAAATACTTGAAACCAACACCTTGTTCAGACATTATCTTCCTGATGGAGGTTTTAATGCAATTTATTATTGCTAAATTCAGGAAGGTAGTTTGTAGGTATTCTCTTCTTCCATTTCTATTGTTTCTCAGTTATTGTTTTATATATATTAATGTCTGTGAACAAATAAAATCTACTTATTGAGTAAAGCCTTTAAATTTAATATTTGTTCATCGAAGTTAACCTCAGCATTGCGGGGATTTTGCTCTAACTAATGTTAACAATTCATGCTAAGGGTGCTCGAACTAGCTAACTAATAGGAAGATATAGGAATAAATTATTACAAGCTTGTTAATTATTTTACACAATGCACTTAGTTAGATGTTATTAATTGAGTTTAATCATATTTATCAAATGCAATAAAAAAACAGTGCCCAGCGATGCGAGAAAACGCGTGCCATACAACAGTTTCATAATGGTAAATTACAGAAGGCGGTGTAAATTAAGACACATGGGGGCAATTTCAGGGCCTAATGACCAAATTTGTGTCGTCGTAACTCAGAAGTGGAATAGGGACAAATACAGTCTAATACTTCATTCAAATCGGTTTTTTAAATCAAATTATGTGATCTAGACATAGTTCGTAAAACGGAGATATGTTCCAGTATTAACATTGGCAATACAACTGACAGACTTCTCCAATTAGATCCTTCCTTTTGAAATGAGATTCCAATGAGAATTAGAGGTTATTAAAGCTCGTAGAATATATCATTATACACTCCATTTTACGAGTAATTGAACAGCGTACCAATAAATAGGTTGTGAAATGTCCCTTATTTTTTTAACAATGGATTCAAAGGTTATTAAAGCACTGAAAAGATGTGAGAAAACTTGAAAGAAACATGAAAAAATCTCTACAGAAGTTTTTTCCATCTTACCTAAACATTCTGCAATTACTGCAAAACTTATTTGTAATTTTTATAAACTTTACTAAACCTTCCCAAACCATATTATCCGGGAGAATCAGCCCCTTGCTGCCATTCCCGCAATTTAGTATGAAATATTTTATCAAATAACAAAATAAATTTCTAAAATTAACAACCTTTGATAATGCATCTTTAGCGATAGCCCCCAGATCTTCACAAAATGTCTCGAATCTCTTGCTGTCACTTGACTTCTCTTAACTTAAACTTTGTTATTTTACAAACTGATTGTTTGATTCCTATACATATTTTTGTTATTTGTTTTTGGGGTACTATGCCGTGTTGCGTTAACTCCTTCCTTAGCCAACGTTTCGGACAGCATTGCAGTGTCCATCATCAGGGCAGATGTGTTATTAACACAATAATGATGGACACTGCAATGCTGTCCGAAACGTTGGCTAAGGAAGGAGTTAACGCAACACGGCATAATACCCCAAAAACAAATAACAAAAATACTTTTGGCCGTGAAAATCTTAAATCATATTTTCCTATACATATTGTTGTACATTGTTATTGAACGGTTGATATTTCGCTATTTTTTAGTTATTTCTCTGTTTTTTTCCTGTCCGATGTGTACATGTACATTATAAATACAATTAACAGAAAATGGATTCTTCTGAAAGAGCAGAGTTCGTACCAAATTGACATACCACTAGATACGCCAATTTATCAAAACGTCACACAAGACGACATAATCCATTATCGAGTAATGTGTGTTGTTGCATGGCCAGTGGATCAATATTGCCAAGAAAAGGGGTTTCAGGTTTTAGGTCACCTTAATGGGCCGTGGGCGCGGCGCCCGTCAGCTCTGTTAGTCAGTTCTGTCTCTGTAGCTGTTACAGATATCTGGTGGCAATAGAGCCCCACCTTGCTTCTCGTCACAGGAAGCTTGAAGAATGATTCCCAGTCTGGCCTCAATTCCGACCCGTGCCGTGGGGCAAAACACTTTGTTCTTACGGGTAAGACAGAAGTCCTAGGTTCGATCCACAGTTGCGACCGTTATCTATTATTTTTCTGTTTCATGTTTCGTTTAGAAATTGTAATATAAAATGAAAATACCAAAATAAAGGGAAATTAAAAAAAAATAAGTATAACCAAAAATTATAACAAAGGCCAATCCTGTTCTTGAGTATTGTAATAGTTTTTTTACAGATTTCTATGATTTAAGAAATTATAGATGGAATATTAAGTACTACATAAAGTCTTTGTGTTCTAGGAAAGATTATATAAAATTGAGTTATAAGCGAGATAAAAATAAATGAAAGAAAAAAAGTAAAATTCCATTGAAAGGATTTTGAATAATGAGTAATTCAAGAGTATATGCAGCTTTTACGCACAGTTGTTTTGCTGAAGTTAGATGACGTCGTATTCTTTTATGGCAGGCAAATTAATTGTGTATTCACAGGTAAGTTTGAACTGATTCAGAAAATGAATCAAGGAATTAGTAAAATAAATATCTGCATTAAATCTACTACCTACGCTATTTAATGATGGGCACGTAGAGTTATGAGTAACTCTAAAGATGCCTATATTGTCTAAAATACATTCACTGCAAGTTATTAGCTGCTAGTTATACTTCGTCAGTAATTCTTATTATAGGACTTCGTTTCCTTCCCTACTAAAAGCCAGTCCATCAATCATAATTAAAATAAGTCTTAACTCGTAACCCTTTATTACAAGGTGAAGAAAATGGGTGCGCCAGATTGAGCATTCGTGACAAAAGGCCGGGAAAACCACAAGGGAGTGACGAGGAAATTGGCGAGAAACCTACATTTCAAAGGCTAACATAACCTCAAATAGCAGACACTGCCAGCTGTCACTGTCACTTACTGATATGCCAATCATCTGTATGTCTGTCAGTTCTGTCGCACTATAATGTAATGTTGCAGAGGTGTAAAATCGGGACACTCTTTTGGGTCATGTTTTAGTACCACGTTACAACATTTTCTTTGGTGACATGGTAAACTGGTCTGTTTTATTAGTGACATCAATTGGTGTTAACTATTGTTTTTATGTCTTTGAATATTAAAACATGAATATTCAACTTATTTGATCATTTCCGTGCAACTAGACTTGAAATCTGTACGTAGTACATATTTATAAAGGAACGGTAATCTGTAGCGGCAATTTGCATAGATTTTTACGCCTAGAAACACGACTATTTCAGCTCTTAATTTCATTATCATAACGAGACATGGGAGATTCGAAATATCCATTTAACTCTAAAATAGTGGAGTCAAGACGCTGTATTATTAGTTCCATTTTAATCCGGTCAAAATCTAAAACATAATAATAGTCTTCCGGCAACCCGGTCGTTTATTATATTGAAAAAAAGTTTTTTGACAATGTTGGTAGGTAAATTACCCATCTCACTAGAGAACATCTGTTCAGAGAAGGGTTATAAATAAATAATATCCAAGAGATAACCTGGTTTGAAGGAGAAATATTGCATAGATTTATGCAGAACAAATTTAATATAATATAGTGATCAAAAGAATATAATATGTCTCATTTGAGGATAGTTAAGTAATACATAATAAAACCTATAATATAAAAACGTATAAAGACATATTATATAAAATGTACCCAGTCAGATCAAGCATTTTCATGCTACATAAGTACATAAGAATCAGACTATTTAGGAGATATCTTCTTTGAGGATGGTTGAATAATATATCATATCATAAATAGTTTAAAAAAATAAAAATATATTTATTATAAATTGTTTTAAGTTGAAAAGCATATTGTATAATTTTTTTTTAAATTATGTAAAGAAAAAAATTTCGTAGTACAGATCGTTGAGTATAAATATATAATATAACGTAAAAATTTAAATAAAGTACATAAGGGACAGAAGTATATGATGATTATATAGTAAAAATATCATAGCATAAATGGTATAAAAAACATTAAAGTTATTTAATGTTTATTAGAAATGATTTTTAGTTAAAAAGTAAAACAAAAAAATTAAAAAATAAAATTAATGTGATGTCTAAATTTCGTAGAAATCAGTGAGTGAGTAAAGAGTTATAGTAAAGCTAATCAATATATTATTATAATCATTTTTGTGGTGTTTTAATTTGGAAATATATATTTTTATAGGGCAAAACAAAAGAAAATATCATTTCGGGAAGCTTTTATCAGTTACAAATACTGCAGTAATCAATTACTGTCTTTCGTTCTAAAGACTTCAAACAGTTATGAAGAAAGCCACCCGCAGTCCCGCATGACCATTGTCTGTGCCTGATAGCCCGGAACATCGAGTAATTTGGTGGGAGAGCGAGGCAGGGGGGTAGCGAATAGCCAGTACTACTATCTTCACCCTTCTAATGATTATAGTGGACTTAGTCCAGTGCCCTGTGGAACACCCTAATAACGTCTCACCGCTGAGAACCCCGTGGAAACGTTAATCGCTGTTGTATAGGAATAAGCCATTTATAAAAAGAGGGAGAGGTTTTGACGAAGCTAGCCTCTAAAACACCGTGTTATGGGCGTGTATAAATGTGTTAATCTTCAAGTAATGAAGGCACTCACTATTGGCCATGGAAATTCAATACGGTAGCTGAAACATAAACATCATACACGAGAATAATGATATATTTTTGTACACTTACAGAAGTAACTTCTAATTTTAATATTTCTGTTTTTTATGATAATGATGTATGTTATTACTAACTATATACTAGTCAAACTATTATCAATTTATGTCTAACATATTGCATCCACCGGTTCGTCGATCACTAATTCAATGTTATATATGCAATGCATTTGATTGATGAACGTGATGTCTTTTAGGACGGGTTTGATTCATCAAATTTCAACGTTCATTTTCGAGTTCTGTGAAAGTCCTATTCAATTTCTGTTATAGGCTAGTTGCTTGATAGAACTGAAATAATAACAGAACATAAAAAAATATTTCACAGAACTTGAAAATCAACTTTGAAATTTGACAAATTGTTGAAATTCTCATAAACAACCCGTCCTTAGACTTTTAATAAAATGACGTTCAGAGTACCGGACCAATTTGATCCCTGCTCTTTCAGAGTCGCTGTTGTTATGAGAAATTATTACCAGAGTTGCTGTAGGGAGAACATCAGGAGGATTTTTATGTATATATTCGTCGTACCGGACTAAACGAAATATCGATTCTCGTTGTAATTGGGAAACCCTCATCCATTTTGAAGCTCCCTTAGCCAACCGGAAGGTTTTATTTTTAAATATTTATAATATTTTTCATTGGGATTCAGAAACATCATTCAAGCAGATGGAAAGTAGTTGCTTAATATCCAAGTAAAGGTATACCATTGACCGATTTCCTGAAATCTGCCGATCTGTTTGCATTCTTTCTGACAAAGACGCAAAGTATGCGTCTTTGTAAGAAAGAATAAGCAGTTACAATAGAGCTATCAGCGATAGCGTTTACTCGATTGCCCCGTGGTCAGTGTGATAAAACAGCTAACAATGCCCAGGAATTAATTCGGCGAATAAACAGGGGGTGCGGAGCGATGTAGCGTAAAATCATCAGCACATGATTGCATTATGACGGTATGACGATTGCTATGACCACCTCCCGTGACCTCTGCTCCTTTGTCCGGCGATGATTAAGTATCCCATGTGCTGGGTTTGGGACTATAAACCATACATATTTAGTAGGAGTCAATCAACCAATTGAAGGGCGATCGATGTTTGGACATCATTTATTTTTTAATTATTTTATTACTTCGTTATCGTCATTCATATAACTGATTTCTTTTTAAATCAAACCGTTAAAAGCTATTTTTTAAACTATAGTAATCTATTTTCGAATGTCTTTTAAATATTTTTTTAATGACTCAGGATTGAACCTTCCTACCCAGGAACTGGAGGCGGCAACTCTACCAACAGAGCCAAAACCCGATATGATTAGACCGATATTTATTGCGTATATTAACTGCTGTAATATCATCGAATTTTAGAGAAATGCGTACATGACTGTATGGGATGGAATTGATTGTGTGTGTGATTGCCACCAAAAGTTAATATCAACAACGAGTCGAGTTCCAGCTCGATGTGATGTTGGGAAGTGGGTTATTTTCCGCTTGCAAGATTTGTATTCATTCATTACCAAAAACAAAAGAGAAAAGAAGTAAATTCAAGAACAAAACCAAAAAGAATAGGTAAAACATTATAATTCTGGTAGTAATGTATCTTGCACTTGTAATACGCACTGTATATATGCCGACATTATGTTGGCATGTTCGTCTAAATGAAGTGATTATAATAATAGTTTGGTAATTTGTATAGCGCCGTTTTTGTAAAAAAATCACCTAAATCACCATTTGCACAAGGACATCATATAGCTCTAACACAAAGTTGTACAAGAAAAAAATACTTTTAAGATGGTTGGCGAATCTATTATAGTAGGAAGGCATTACACTTATATAACCACACCTTGATCGTCAAATTATCATCTTCGAAAGATCAAAAGCAATATTAATAATCTAATATTATATTACCTTCTGTATGTTGGTAGACATAAACACTAAATACAGATTTTTAATGACTCCGTGGATGGAAACCAATTATGTACCGTCCTAGTAGACTTATGCTAATAAAACGTGTGGCCTTTATCGGCCTATCGTGTTGGCCTATTTCACATCGAGAACACATTGTCCCAGGACGTTCCACGTTCTACGGGATTTGGGTTAATGGCCTGTCCCCTGCAGTCTATTCATGTCCCACCCCGTTCTGGTACTTTGATTACTTTAGCCTTTTATCGTAGCCTCATTCGATAGTGTAGCCAGTAAAGTAACTTTATTCTTAAACGATAGTGTTGCCAGTAAAGTAACTTTATTCTTAAACAATAGTGTTGCCAGTGAGGTAAACACGGCTATCGGCATCGCCGCGACAAGTTATCGGATATTAAATGGGAACGTGTTTTATGGTCTTTGGTCGTCACTCGTCACTCGTCAGTCGGAAGGGATTAATAATAATGGAATAATTAGTACCTATAGCGCCGTTTAAAATTGCACACTTAATAAAGTAAGTTGTAGCAAGAGATCAAAGCACTGCAATATTAATTCAAAATAAAGTAACACGAGGATAACGATATCTAATTACAGGACTTAATAATGCTTAAGGATATGAAATGGTTCAGACTTACAGGACAAAATATCAAGGAAAAAAAACACAGTTTTTTTTTAAATACGGACATTAGTGCAAAAATATTCTGTGGTCAAGATATGATAAGTGCAAAAATCTTCTATTTTCAAGTCGATAAATACAAAGTTTCACTTGTTTGTGTGGGATGGCGAACCATTTACGAATAATATTAAGATAAGAAAGACAAGTCATGATATCATAGAAACGAAAGAGAACACATAACTAATAGAAATGAAAATGGAAGTAAGTTACATAAAATTACCGCTTTTACACATACCTTGAAATACCTTTACGTACATTGACTTAAGACCAGAGATTTAATTTTACAAAATTTAGGGCCAGTATTTCAGTATATCTACTTAGGAATGTTATGACTCGGATTGGGTTGTCAGGAAAGTTACCCGGTATAGCAACTTGACGAACATAAATACAGGGTTTTCCAATAAGAGATGTTATTTTGAATAGCCCGGTTTTTTGGTAGATGTTACTTTTGAAGCTGTCATTTTTTAACATTTGAGAAGTAGAAACTACGCCATTAATAAAAATGGAATGATACACGCTTCAACAACGCATTGAAATTATTAAAATTCACTTGAGTGAATCAAATACAAATCATCTTGAGTGATGAGGCCCATTTCCACCTCGGTGGCTTCGTCAACAAGCAAAATTGTCGCATCTGGGGCTCGGAAAACCCAAGAGTTATTGTTGAAAAGCCTCTTTATCCTCAACGTGTGACTGTTTGGTGCGGTTTATGGTCCGGCGGAGTCATTGGACCTTACTTTTTTGAAAATGAGGCTGGAGCAACAGTTACGGTGAATGGATTGCGCTATCGAGAGATAATAATGATTTTTATGGCCGAAATTGGATGGTATTGATCTGGACAACGTTTACTTTCAACAAGACGGCGCTACGTGCCACACAAGCAACGAAACCATTGATCTTATACGATTGAATATCAAAATAACACCTCTTATTGGAAAACCCTGTATATCTCAAGCCGAGCCTAAAAACAACTGAAATGAGTTAGTTCTGAAGCAGGCTTCTCAATGGAATTTAAACGGCGCTATACTAATTTTTCCGTTATTATTAATCCCTTCCGACTGACGAGTGACGTCTGACGACCAAAGACCGGAAAACACGTTCCCATTTAATATCCATTTAGTTTTACCTCTAAGTAGGTATATTATTAATTCTTTTGAGAATCTTCAACATAACTAACTAACTAACAGTAATAACTAACTAACGCTAGGCAGAGAGGACACACCGCCAAACAACTCGGTCTCAACACACTCATTGCTTCATTCACATTCAGACCTCGCCTCATACACACCCTTCTGTTATTCTGATTCTCAACATAGCCCGACTGAAGTATCTGGTTCATCTGATCGTACCATGCCTTCTTCTTCTTACACTCCTTTCTATGTATTATTTATACAAAAGAAAATACATGAAATAGAAATAACAGATGCCCTTATTCTGCCTTGCAGACAGTATTAGTTTTATTAAATTCAAATTTATAGAAATTAAATTCATAGAAACAGGTAGGTATAACTTCTTTAGCTTTTGGAATTTGTTTTTTTTTTCCGGTAGACGTAAACGTATTTGTTGTCTTTGTATAATTTGACCTTCAGAAGTCCCGCTAAGTGGAACGCCATGCATTACCGAGACGGGCAGTCTGCACTCTGCAGCTACTCGTGAATAATTCATAACTTTGTGGTCATCTCGTTAGTCTGGCTGCTCGCGCTGGACCGCGGAGAGGTTCTCCTCGGGACCGGGAGACTGATGGAGATGTTGCCATGGCAGCAACGGAAAAGGATTACTGAATCAATTGACGGCATTTTGACAGACTATAAATGAATTGGCCAGCTTTGGAATATTCTACTGAAATTACTTCCTTCATTTCGTAAAGATACTAGGATGAAGGAAGTCGATAGGGGTGAGAGGCGGGGAAGAGGAAGGGACAGTACAACTGCCTGAAACCACAGGGACAGTGAGGCTCAACGTAGTGAGGATGGGAAGAGATGAGGAAGAGGAAGGTGGGGAAGTACCTGGCTATTCAGATCTGATCGCCAAATACGGCTAAAGCCATTTCCAGCAACTTTTCATTTCGGAATTGTGGTCTTACACCAGAGCGATACTGAGAGTATCTCCCAATCTGGAACGTGCTGCAAATGTCTTATATATTATTTTAAATGAATAAATTGTAATTGTAAAAAAGATCCCGTGTCCTCCGGATTGCTAGTCGAGAGCCTTACCAGTCTTATCACTCCACCAAGGAGGACGTCAGTCATACACTTTTAACTGTGTATTGCCTTATATTTAACTATAAAAGTGGTTAAATAAATATGAAAGGGAATATTTTATGGATATTTTTGCTCTGTAAAACATAAAATTCGGAGGAAAGGTGTACATAAGGATTTAATGGTGTGTTCTATTTTAGAGGTGTCCATAACACTGGTACAAATGTCACCGCTGTTACCCGTTATTAGGGGGACAGAAACAAACTGCACGGAACATTTTAACAGGACACTTTTGTAGGGAGGCTCGTACGGACTCCACCAAGCATAGATAATATCACCGCCAGAAAATAAATACGTTACGCAAAATGACAGTTTTGTTTTCTAATGCCGTAGTCCCATTGGAGATGTTATATTCCCGCTGTCTCCAGGCAATGCGCTGTTAAATGCGGAAATCTAAAAAATATGGAATGTGGCTATCATCCTTCAAGAGATTTCTTAGCCATCGATTCAAAAGGTAGAGAAAGAGTAGATGTGTGAATTGTGATATTTTTCAATTTGGCATATTTCAAAATATTTTTAGCTGAGATTAATGAAGAAGATAAATCTTGGTACAAAAGAGCGTATTTGATTGTAGTTAGAACCAAAAACATATGAATATCCCACTTCTGGACTACCAGAAGCAAAGTCCTTAGTGACAAGCAAATGCTTTTTTAAAAGGCGAGAAGAACGGAACGATGTCTAATTTTCAACATCAAGTGTAGAAATGTATTTTTTGGATAGTTGTGAAAATGATGGCACAAAGGTTTTATATCGAATTATGATGAGTTCCTTTAGATCGTGTATCTTTAACTGCATAATTCAATCATCCAAATCATTAGTCAGACGTCTCCAGTTTTCCGTTTCGAGTTAACGTTCCGTTACACCTATTGAAAAGTACAATTTTCTTAACGTCACCATAAAACTAAAATCGTTAATATGCTAATGTTTTATATGTCCCTATAATACATAAATAGGTGTCTAAATATTAGGTGTACCCCTACTTACTAATTAAAAAAAAAATGCATTTTCGGAATTGGGTTTGATTAATGGGTTTTTTGTTGCCTAATAAATCAGGCAAAGGTTTGTGTATTTAGAATACTCACTTTAATTCGCCGCCAAAGACTGGGACTGGACTAATGATATATTTATTTATTAAAACTATAGGGTGACAACAGTACGTAGGTATTGTGGATACAAAAAGTTATTGATTTAGAAAACAGTTAATTGGTTCCTCTTTTGAACGTATGCATGAATAACATTGTAGAGCTGTAAGGTTCAAGCAAATAATAGCTCTCAACCGATAAAACCTATTTAGAAAGTGATTGGCGAAATCTCGTCGTTGATCTATTTTGCATTTATCATATTACACCTTACACGGAGAAAAATGATTATTGCTAGTTTATTAAAATCCGGTTAAAAAGGTGATAGCAGCCATTCCTAATAAACTATTAGTACTTTCATGACAGCTGAACACGTGTTTATTTATCCTGTTATTATATACAATGACGAAATGCGAAATCATCTGAATTTTTATCAAAACGTGTTCCGACATCGCCATAACACATTCGTGTTTTACTGGTAGTTTATTAGGAAATCCGTCAATTCATACGTTAAAAGCTTGTAGTCCCGTTTTTGCAACATTTGCAGCAACAAAATAATATAATAATTACGTGCATATTGAATAAATTATTATTCAACATAATTCTGACCTAAATCCCATAGATACGCTAAACATACGCGGTTTCAATAATTTGAAGTGGTATTTGTTCAGCGCGCAGACGTTTGCGCAGGTGCTTTTGGCATTATTCTTTATTTTTGAGATTACTCATCAAAGACATGAACACTTCTAGAAATGCAATGCACAAACATTGCGAGACCCGTCCTCCACAGCGCTTTCACAGATGATATGAACATTTTCAAAGATATATATAATGGCATAAAGCAGAATATTGATCTGTTTGATAATTCAAGAAGAAATTAGATTACGTAAAATATATGGTTATTAATGGCAGAAGCTATATCCGATACTTTATCAGACGACCACCCCAAAGCGAAAAAACAATCCACTCCAGAATAGCAACGCTGAACTCAAAATAGGCCAATCATTCAATTTACCAATTTCGCATAATTCGGCTTCTGACGGGAAGCAGCCCAAGTAGAAATATCGCTGAGCCAATTTGCTAATCGTTTTCTCACCAAACCATCAATAATAGCCAAAAGTTGGCTAGTAATAATAATAAAAGGCTAATAATAAGCTACCATCATCCTTCACTACCTGTGCTGTGCTAGATACATCATCCCGGTCATGCCATCATTATCGTTAGATTTTGGGTTGATTTCAATTTACTACTGATACGTACTTATTAAAATCTTTTATTGTTTGCGGAAATTGGATTCTACGAAAAGGTTCATAAAGCAGAAAGATTATTTATTGATGTTGGGGAAAAATTAAAATGGGTGCATAGGAAGCTTTTTTTTCTTCTTTTAATAGGGCTATAACGGAAGTGTAGATATCAGGGACGGTTTAATCCTTGTTATAACTAAAGCGGTAGTTAAAGCATTCGGATTTTTGATCGAGTGTGTTATTTTCTATTGAATGTGTTTCAAAATTTGGATCATACCAATTATCATTGAGGTAGTTCAAAGTTTTAAATGTCAGAATGTAGTTATAAATATGTAGTTTTGGCTAAATTAACACAGATTATAATAATAATATAATATTTGGCTAATAAATATAGAGCCGTTTTCCTGAAAAATGACCTAAAGGGCTCTGACAAATATATTTATTACATAATTAATACTAGAACTACTGAATTACATCTAAGACTTACGTGTAGTGACTTACGACTAAGGCCTATAACTACTATCTTAATGACACATATGTCTACTTACATATGTAGAAACTTACAACTAACATTAACATTGAAAATTTAATTTTAATAGCGCCAGAAGAAGAAGGAAGTTCTATAATATATATTAGGGTGTTTTTATAATTAATTTTAAAACACGGTTGCTAAATGTGCCCAATGGGTTAGCTAGATATATATCTTAGGAATCGTTTTTTATCTGCTTTTGCTGTATTTTGGATCAAACAACCACTCCTCAAAACTAGGCTGCCGAATTGTTGATTATGTATTGGGTTAGTTGGGGTTAGATTTAAATCTATTTACGCCGACGTCTCAAACATTCTAGTGCCTATCATTATGCAGATTAAACGAAAGGCAATCCTCCGGTTCTTGTAGAGTAAGTGAACGCTAAGTGTAATGCGGTATCTGATCCGTGGGCGGTGGATGACGCAACTGGTAACCAGTGTTTATGGTTGATTGGATAATTACCGGGATTGTGGGACTACAACTAGCATTCAGCTATGCAGGGCGCACACACGCAAACAGGGAATTGTAAAACTGGGTTTCCACTGATAGCAGAAATCAGCGTTTGAAATCCTCCCAAACAAATTATCGTCTGTTCGAATCTGTCCGCTGTTACGAGTCGGGAGATTTATTTTTGACTAACGATGATGGTGTGTGCCAAGTCCTACCGGAACTATGGTTATGTATATAATACTATTACCAAACAAAACACAGGTAGATCGAAATAGCTCAAGTTTGTAGCTTTGTAGTTTTAGCGAGATCTGAACTTTTGTGAGCCAAGCTACAAAAAGAAATCAACCAACCAAGAAAGTGTTGACACAGAACAAAAGCAACATAAAACTTGATATACACTTTTTTGACGTTGATAACCTCGAGCTTTTAAGCTATACAAATGAATGAAAGAAGAAAAAGTTGACAATACAAATTCGAATGACAAAAATATGAACAACCCTGAACTTGAGATATTGCAGTCAATTTGTTGGCTAAATTATGTTGAGTGCACCAATGTCAGAACTAAACTGTTTTGCAATTGAATGTTTTGATCAGCACACGGACCACTATCAAAGCCATGTTTATAGCTTGATTAAGATATGAGATCTCAGCTTCGCTAAGCTTAAAGAATTAATTAATGAAGGTAAAGTTGATAATGAACCAGGGTAATATAAAAGTTGATTCGCTAAAGATCTAAACAACCCTGAACTTCAAACAGTCACTCTACTGCTTACATTATGCTAAGTGCTCCAATGTTGAATTTCAACCGCTCTCCATTTGAATGTTTTCATCCAGATCTAGCACATAGTAAACAACTGCAGTCAAGAAATGTCTCTAGGGCAAGTGACTCCCATGTTAATTCCTTGGTTTATTAGTCGAGGTTTACTCAGTTAGTTCAATCAATTGGCCACTATGTTCTTGCATCGACAAAACGATATAATAATTACATCGTTAGAGTTATAGTTAATAGAAGGAGACTCGTAACAGGGTTTAATTATACGCCCAGTAATATTACAATTTGAAGGCGCTTAACAACATTAGTGGGTCGTTAGTCTCTGTGATGACTGATCATTCTGATCCTTTTGAACTTAAAGGTTACTTCAATACAGTCAATTTTATGTAACTGACATCACCAAACTGATCAGATACAAATTATAAAATAATCCATACAGATATATAATTTTAGGTAGTTTCTTTCTATGACCTACTGCTCTTATCTCTGATTAAGAGTGTATAAAGGTACGCTGGTCGAGAAACGACACAAAAAGGCTAACAAACCAACCGAATAAAGCCAAAAAACACTGATAACGATGTTTGCCGAGAGAGAGAAGAATGTGTGCCTTGGGTTCATAGAGGGTTCTCTTTGTTCAAACAGAATTAGTGCTGGCTGTTGTAATCAACCGAGGGAATGAACTCGCAATGACGTTGCACAACCAACTCTCTAGCCCTCCTACTCTTGTTGATTATTTATTGTTGTTGATACAACAACTGTGTATTGTTTCTTCATCAATAATTTAACTAGATCTTCAAATTCAGAAGTCTGGAAAGATCTGTGGGGCTCAATTGAACGATTACATTAAGTCAGGGATTTCAGTAAGTTTTCAGCATTGTTTGTTTGCTTCGACATATAAAAATTAATTTGAACAATAAAGTTCCGTGAGCATGAATGATATGTATAAATTCAAAAATGTTCGCAAAAGTAAGTCTGCTGCTCATGAATAATATTGTTTTAATTTGCATACATTTTAATACATCTGTTATTTTCTCATTATTAGGTTAGGTTAGTGAAAGCCTACTTGAGGATAGCATTCACAAAATTGGGCTGCATAAATCAACTACTTTTATCATTATTATTAATTGCATTGGATAGATTTGAAACATTTTTTGTTTTGACCAAAAACCAAATTGAATTATTTCTAGTAACGTATGGTTTGGCATAAGAAATTAGCAGAAACTTTATTGAAAGAGTTAATATAAACAAAATATTATATTAAATGTTATAATGATTGCAAAATCCACTGTCTAAAACAATCATGAATAGTGAAGGAATACCACAGGGATCAAATTGCATGCCTTAAGTAAAAATAATTCTTGCGCCTAATTGTCTCTAATTGAAGAAAACTACTCACACCAAATCACCATATTCTATAAAATTCTATGCTATATTGTCTTCCTCACGATTGATTAAGATCTCAGCGTATTATTATGGTCCCTTACAGTCCTGTAGTATAAAGTTATAATTAGGTTGTAATTAGTCTCCGGCGCGTGTCGGGTTAAGCACCTCGTTGTGTCCACATTTCCCCTTATAATATAAATAGATGGCACAGGTGAACCAAGAGACAGATCTGTGTGCTCAGCAGTGCGGCCGCGACAGGTAAACATGGAGGTGCTTATTGCTAACTAAAAACATACATCTTTTATCACTTATCAACGAGACAAGATATTTTATAAATATATGTTGTGTCACCTTTATTAATAGCTACCTGAGGAATGAAATATCGAGAATATAGTGTACACCATACTGTTATTAATAAGGCGTAGGTATCTAAGGTAAGGATATATTACAAAAAAGAACAAACAATATATCTTCATAGTACACATTAATACGCAACCGGAACAATAATTATATACATATTGCTTAGTTTTTTATAACTGCCTTCATTATTTTATTTTTATAAATTTACTTTACTTCATTTATTTTATTTTATTTCTTAATATTTCTTTTAAATTCATTTAATTTAACATAATTTTAATACATTTCAATCCATTTTATTTACATACACAATTTGTCACATACAATTGTAAAATGAGAGCCTCAGCACGGACTTATAAAGCTGGGTCCAGACATGTTCTTTTCTCCGTACCGTACCTCCGTTTCGTATCAGCGTCGCGATCAAGAACGCTAGTTTGGACGCCCGTTCGGTACGGTACGGTGGTACGGCGTCTCGATACGGATAGAGGTACGCTCCGATCCATCGCGAGTCGGTTTTTCGACCCGTTCAAAGGCGATACGGTACGGGTCTGCGCCAGTCTGGACGTGTTCGCGGCGTGCATTGGCCGTGTTCTCTGTCACTACCCGAATCAGCGTGAAAAATGCAGTGGGATAACTATAATATTGTGAAGCTTATCGATGGATATAGGGCCAGGGAAGTTCTGTGGGATCCCGGAAACAGGAATTATTACAATAAAAATATAAAGCAAGATGCATGGGAGGAACTGTCTTTCGAAATGGAGTGCGGTGTCGACGATATGAAGAAAAAGATGGATGCTCTTGATCGCGACGCGGATACGAAACGGAGGTACGGTACGGACAAAAGATGATGCGTCCAGAGTTTTTGGATCGCGACGCTGGTACGAAACGGAGGTACGGTACGGACAAAAGAACATGTCTGGAGTCTGGACCCAGATTAATGCAGCAATAAAACTTATGTTCGCGGCGATAAAGCGATGCGACGCGACTTCTTGCTTATGCAAGTTTGTAATTTTAACGCAAATAATTAAGTTATAATGGATTAACATCCTTTTAATATTTGTGCAATTTCCACGCTGTAGGTTATAAAAAATAAATTTCGTCAAAAGCATCCTTAATTTGTCGGGATATGTAATAACAACATTGATCGGTATGATGTTTTAAACTAAGGGAATGAGAAATTTTCACAAACTATGAATACCGTTAAAATGTGTACTTTTATTTTTATTGATTTTAGAAATAACCTTAAGCCGGACATTCAAAACGGCTCCAACTGGCTAAAACGTCATTATGACAATGTCTAGTAAGACCATAGACCTAAAGTCGGCTGTCACCAACGTCGCCCGGCGCAACTTCAACGCCGCAAATGTAAATCGTTATAGATAATTTATTCGTGAATATAAAAATATGTTCATCATCGTAATTTATTTAGAAAATAAAAATAATAATGAAAATACCCTTTTGTATAGTGATTTAGTCGGTCGATTATGTGGCGTCGTTAATGTTAATGTCACTCTGTGAAAGACACTTCATGTTTCCGAAAAGTATGCAGATAAAGTATGGAGATAGATAACACGGCATACGGCAAAGCACCAACAATTATTTATCACAACACGTACATGAGAATCTTCATGTTAATCTTCAGCCATATTATCATGTAATCTTTTTGTTAATACATTCATGTTTCTATTTGGTTAAAAAATATTCTTGAATTTCAGGTGGATATACGAGTATAAATATAATATTATAATTATGTTAGTTTTCCCTTTTTACTTGATAATGTAGCCGGTTACAAAATATTGGACATTTGATTAGAAGTATTCTTACGTAGATCTTTAGAGATCAATCTATAATTGTTCTAATAATAAAGGTAGTAGGTACTAATAAACAAACTCTTGTCTAAACAAAATGCAACAAATTAAATGAAGTTGAATGGAAATGAACATTTTTTTCATGTCCTGTAAAATGTTTAAAAAATCGCTGTCGTAGCCGCAAAAATTTCCTAATATTTCTCTTTTTCGTAGTATTCCAAGAGTACGCCACGGTAAAAATGGTTTCTTCTTCTGTCTTGTATGAATCGAAGATCCAAGGTTGATCTGTCTTGTGTATTGTATCTTGCGCAGCTGATCAAATAGTTTAATAATTCATTGTTTTCGTGGAATTCCTTGTCTACAGACTAACATTAATTTCGTTTACTCTAGCTACAAGGTTGATCAGTCTTGTACCTTATATCTTGTGAAGTTCGTGAACTATTCTGATAATTCTCTGGTTTTCACTGCTCTCTCTGTGTTTTTAGTTACCACGGCAGAATGGCCTAAAATTTCTTTCTTCTACAGTCCAACGCTTCTTTAGCTTCAAGGTTGATCTGTCTCGTGTCTTGTGTTCTGTATCTTACGCAGGTAATCGTTGAATGCCGTGTTGTGTCACGGATGACTTGATAATTTATTGTCTCTGCCAAACCGCGAGACCTAGCTTCATTAATCTCGCGGATAGGCTTGACTATTGTACAGACTTCAGTGTATTCAGTCACTCGATGTATTGTATATTGCATTGCAGCTCTACGCAGTATGTGGCAACGCGGTATTCCGTTACCTGATTAAACAAAGTCAGATATGAAACTGAGATGCACTGTTGGGCAATATCGACAATCTATTGTATGCTGGTTTTACCCATATAATCTTATACATTTTTCGATTTGTACGTCTACAGGGCGCTTACATTAATAAATATTTACGGTTGGCTGGAAGATTTTATGGGATTTTCAAGGTTTATTTTTTTTTTAATTGGGACATTTAGCATAACGTCATTGATCGAGATATCTACATAATATGTTCATTTTCCGGCATCATACGCGCACGATAATTCGTCTTCGAATTATTGCTAGAAAATAACACTTACTGCGGGTATGGCCTTGTTCGGTTACACATTACAGGTTTCTCATCAGAATGGAATACTTGTCATACCTATCTACATATATAATAAATTGGTTTGTGGCCTATAGATTCAAAAACTGCTGGATCGAATTCGATGAAAAATTTGTTCTTATTAGTGCCAGGAGTGTTTAGAGAGTGGTTATAATGGTAGAAGGAGTCGAGGACGCCCGAGGTAGACTTAACGCATTATCTCTGCACTAAAACGAGGTACGGAGTCAACTAAAAGTCGATATTATGTAGTTTTTTAATAGTGACAATGTGGTATAAATGGTAGACAAAGTCACCCGAGAAAGATGTGGCAAGATCAAATGAATTACATACTTAAATTTGATAAAAAGTGACGGATGTGATGAAGAAGTTTAGGACGCCGAAGGCAGAAATGACACGATGAAGTGAATCAAATACTTTAAAAAAAATAAGATTTTTCAATTGTTATGATAATATTATTGTCACCTTGAAAATGCACCCAGTTTTCAGTAAACTAGAATTCACAATCTCAAAACATGAAACATTCATAACCCCGAGTAACGCCGGGTACCCATGAGCACACACCGGGTAGGTACATATTATATAAATGGTTCAAAGTCACTCTTCTTCTATATTTCAATAATAATACTTCGGTAAATTTTATAGTGCAATCTTTGGAAAATGTAATCAAAATAACCCTAACCTTTAAATGTAACAAATAATGTATTGTTAAATTAAATAATTTAAAAACGGAAATATATTTTGATTTCACACAGCAACATTATTACTCTACGCGCATAAAATGTAAGCTAGAAGGAAACTGTTGGACAGGGGGGTATAACTCCAATCGAAAATTGGAACCGTGATTATTGTGACGTCATATTGTTGCCTAAATATATCCACCAATGAAAAACTCTGAAAATCTATGGAATAAAATTTCAGAGTTTTTCATTGGTGTATAGTATAATAAGTAGACTCCGAATGAGAATTTTACTGTCTATATATTGGCGTATCTATGTTTTTTAGGACCAATTTGTTTCATACAAAAAGCCCGAAGATATCGATGTAGTGGATGGTTTCTTAATACTGTTGGGTACTCTGAGAAGGTAGGTGTATAAATATGGTTATCAAACAGGGTTGAAACTTCTGGTGTAATGCAATCTCCTGCCAACATCTCTGCAGCGTCCACTTAATATAAAATGATGGACGCCAGCAATAAAAGCAAAATTGAAGCAACTTAAGCATTCGCTCGTCAATTGAGCCATTAAATGCTGAAGCGATTTACGTGAGAAGTCGGGAAGAATAACTGCCAATTCGTGAGCACTGCAACGTGGTACAGGAGCTGCCTTCATTAAAGCCTGGATAGGATCTCACGGGATTAAATCTGAAGAACCCATCGATCGTGGATCAAGATTAATCAAAAGACCATCACGAGTCGGAATTAAGTTGTGATGGCGATTTTAATCATAATTTGAAAAGCTTCCGTTTCACAGTTTAAAAAAATGTTTTTAAAACAGCATGGTATTTTCACTGTTTTTTTTATACTCTAAAAAAATTACGACAGTGAAGAACTCTTTTTTTAAATTTTTATGTTGACGAATAAATATTCTATAACAATTTAAAATTTGGCGTATTAAATCGTCGAACATGACATGTTCGTTTTTGTTGTTGTAAATATGGCTTCACGCTGGCGCCGCGCCGGCTAGCGTTGATATCAGTTGTCTTACCAGCAAGTAGCGTTTTCTGCGTCAAATGACGTTGTAGCCAGTTGGAAACGTTTCGGAATGTGCGGATTGAGATCGCTTTTTTACATCAATAATTATGAATGGAAATATTAATATTACACATTTTTATTTAGTGCAGTGATCAGAATGAATCAGAAAAATAAACTTTATATCTTCCGCACATTTTTAACGGTACCTATTCATAGTTTGTGAAAATATCCCATTATTATCACAAGATCCACAAGGAGCGAGTCTAGATTAACCCAAAATTAAATGTAGCTTCGTTTATAACAAAAAAATAGAGTCCTTGTGAGAGCCTTGAAGGAGTAACCATCTGTTACTTATGCCAGGCTGGAAAGTGGTGGGCCACCTCCAATGCTCTAAATTTTTAACTGTGTTGTTTACGCTCTTCTTATATGTACCAATTGATCAAAGGCATTTATTGGACTTAATTCTATTGTAGGAAATATTGGGTCCATCGATCGTTTAATCGATTCGACGTCATGTTGATCAATGAAAAGAAGGATGACCTGGAGGTCAGACAGAGACGGGGAAGAGGAAGAGAGAAGAATAGGAAAGAGAGAGTACGGAGCAAGGAGGATGGTGCTTTCTTTAATATAATGGTGTTAGTTGGTTGAAGATTGCGCAACGGGCTGAGTGATGGATCGAAGACGGGTCTATCCATCTTCGTTAGAGCTTCGGTGCATCGTGACCTCGTGGAGAATACTTGCAATGATCAGGGAACGTCAATATGTAGTACAAAACCAATATAAAAGTCGGAGACGCCCGAAAAAGACATTAACAATAGCGAAGCATTGCGGAGTCCATTAGTATTTTATAAGAATTAAATAAGTTTATAGTATTATGGTCATCTATTTTTGGGGCATTATGCAGCTTTGCGTTTCCTCCTTTAACTAAGGTTTTGGAGTGCGTTACAGTGTACATCATCAGGGCGGATGTGTAGATTGTGGATTGATTTTTTTTTGATTTTCATTGGTGAAATTTTCATTTAAATTTATTGTGGATTGCAGAGTTTATGTTAACAAAAATACGAATGTTAGAAGCAGTTTCTCATAAAGTATACTTGATCCTCACTTCACTCACTCACTTAAATTAACTTTATAGACTTTTCTTTATCGATTTATTTGATTTATTTCAAAGCCCTTCAACTTTTGGAATCTTTGGTATAACACAACGCGACACGTATCTCATAAGTCAATGTTCCCCTGTTTGCTTCTTCCTATCTTCTTTCGGATTAGTATCCATCATTATCCAGTGTTGCACTAACTACACACTCAGCCCATAGCCCCAAAGCCCCATGGCATAAATACATTCGTATAAAGGTGACACCCCCTTTCTTTCATTTCTCGAAGCTAACAGTAATAGCCTAGGATCCCGATACAACGAACCCTACATCATCGAGTACACGATTTTTTAGTGAGAATAGACATTCAGTAAGCCTTAAAAAAGTAGGTCTAAAATATTAAACGAATTTTGAAAAAAAACAGAGGTGCCAACCGGGCAGCCTGGAGCATTCGCAGGCAGACGGATTTAAAGATACATAATTTTTTTTAACTTTACGTCATCGTCGAGTACACGAATGAAACCAACGAATAACCGACCAGCAGAATAACAGTTTTTTGTGTACGAAGTTTTTTCTTTTAATACTGAATTATTTTCATTATATTTTATTGCATCGTGGGTTTAAAAACTTAGAATGCTAAATTTAAAATAAATAAGTGATAATGATAATAAAAATTTATTTAAATATTGAAGACAATATTAGTGATTTCTAAACGAAAATTTGAAACAGAAACATCAGAAAAGGAAACGGTCACATCTGGGACTCGAACCCAGGAAAAAAAAAAAAAAAAAATGAAGACAATTTTGGTAGTTCTTATTCGAAGTATGATACAGTTAAAAGTGACCGAGGGGAATAGGGTCCCATTAGCTCAGTTGGTAGAGCACTGTCCCGGAAAGACAAGGGTCCTGGGTTCGAGTCCCAGATGTGACCGTTTCCTTTTCTGATTTTTCTGTTTCAGATTTTCGTTTAGAAATCACTAATATTTTCTTCAATATTTAAATATTAAAATTTGAGGTTTTACTCAATAAAGTTATTCCGAAAAATAAAAAAATAAAATATTTAATTGTTCCGATCGGACGGGCGAGCCTTTTGACACGAACCAACTTACGAACCCGGCCGCGGTGCCCCTCACCCCTGTAGTGTGCTTATATTATTTTATAAATATATTATAATTAATTAGTTTCATCTGTGTACTCGATGACGTAGGGTTTGTTGCATCGGGATCCTAGGCTATAACGGAGGTGACTTCGGTGGTGACGGAAATATATCTCCCCACTGCTGTAATTCCAATGCTACCGAAATAACGCATTCTTTCAGCTAATTAAACTCTGTTCATTTAGAAAATTGTTTAATGACTCTTCTTATGATGCACGTGCTGCTATATCAGGCTCCATAACGACCTTTGAGGATAAACAACAAAGTAGAGGGACAAAGGGAATTGATTGCTCGAATAATGGTCCAATATGAGCACGATTCTGAATACATATTTTTTTAAATATAACCGTTACTTGAAAAGGTTGTTAAATCCCGTTTGTTTCATTCGTGGTAAGCGACTTCAAAATTATACTAGTCCCAAGGAGAGATCGTACGTGACGTCATGGTTCTAGTATCTTCTGTTTTGTCGTTTTCAAACAAGATGCGTGAGAAGGAAAAGGGCGAACGTTGATGACATCCGTACGAGCTCTCGCTGGGACTAGTTTATATGGTAATTTGTTTGATCGAGTTACCACCACGACAGTACCTTACTAAATCAATTTAAAAAAATCAAATTGGCGCTAAAGGTTGATTTGATTACTATGTCAACTGTGATGGGGGTTCAAACGACTAGGCTTTAAGTAGTTAATTTTTTAACAATCATGGTTTTAATAACAGTCCCTGAGACTATCGCAGACAAAATAAATTGATTTTAAATACATACTAATAAATTTATGGATTTTTAATTCCTTCGTGTTTGCTCTAGTACTCAACAAACTGGCTTCGGATTTTAATGGCTGCATTTATCTAGAAGTAGGTTATAATTTACCATAAATTTGCGGCCGATATAGTACCTATCCCTATAAAAGAACCCGTTGGAGCCGGCAGCCATTAAGATTACGCCACTGTCCATTCGGAGCCCGATGCGAGTCGTATATTACAGTACTTGCCACTTGACAGCCTCTATCAACCAGGCATCGGGACCGCGGTCCTCTGTTTGCTACAACTGGTCAGTCAAGTGATGTCCAACAAATTGTTTTCCCTGTAATACCACGAAATTCCCACATATTTGATTCATATTGATCGCACAGCGATACATGCAGTTAGATCAATGTTTATGTTGATTCGCAAAAATTCAAATGTAACAGCGTGAACAAATGGCCAATAAATGTCATTTTGTTTTTTTTTTTATGAAAGGTTCCCGTTAAATGCCGTTTCAGCTTTTGAACAAATTATAATCAACTGACAAGAACAATTGTGCTTTTATGATGATCACACTTTGTTCGAAGGCTGAAACGGATCTATAATCAAGAATGAATGGGGATTTTTCAAAAGCCAAAAATTTAAAATTTCGCTGATTGGCCATTTGATGAAAGTGTTACATTTTAATTTCTGTGAAACACCTCAACGAGTGACTCGTAACAGTGTAGGTATAATACGATAATCGTCCTCAGTCCGAGAACTTTGTAGACCACTTTCAAAGTTGTTCTATGCTCTATCATTTGTTTTTCGTGGTAAAACATTTTGTACATCTAAAAATAACGATTTTGCATTTTAGTTATACACGTTAGTTATACATGTATGTAATTGAATAAAATATACCTACTATTGCACCGTTTATAAAATGTTACTATTAGTCAAAGCCTAAGCCTAGGGCCGTGAGGTATTCCCTCTTGGGTCCAAATAGAACCAGGGCCGGCCCTAGACGGGAGCAATTTAAGCAGTTCGCTCCGGTCGCCAAATTATCAAGGCGCCAAAGCGCTGATAATACCTAACAAGTAACTATAAGATTCATTTTTCACAAAACAGGCGCTACACAAAAACACAAATCATCCGAATATTATTGATAACAGTGATCAATAATATTCGGATTTTGATAAGGGGTTACTGGTTTTGATAAGGTACTCGCGTCAGGCGCCCTGCATAGAACATAGAATAACACTTTCAAAGGGGTCGAATTTCACGCTGCTTTTGGCGCAATTTGACTCAAGCTGTCTTTATAATAATACTATCACTATCAGAAAAGAGATTGGTTTATTTATAGTGAGATTTGCGTAAACTGAGCTATCAATATTCAGGTCAATAGTTTATCTACATAGATACAAGAATATTGGCGTTATAGAAACTAATACATGTACATCAATCTGTATGAATAAAGACGTCGTTAATAATGGAATTATAGGTAGGTACCTATATCTACACATAGTTGCATCACTTCCAGAGTGGTAGATTCTCTCAATATTGACCTGGTAAATTAACATTTATTCATCCATTAGGAATCGAAACTTTGCTTTGATCAGCCAGGTTCCAACCTTCCGAATCTTCCTTTTTCCTAATTCATCTCCCTCCTCACTTCCCTAACCCCCACAACATATCTCGCATTCTAGCTTGCCATAGTGTAAGACGTCGGTCGTAATTGTCAACAATCGTCATCATCATCAGCATTCAGCGACTCAAAATGAGAATAAACATAGTTTTATTTTCATTAAAAGATTTCGACATTACGGTCAATTCAGGAAATAAAAATCATTTAATCTCTGTATCTTTTAACTGTTAAATCTTTTCTTCAAAACCATAAGATAACCCTTTGCAGCCTACAATTACATATGTTTCTGCAAACACTTCACACCTAAGTAGGTACCTAATTAATTAAAGTGACTCTATAATAATTTTGCTATAGGTTAAACGACATCATTTTATTATTACGCGGTAACAATGAGCAATCAAGTCATCCGCTAAATATACCAGTCCATCGTCAGTGGTTAGAGTGGGCGGACTGCCCGAGGGCGGGGGCGGCCATCAACTCATCCACACTATCCTCAGTCCTAACACAAACTCACACCTCACCTTACAGCCCACCACACACCTCACCACACCTCACACCCGGTGTGTCATCCGCCCGTCACCATGGTCACTTGATCTCCGTGGGCGGCTCTGATAACAAAACTGCATCATTGTTATCAAGTTGATTCACGGCTTCGATTGTTCGGACATGCCTGAAACGTTGTACACGTCAATCAGATTAAAAATATAACTCTGTCCGTGTGTACGTGCCTTTATTTTAAACATTTTTGTTTGTAAATTAATACGAGTAGAATATAATGTAGTTTATGTACACTTTTATAGATGTTTACACTAGTAGTTACACTACCCAGATCTTTTTTTTTAATTAAAAAAAAACTGTATTTTTCTTGTTTTTTAGTGGATATTTCAAAGCTTTATAACTCATAATGGATGTGATAATGATATGAATATAGCTGTGTTAGTCTAGAAATTGCGGGACAGAAAATATTTTGCGTATTTCATGAGAAGATAATTTCTGTGAGTTGAAATGTAATTTTATGAAATCCTATCCTAACCTGTAAATTATAAAATATATTTTTTTTATATAAACTCGCTTTCTCTAACATTAGTATTTACATATCTGCGTTTCTCCCTCTTCTTTTCTTTTAGAACGCTTACTACAACGGATCCTTAGGTGATAGATTATAAAATTATACGTTTTCGTCGTCTGGCATCATATGTGTCGGTAATTAAAAGACAATGCATTTGCTAACCAACGCAACAGACCAAAATAGCAGAAGGTCTTCTCTGAACCGAGTGACGAGCCAATGATGACGACGCTTCAGGATTACATTATTTAGCTATACAAATCTAAAGATCCAAACACCAACAACTTGTAGGAAGTTCAATCGACTCGTGTGTATTTACCCGTTGAACCACGAACCGGCCATTACGGTTAAAGTATATCCCCGCCATATCCCGGCTTTAAACCATTTATGTATTTATTTGTTCGAGCCATCCGGTTGTTTGGAATCTAATTTTTGCTCAAACTATCGTACGTTATGGTACTGGCATTGGTTTGTCCGAAGTCTACTCCCTTCCTCATGCGTGCGTCGTTAATGAGAAAGAGGGAGATGTTACAACGGAGCTATCAGCAGTGTGCGTAAAGTATTTTAAGAACCGGAGATCGTCCCGCGTGTCCGGAGACGCGTGTCGTCACAGGCAAAGCAGAAAGAGAAAGAGGCGGAAGCAGGGAGGAACTAAAAGAGGAAACGAGAGGAAGTCTCGATCAGCAACTTATTATTAAGCCGAGTTGCGTACACATGACAAACTGGGATAATTTTCAAGCTCTGGATCAATAACCCTATTGTTTTTTTTATCTTTTTTTGTATTTAAGTTTTGGGTTTAACCTGCTTTATGTTCAACTTAGAAGTTGAACCAATTTAGAAATTTGTATAGACAAGAATGAAAAATGATAATTTCTAACCAACATAAAAGCAAGCATTAATTTAAATACATTTTAAACATATGTGTATTCATTCTGCAATTTTCTGCAGAGAAAACATTTACTTTCCCTCGAGGCCTGTTGTGGATGCTCTGATTTGGCACAGTATCCTCGCTTCAATAATTTTCAACTTCTTCATGCCATGTCTTCCTGGGGTGTCTATGACTTCTTATTCAGTTCTCTTACGTATCAGGTTTTCTCCTGATACGTGAGTTTTCATTCTTAATTAAAATAAAACCAGGGAATAATACATTAAAGAAAAATGAAGACATTATTAGTTTGCACATCAGACATTGCTAACTTTTTACAAATCCCGGCCCTAGTCCAGTCGCCTGTGCCTATCTATAAACGAGGTCGGAGTAGGTAAGCAAGTTTAAGCCGGTACCAAGAATAAACCATGTGGAACACCTGTGCGCGTATTCCCAAACAAGCGGCTTGAGATTCAACACCGTTGTGAACATTAGTAGACGACAAACACCTACGGTAATAACACAGCACACTTCACATGATTAAACAGTATAATATAGGTACTAGGCGAAACATAGAGACCAAGATTCTGTGATTTTTTGAAGTACGTACGTACAAGTGCCTCACTTTGTCCCTCAAGAGATAACTTTCCAATTTTAAAATAAAAATGTTTTAAAAACTGTATTAACTTTTATTTATAATAAATCATGACTATACAAATAAAATATACAAAGAATTTTCGTTATAATTTTTTTTTTTTTTTTAATTTTGTATGTGACAAAATACAATGTAAATGCAGGGGAGCTATGTCACCACCCGGATGGTCAGCTTTGTGAGGCAGTTTAGATAGAAGCTGTAGGGAGGGATTTATTAATTCAGGTCTTGGAGAGGCCCGGATTATATGAAGGAGGAAAAACAGATGCTGGTAACTCGTTCCACATACGAGTCGAAGAAGCGGCCCGTTCTCATGAAGTCAACAGCAACTGTGTACGTTGAGTTTCACGCACGTACACCGGTGCACCGGGGATCAATGCTGCTAGCTCCTTAGAACAGGCTCCATTCAAATACCCGTAGAACAGACTCAGCATGCCCATATTGCGTCTGTGCATCAAAAATGGCAATCGTTCTGTTAACAATGGATTGTCAATCAGACGGACTACCCTCTTTGCACAGAATCAAATAGGTTTATTAAGTATTGTGAGGCTCCAGCCAGAGGTGGCTCCCAAATTCAATTGTTGGGCGTACTTGATATTTATATAGGGTTAGCAGCTGGTTACTATTGAATAATCTGCTAGCCTTGTACAAGACGCCTTGTTTTTTGGGAAAATATTCGGAATTTCTTGAACACGTGTTCCAACGACATGACAATAGTTTCGTAATTTACTAAAAGTTTATCAGGAAACCTGTTAATTCGTTAGTAAGGCCTGCAATCCCGTTTTTAGCCGGAATTGCAAATAATTTGAAGAGATTCTTAATAAATTTGCAATAGACATTTTTCTGAATGTTCCTACCTACTCGTAGTGAGTTGCGTTTTTATTTATATTTATTATTTTAATTTGTAGAACTCCATTTTTATTAATAAAAAATGGAATAAAAATTAATAAATAAATTGCGTTAATGGAACAATGAAACCGAAAATGACGTAAACAGAAAATGGTATTCAAAAAAACTGCCGCGGTTCGAATGACTCAATGAACAACGCTCTGCAATTCGCACAATGTTTCACTTCAAGAAGTGAAACATTTCATATTTTATAAACAAGTTATGAAATTTGATAAAAAAATCAACATTGCTTTTTAAATACAAAAAAACTCTTCCAAAGGTGGCAGAGTTACACCACTGGGGGCAAAGTTGGGTCATTTTATAGTACCTACCTGCTTACTTATGCAGATCGTCTCAAAGTCGAAGATAGCGGTATCTTCTCAGATAAACGAAAAAAACAGGGTTTTATGTTAAATATCAACGGTAAATCCAGAGGATTTAACTTTATAAAGGTTCTACACATTAGAAATCAGAATAGAAAACGAATTAGGGTAATGGCTGCTTACGCCATTCGATGTTTATTTTCTAGCCGTAATAAAAGCCGCCTGTCGGAACAGGTCCCATTAGGACGGGAGTAATTTGGAAGAGGAATGTAGAACAATCGGGAACTAATTCCTGATGTGAATTCAAATACATCTACTGGGAGATTTATGGCCGGGCGTTGAAGGAAGTCACGACTTGGACGGGATTAGGGTATTTATTGGTGTTAATATTTTGAGAACATCATTTTATTTGTTTACCATGTAGAAAAACAGAAAAAAACATTGGCTTGGTCATTTTAAAACTTCAATTTATTCCTACACAAACTTTTATTTATAGACTAATCTAATATGTATACACAAAATGATTCACGGCCATCTTGATACTGGATTATTTCTTAGCAATATTGAAATAAACGATCCCAATTCCCATTGTTTAAGACGCCATAGCATTTTTCACCAATTTTAAAATAATACCACCTATTTTAGCCCTCCATGTGTTAACTGTATAATAAGATAGAGTGTGCTGAAGTAGACACTTCGATAATTTATACAGATTCCGAAAAAATGTTCTGCTGATGCTAAAAAATATGTTGTGCTAATTATAGATATTATGAATATCTTGTGTCTCTATTTTTGTCTCTTTTGTATATTGCCTTTCTTTGTACTATTTGTCACGTGAGTGAGCTTTTATATAATTTTGTATTTTTTTTTGTTTTTGCATCTTTATTTAGATGAATGCCAATTAATGTATTCTATGTCTGAATAGATTTTTGTGATTGTATGTACCCATATATACTGTGTTTTTATAACTGGATAGTTCTCACGTAAGTGGGATTATCTGTAAAAACCAGTATACATAAAAAAAATTAAATAAAACCTATAAAATTACTAGTCAGTAGAACTAGTCTAACACTGAAAACTTTGTTATAATCAGCTCCTTTTTATGTGCGATATGTCGTTTAAGAGAAAGAAGAAGTTATCACACCGGATCTATCAGTGGCATGTCTATTATACCAGGCCTCCACGAAGTTTCATCACTTGAACTTTTGAACATAATTGTCAAAAACAATATCTGTCGTATCTTTTTTTTTCACAGCCTAATTGATAATTCAAAGCAAACTGAAAAATGCTTGCAAATTTCACAATGCCATAGCTCATCGTTAGAAAGTTTTAGCTACCTGCTTCAGAACACAGATTTTTTGCTTAAGATGGTGACCTCGTCGCATCATAAAAATATCTTTTATTATATAGCGGACACCTTTAAAATAAACGACTTTGACTTGTTTTTAGATCAAAATACAAAATACACGATTATTACATAATTCAAAAGTAAAATCTGACGCTCTGCCAAAAAACACAACAAGTGATAGTAAAATTCTGCGCTCATTTTATTCTAACAGGATAAAGCGGCTAAAGCGTCTTCTCCGCCAGAAGTGGGTCAGAACATTTCGTAAACTTTTTAAACGGGCGTCATGCGCTCCGTGGAATTAAAATGGCACGAGCGGTCGACGTTCGTTCAACTTTTCTAATACGCCTCCAATCTGGTTCAATTTGATTGGGAATCGTTTTTGACTGGTACCTACGCAATGTATACCTAATAATTATTTGATGTCCCCTTCAAAATAAAAGTACTTACTGTGTTGTGATGGCTTAACCACAATATTTACAATTCAATTTATGCTCATTTTGAATGTACATACAGGAAATGCACCATATGAATAATCTGTTCTTATCCCACAGTTAAATTCTGCATTAAAAGTAAAGTTACAATTTTCAGGAGGAAGTTAGTTACTTCTTTTCATCTGGGTACAAATATATCACAAAAGATACCCTGTGGTTGTCAGGGATCAAATTATGAGGTTTTAATATAATTTAAAAATGGTATTTATGGTTTCTTCTTCTATAGATTCTTTGTTTATTATAAACACACTAGCGCAGACCCGTGAAAAATCACGGGACATTGTAATTGTAGAATTTGTGAAGCTGAAAGTATTTATAAAACCAAACACTGTCAGTTTTAGAGACGATCAGAAAATTACTTTTCGAATGAACATCGTTAGTAATCTTGATAAATTACGACATCTGCTGTCAAACATTTAAAAAAATGATGTAAAGCAAACATTTCAAGTACGGAATTATTAATTAAAATACACTATTTTTGGTAGGTATGTATTTTATCGCATGTCTCAATAAACCCTTTCCAAAAACAGTTTTCTCAAGTAAACCCAAGTTCTAGAATCCATTGAACCGGAGTTTCAGACAGAGTCACAACCGAAATTAATATTTTAAGTCCTTTTTTGTCATATATTTCCCAACTGCTTTCTCTCGTAAAACTTTTAGTGTGTCTTTTAAAACTTTTTTTTGTGCGGCATCCAAAAGTATACCTTGGGGAAACCCCTTTGAAAAAAGCGTTAGACAATAGTTAAAAAAAAAACAAAGGAAATGAAAGCTGCCGGAAATGATTATTTCAAAATAATGTAACTTCTTGTAGTGAAAGTTTTGCTATTCATAGAGCACACATTTAAGCCCCAAGGGATATACACTAATATACAGTCAATGGTCTAATGAGAATCTTCATTCTTGAAAATGTTGTTTCGATTGACCCTGAAAGGCTGGGTAACGATTTGGCCTCCAGCGGTACGTGATAATAATAATAATCATTGATATTATGGTAACACATTTTGATAGGTCGTTATATTATAATAATCAGTGGTTGAACATCGATAACGATTATTAGGTTAGTGTATCACCCTTGTTGAGTATGTTTAGTCGAATCAGCAAATATTTGATGTTTTAAAACATTGGTTGGATCCGGGTAAGTGCTGTACGGAAGTGTCCTACATAGGACAGGAGTAGGTGAACCTGTTTTGCTAAGGTGTTTAGTGTTAGGTCTTTAGTGGCATTTCATCATTACTGAATCGCCCTGAGCGGCGTGAGGTGTGATTATAGAAAGATAATATGATAATACAATACGTCGCTACAAATTACTACTTATGGGCAATCAAATTACGAACAACGATAGTACTCATTACTCACTAACTGTGTAGGGGATTAGTGAGTATATTTATAGTACCTATTTACATATATCTATCTATGCTGGTATTCTTTTGATGCTCTCTCCTATAGGAAGGTGGTTATCACAACTAAAATCATTATCCTGCAAAATCTATAATAATTACATCCATGGGTTCCGTGATAACATTTAAAAAGTGATGTAAAGTCATTAAAAGCGATGAAAAAAAAACTAACATGTAAACTTAACCTACGTATCCTATTCAACCCTCTTTTTATTTGATTACTTTTCATGACTTTATATCACTTTTTAGGTGTGTTAAATTGTCATTTTGATAAGTTTTCCTATAACTACATCCAGGAACCACTCAGTAAAATTGCATTCTAACCAATCATATTAGTTTCGCCATGAGCCACAAGGTTTGGGAACTTCCTATACTTTACAGCCCACAACCTTCCCTTGAATTTTCAGTTGGATTATCTCACATTTGTCTTTCCTCCTAATACGGATTACGATCAAGATTTTGAAAAAATATTATTTTTATAAAATTTTGCACAATTTTGTACAATTTCTTAATTTCTGTTAATTTCTCGAAAAACCTTTTTATTTGTCCAGTATCAAAAATACTAAAGCTAATTTCGGTTGTGTGTCTATTATTGTAACTCTGGTTCAATGAACTCGGATTCGTTTTGAATTTATGTTCGTTTTTTAGCTAACATGCAATATAAATTACCAACAAAGGAATTCATAATTTAAAATTTGTCTGATTCTCCTTCAATTCAATCAATGAATGATCTTCCCCGGGCTGCACCAGTTGATTGTTCGCAGTCAAAGCCACTTTACTAAGGCGGTGTTTCAGGCGTGTTGCATGTTCAGTGTTTGGTCTTACGTCGTAACGCGTGGGTAAATATTTAGTCTTGTCTTATCTTCGTCCTGTCAACAGATCCTCCCGCTGCAAGTGTTACTATTTAAGTAGCAAGGATAACAAACATTTCTATACTCGTATGTACAATGATAAGTAACTCTTGTATACACACACACACGACTTTTACTTCAAATTTGTATCTAACAATTGTGTTTGTTTCCTTCCTTTGTTAGAAATGACACTTAATTAATTATTTGATTAAAACCACAGATAGACAGTAAATTTATTTCTTGCAGTTAGAACCTACACTCCTACTTTATGTGCAATATACAAGCGATTATAATATTATGGTAGTAGCCAAGATTTTCAATGTCTATGTAGTGAAATTTGACGTAAATGATGTGGCAAGCTAGTAGTTGCGTTTACGTAGAATTTTAACCAGAAAATGCTGTGCAAATTTCATGACGCCGATGAGTATTTTCTTATGGACACATGTTTTCTGCTTTATGTCACGCATTCGATAAACTTTAGAAGCTACATTTCTGCTGTGTGTCATAGCCTGGAGTCGACCTACGCAAGTGAAAATGTCCTTAACTGCCCAAGAAAGGCTATGCCTACTTCGATACTGTAATGCTTTATACGCATTATACGCACTTATAGTGCTGGAAGTACCGAGACGTTCACTGCTCCACTTAAAACACTTGTGTTATGTTATTGTAACAAATGGCAGGCTATGCATTAAGCGATCAAATAATAAATAAACAAACTCAATTACTGAATATGACTGGTAGCATCATTTATCAATTTAAATAATATTTATACATCGCAAAACAAATTTGACCTACATGCACAAAAAAACTATTCAGAAACATCCAATAAATATCTGCAGATTCTTCACATTTCCATCAGCCAAAACACGTCAATATACATTAAATATGGCGTTCCTTCATATCTGCATTCCCCCTGACGATATTTCGGTAAGATAAGTTTGAAATACATACATAATATTGCACTCGTCCTGTAGGAATTCTAATATATTATTGTCTACAACACTAAAGATATGTCAGAATAATTTATGCCTGGAATTACAAATCTGCCACCGTCGGTCGTCTCAGCCACATTATAATAATAAGATAATTTTTATTCAATCCGTTCCACGGAACGGATATGACCCGGCGTGGCACGGCCTGGGTTCACCCGGGGTCTGGTCTGTTCATCCGGGCAAGGCACAGAAGTATAAATAATGGTGATTTCCTATTGGTGAATAATTCCTATAAAGATAATGGTATCGCCCATGGAATAAAGAATAACAGAAGAAATGCCTCGTTTCGTGATCCAAATATTTGCCCTTTCAAGGTTAAAATTTCCAATACAAAACTGTTTTTACAAAATTCAAATGGGACGAAGATCTACGATTAGATGATTGAGCTAAATGGAACATTTGTTTTTATTCAAATTTGTATGGAAGGCATTTCTAGTTTACTTCTTTATTCCATAGTATCGCTCCACAAAACTTCTTTATTCTATGGTATCGCTCCAAAAAACTTATTTATTCTGTGGTAATGCTCCACAAAACTTCTTTATTCTATGGTATCGCTCCACAAAACTTCTTTATTCTATGGTATCGCTCCAAAAAACTTCTTTATTCTGTGGTAATGCTCCACAAAACTTCTTTATTCTATGGTATCGCTCCACAAAACTTGTTTATTCCATGGTATCGCTCCACAAAACTTCTTTATTCTACGGTATCGCTCCAAAAAATTGTATTTTTGATTTACTGAAAACAATCGTAAAATAGCATGATGAATTTTTATAGTCATATTTTTTGTAATATGGGGTGAAATTTGCCATGTCTTGTTTCACTATTTTTGAGAATATATTATATACCTAATTCCTACTGCGTTGAAAACAAGCGAAATCTGAAATTCATCTCAAGTTAAGCAAACCAAACATGTAGATAATTTTTTTTTATAATTATAATAATTATTTGATATAGTTTTCTGTTGGAAGGCCGAAGGAAGTGTACAGGGGAAAGACATTGGGGGGAGTAAGGCTGTAATATATTCTATGAGTATCTTAGATTTGACTTCAATTGGTTTTGAACTGGAAAACTAACTCTGAGAACAGAATCAAGGATTTCGCCCATAGATCACACCACTGTAGGTTGGGCATGTAAAATTGTAAAATCAACACTTCATTTTGTTGGTTATTAAAACATAACCATTAGCTGGAAGCTGCCAAGTTGTCATTGACGCTAATCCTTACGTAATGAAAACGCCGTGAACCGCTCGGTGGTCAGGTGTTAGTCGGGTATCACTCATATCGGGTGCCCGCGGCGGATTAGCACCACTCCGTCATTAGCATCATAATAGCGCGAGTGAGTCGATCAGTTGTCGGTCAGTTCTGGGTCTGTCGCTGTAGTCCGTGTCCGTATCGGGGCGTCACGATGTGACGTCATAAGTACCGACCTTGACTAAAAACATGTATGATCTTTCCACTCCGCTGAGAGCTCCGTTGTAACCTCTCTTTCTGTTACACTCGTCATTTATTCTATGGTATCGCTCTACAAAACTTCTTTATACTACGGAATCGCTCCACAAAACTTCTTTATTCAATGGTATCGCTCCACAAAACTTCGTTATTCTACGGAATCGCTATGTGAAAGATGGAGAAGTTACAACGTATTCACATGGAGAAAACTTGCCGATATAAAATATTGCTAATTTATTAAGAATATCTTCAAGTTATTCGTAATGTAGAATTGAACTGAATTGGTAAGTGTTCTAATAAACTTTAAGGACGGGTTGTTTCGGAGAATCTGAACAATTCATCAAATTTCAACGTTCATTTTCAAGTTCTGTGAAAGACTTTTTCAAGTTCTGTTTTTATTTCAGTTTTGTCAATCAACTAGCCTACAATGATATAAAAACAGAACTTGAATAAATCTTTCACAGAACCCGAAAATGAACGTTGAAATTTGATGAATTGTTCAAATTTTCCGAAACAACCCGTCCTAAATGTTTATAAAAATTCTAATATTTTCGCATTTGGTCATTGCATATTATCAGTGTAATGTGTTTCGATATATTAGGAATGTACTGAAAGTTTAATATGAAACGGCCTGCAATCCAGTTCCTAACCAGATTTTAATAAATCAGCAATACTCATTTTAGCGGCATACCTTTCAATTTACAGCATCTTCTCTTCAATAGGACGAGTAATGTCAGGCAGGACCATTTTCATCTCGCTGGTACACCGTGTTACATGTTATGATGGAAGATGTGTACATATGTAATGTGTCAGTGTTCAAGTAATGAAAGTGTCCACTAGATCTGTAGGTAATAATGTTGAATACGATGCTGATACATCAAACATCAACACGAGTCGTTCAACATTATATTCGTATTACAGTTTACAAGTCACCTACAGATCTAACGCCTTCGTTCTTATAATATTTGTTCATATTCATTATTACCGCCTTCTTAAAATCTTAACTGAGAAAATTCTATTGTTTGCAGAGGAATCGATGATTGCTCTATAATTAGAACTTAAATAGTTAATTATTTTTGGATGGTTACGTATTTGTATTCCCGTAGATTGGGTATCATCATTACTCTTATATTATTATGTTCTATCTCCGGCAATGCTTCTAGCCGAAATCTATTTAAGGTGTTTTTTTAATGTGAAACCGCACAAGAGTCCCAACTGCTCCCATCCCTCTGGAGCCAGTGAGACTTCGGCATCCCCAATCGGGGTATGTTGTGAGGCTGAAGGTAGTGGAGAGGGGAAGGAGATGGGTAAAAGGGAAGTGAGGAAGTACCTGACTATTCAGATCTGGTCAGCAAACACGGCCAAAGCCATTTAAAGCAACGTTTGAATTCTGAATGGTGGTCTTACACCAGGGCGATACTGAGAATATCTTCCACTCGGAATATGTCTTAATATATAAAATTGACTTGTCGCTGTGTTCGTACAAGCTAATCTCCGAAACCGCCCGACCGACTTCAATAAAATTTGAAAATGTTGGTTCCAGCTTGAAAGATAGTTTTGGACCCCGATGATCGGCGTTGTTGTCGAGTTTTAATGTTTAAATTTTTTAAGATTTCTCACCCAAAAATACACACAACCGCAAATTTTGGGATTTGAACCCGTAACCTCCAGCTTGCTAGTCGAGAGCCTTACCCCTCGACCACGGAGGCCGTCAATGTTAAATGTTTGATTTCTACAAATCTAACTGCATAGTTGGTACCTACCTTCTTTCTCAGTCAATAAAATATTTATTTCTCTTCGTGTTGTAGAGTGTGCAAATAATAAACAGGCATGTATGCTATCCCTCAGACCTCAACATATTCACGTGTAAATAATTAAAAATCAGTTCTTGTATTGTATTTTTAGGATTACTAATAAATTTGATGTAGTTGTAAGTTATTTTCTGGCCCTAAAAGCGACCCAAGGATTTTATTTAAAAAATCAAGACATCCTTTTGCAATAGACAAAATGATGTAAGTACTTACTTGTATTATGCATTTCATGTGGCCAGATTTACTCGCATGGTATCGAACAGAAAAAAGGCATTGAAAAGGGAGTACTCCTAAATAATTGGGTTTGCTGATAACAATCAAATGGAATCATTGAATGGGGAGTTTTTATAACTCTCGAGTGGCCAATTACACAGTAGTTGTTGGAAGCACTTGTCGGGGCACTCAATGGATATGTAATTAGATGACTGACAGATTGGCGCTTATCACCACCGCTGCTTCCGTTTAGTGTGTCTCTCCCATTATAAAACACTACCCCAGTAGGTACCTACTCAGGTTGGAAGAGACAGACAATTTGTCCAGCTGGAATCCTATGCTTTTTCTACCAGAATATGAAATTTATAAAAAGAGTCCAAATACCAACTTCCAACCCTAAGCTCAACGGTGACAAATCCGTCAGCGATGATTATTTCCGTCCTGACAACACACTCAGCCCCTCCCAACTGCGAAATAAAATATAATTAAGCAGTCGAAAGAGCAAAATAAAGTGTATGAAATCAATTGCAACTATAATAGCGTATTCGGGCCTTGCCATCAATGTTCAACAATTTATTAACTACTTGTTAGTTGGGAGCGGCTCAGTGCGTCGTGTGGACGGAACCATTAATTCAAGACCCGAGGAAAACGACAACTCGAAAAGGTCAAATTTACAGTCAATTCCAAGTGGACGTAGCTGCTTTGAAGACTTGAAGGATTGAACACTATTGAACAGATACATCATCAACTGTAGGCAGACTGATAGAACCTAAGCGCAAGCCAAATACTAAGTTTGGTGATCGCGCTTTTGGAGCATCTGGGCCGAAGGCTTGGAATAAACTTCCTCCCGAACTAAGATCCATAACAAGTCCAACAGAATTCAGGACTAAACTAAAAATTTACCTTTTTAAGCTGTCATACCCTTAAATTAAATATACTATTCCTGAGAGAAAGTCCAGTTTTATCCAATTTTCCAATTATGTCCTAAATCCTGTATCTTAATTTCGCTAATAATCAACTAGTTAATGTTAATTAAGTGTTAATCTCAAGTGATCTACCAGATAAGTATTGTACTGTATATTATCTCCAAATATAGTTAGTAATAATAACATAGATCATTGTACAAATGTATTATATATTTGTACAGCGCCCTTGAGGTGATTTTGAACAAAAATGGCGCCATACAAATCATTCAAATATTATTATTATTAACTCTCACCGCCTTCATACAATTAACGTACGTGTCATTCACTCCCCTTTACTGCTAACATGAATTTCCATTATATATATATTGTTTAGTTATTGTGCTCGAAGATTTCTATATCTTTTCTCCCGGAGTCCCAGATGTATTCCTACTTAGTAAATTTCTTTGCCGCAATGTCACGCATTTGCGTAGACAAGACCTATCATAACATCAGACACCGACATTTCTAATATAAATCTCACGCATTTTCGTAGGCAAGAACTATTATAACATCAGACACCAACATTTCTAATAAGTAAAAGGAAATAGGTATATTCCTACATAGTAAACAAAACACCGTTGTTGACGTCATGTTGTTTTCATGATTATTATAATATTAAAATGAAATTAAACTCCGAAAAACTAACCGTGTAAATCACCGAGCCGGTAATAAGTATCAAAAACCTGATTTGTTCCAGCGCTATTTTCCAATAGATAAAAGCTGCTAAACATTTGATATTGACTCGTTTCTTACTAGAACAGCGTTTTAATTTGGCGGAACATTTGGCGTGTTTTTATTATTCATTGTAAATATCTCGTAACATTTGGTGGTGTTTAATATTCATTGTCAACATCGTTCAGGTAGACCATCCTTGATGCCATCAAAGTAAACTCAATCCACAAGAAGTACCGTCACATAATGTAGACTGTAGGCGATGTTCTAATGTGAAATACGAAACGTTGGCCTCGCCTACGGTCGTTAAATTCTTCTTTAAATATTAGACGCGTCGTCTTTTTGGTTGGTCACACATCGCGAATAAATTCTGGGACCTTGGGGCCAGTCCTTCAGTGTTTAGTCAGTGGTTGAAGAAGGAATAAACATAATATAGGTATTACAGGACAACATAGTGTAGTACCTAATTAGAACACTAGTAAACACTAACATTATTTATTTTCAAAGACAACAATTGAAATCTTTAAAAAACCTGTTTGCTTAGAGTTAAACGATAGAAATAACAAAGAGATAAAAAAGGTAATTTATAAACCAGGTATAATTTACTATATGTGTTAGAATTTGTAGTTATGTCAATATCTATGCAAAATAAATCAACAATATATATACATAAAAATATCGATGGTGCTTATAATCATGTAATGTTTGTGGAAATTCTGTGAAGAATCCAGATTTTCTTTTCTTAGGTATCAAATTGAGAAATTATAAAATTACGTATTACCAAAATGACTACAAGCTGCCTACAAGACGTGACCCCTGCAGTTAGATGGCCGAGAAAGTTATTGAACGATTGTTAAAATGGATTTGATCTCCCGACGAGATAACGACCACAACACTGGACCCCTGAAGCTGCGAGCTCCCAACGTCCAACAGTTTAACAGATACAGTGCCAAGGCGAACCAGTCATCAGACTTGGACCAATACCCAATACCAGCAGACTAGTCTCGAACACATATCTACCTGTCCGTGTTCATATAACACACTTTGACACACTATGAGAACATAGCCTTTGCATAATACACGCTGCAGTGAGATGTGACATCACATTTATAATCGTACCGTTAAGAATCACTCGGATATTTGATTGCGAGTTTTATCAAATTAATGGACCATGAACTATTGAGATGTTTATTAAAAAAGGTGTTTTATTCTGTTAACTTATCATTCATTTACATAGGAATTCAAGTACTTATTTACAATATTCACAGTCTTAACTTCAACTTAATGCCAGTATTTTTAAGGCACATTTTCATCATAAAACTGTTTTATTGGTAAAAACGAAAGATATCAAATGACGTCAGATCAGAGCCAACAAAACCGGATTTCTAGCAATCGAACTATTAGTTATTATTAGTCTCCGAATTTTTTTGTTGTTGCATACCAATGACCTTTTGTCGTGTGCACCAATTCATTGTTACGCGGATGACAGTACATTGCATGATAGCTTTTTGTTTGACAAGCCCCCAAAGGATACACTAACTCGGGATAACAGCTTGGAAGCAGATAATGGACGGTAAGGAAACCAAGTCGAATTTAATGTTTCAAAGACCCAATCATGTCTGATTACGTCTAAAAGGGATCGAAAAGACAATCTAGTCTCTTTCAATGGAAGTAATCTTCCCAATATGCCTTCCATTGATATGCTTGGTGTAACTCTAAGTGACCAGCTCATCCACGGAGGTTCCATCAAAACCAGAGTCATGTTAGCCTCTCAGAAGCTGTGTGTACTGTACAGGGTCTGCAGACACTATAGTACACAACTGCTGACCCTGTACAAATCGCAAGTGCGCCCCGCTGTTGAATTTGGCAGCCAACACTGGTCTGGAGCCCCCCAAAATACCTGAAAAACCCCTTGACTCTGTGCAGATACGGGTTGTCCGTTTGGTAGATTTCCCTATCTTAACAAGTGGATTTCAATCTTTTGAACACAGGAAGCAGGTAGGTATGCTGTCCTTGTTTTACCGGTATTTCAATGGAAAATGCTCCGAGGAACTGACATCATTGATCCCTTCGGCACCATTGAACGATTGACATTGTCACATGAGAACGGGTCGCTTCTATGACTCGTTCTTGAGTTCAACAGTTCGGCTGTGGAACGTATTGTCGGCCTCTGTGTTTCCTCCTTCCTACAACTTGGGAACTCCTAACCTAATGACTATTAATTTGTTTAAGGTACAAGTATCTTGAAATATAGAAAAAAAAATATCAACATCAAAATATTACAAAATTGTAATATTATACAGTGTAAACATACAAATCAAATTTTATGAATAAAATTTAGAATCGGTCTGTATGAATAAAATAATTACTATTTTCAAAAAATACGTGAAATGCTTTTTTGCAAATTCTTTTGGTGCTATTAAAAATATCTGCTACTTCTGCATATTGGTTTCCTAAGGTATGCGTGAGAAAAGGGAGTTTATAAACGAATTAAAATTTACATTATTGTTGCTGTGAAAGATATTATTAGTTCGTGTGACACCTGAAATTAAAGAAATTGCAATATAGCGATAAGAAAATAAATTTTAATTTTTACCAAGAGAATTAATGATTTTAAAAAGAAAAATGATATCAGATAATAATCTTCTGTCAGACAGCTTTATCAATATTAGATTTTTCATTAGTTAATTAGTTTTCAATGGTATAATTTATATCTTAAAATTTTTTCGCTGTATTTTTTGCAATAAAATATGGATGAATTGATTCGTTAATTAATTAATTAATTTTCGTGATTCAACTTGTTATGTAACTACGATACAATTAACATAAAGGATAGCAAGGATACACAGTTTATTTTATGAATTTGTGTGAAGTTAGGTGAAGCATTCTGCTGTGGGATCTGAACGGGTAAATGTCGGTTTTTTAAAAGGTTGCAGAATGGCATTTGGCGAACGCTGAAGTATTATAGTACTGTACGCAAATAATATATAATACGGTCAATTTGCATGGGGTGATTCAACGCTATTCACATATTTTTTACTTTTTAAAACACCAGCTCTACCCCGCCACGCGTTGCTGTGGATCAGGCTGTCCGTGCAAATAGAGGAACAATAGCGCGCATTGCTTTTACGTCCAACAGATGGTGCTGTTTTTTTTTAAAGTATGTTTTTACCTGTCACAGGTGATATCTATACATTTTCACGAAATCGCTGTAGAACTTTCGGATATTTGAGATTTTTAACAAATGAACATTAACATTTTAATTTATATAAGAGATTACTTCCATGTCTAAGAACGGTAATGCACAACTTGTAGTCCAATTTAACATTGATTTCATAAACCAATTCGAAAAAAATCAGCAATTATCCTCGTACTTCTAGGCTTTCAAACCTACTATTACCGAATATTGCCCCGGTGGTAGCCATCCTCCGATAGGAGAAGACACTAGAAGAAGAATAATTCCCTTATATTTATAGTAGGTAGGTACATACCTTAAATTAAGCTTGTTCTGAATCGGGTATGAAAGTATATCATTCTGCCTCTTTATTTATAAGTCTGTACTTTAGTTTCCTCACTCTGTCTTTGAGTATATTTATGTGTGTGGACCATTTTAGGCGTTGACCTACTGTAATTGCTTTCTCTCACTAATTGTGTGTTTGTCCAATTTATATTTGTGCATTTTGAAAGTTTGTTTATTATCATAGTCTAGTTATTCATATAAACCGTTTTCATGACTGCGGCAAGTATAATCATCGGCGTATCTAAATATTCCCACATTTCAGAGCATCTCAAAAATGTTCACTTGCTCAAACGTCCTGAAAGAATCCAGTTCAAGCTCTTCTGGATGGTATTTAAGTCACATAAACGGAATGGCACCGGCTTACTTATTGGAAATGTGTGTTCTGGAAAATATAAATTTACTGCCTTAAAGCTATAATATTTTGAAAATAAAATCTTAGCATATATCTCATTTTACGTGCGCGATAAAGATCACTTGAAACGATCGGATCAGTTGTTGTCCTCTCGTGGTACTAATAAAATGATAATATAATGGTGTGGTGGGTGTCAGGAGGTGGGCCGGCACGATGGCGACACCTCTGTTCCTCCCACGCCTGCCTTAGCCCACTGTGCTCTGAGATCTGTGCCCAGCATCCTTGGCCCGTGTGATCTTATAAGGTCAGGATGGAGCGCGGACTGTGACAGGTGGTCGGACTGTCGCGATCGAGTCAACTAATTCTCAAAACATAATTATTACAAAGTTAAATATTATCAAACACACTAATTTCGGTTGTACAGACAGACGCACAGGCGTCCCGGTGAAATCTGGTTCATTGAACGCAAATTTTCTTTGAATTTAAGAATATTTTTAAAAATTTGCCGCACATAGCGAGAATACCGGACGATACCGACTGTACCGGACCATAATATGTGATTCTTTGTTTATGTGTAACGAAAACTTAATAAAGTGTATATTATCAGGCGTAATATATGATAATATAAAATTTACCCATATATTCCGGTAAATATTATTTATTTTGACTGCGATAAGAACTTCTCTACCGCGATTCTAATTGAGGTTAGAATAATCTTACTCATAAACATGGTATTGTCGATCGAAAATTTCCTCGTTAAAGATTGAATTGCTAAGCCATGTTTCACTGAGACATATATAATGCCACGATTATTTAATAATAATAATAATATTTGGCTAATTTATATAGCGCCGTTTTCGTGAGAAATCACCTCAAGGGCGCTGTACAAATATATTTCTTAAATAGTTAATACTAGAACTACTGACTTATCTCTAAGACTTATATCTAGTGACTTACGACTAAGGCCTATAACTACTATCTACAGATAAATTTGCAGAAATGAATTCGTTTTGGTTAATTTAAATTAGAAGAATTTTTTATATATTTTTAGATACCTAATATACTCGTACACTAAACTATTTCATGAAATTAGTAACATTGATGTCTCATTTTATTTGTAGTATCACGGGTTTCGCCATAAAGCTGCATTAGTAATGGCTGACGTAAAACGTTACATTGTTTACTTTTTAACTGTTCTGACGAATACTTTGAGTGCTAACATGCGTTTGTGATATGCGTAAAGTTGCTGTGTATTATTAAATTATGGTAAAATTCACCGAGGGTCGGTTGAAAAGCTCCATCTAAATGTAAAAACAACCATCATCGCTAATATAGCTCAGAAAATATCAATCGATAAAATTGTTTAAGCGCGTGCTCGATTTAGCCCACGGCTTCCGAACCCCAAGGGACGTCAGTCAGTCGAGGCAGAGTTTATTGCTTCTGGAAATAGCAGAAACCTTCGTCTCCGGTGACTGCTTATTGCTGTACAAAATTCTGCAGCCGGTGTAGGAACTAGTCGTAAGTATTAGACCCTAAAGCTTCGAAAAGAATTCCATAACAAACAAGATTGACATGCTGAAACGGCCGTAATTCCCAATCGAACGTTTTGTCTTCATTTAGCCTAAACCTTGCTCAAATCTATATTCATAATTATAAATCAACATCAATACATGTTCGTTTATTACACGTAGCTTCGTTTAATCCGTTCGTAACATTTTGAAGGTAATTTTAAATGGGTACCTTCCTGATGTAAGTTATTTTTTTTAGTCGTATTAAATGTCCTTGAGGTGATTTCGGAAAATATTGAGCTATTAATAATAAGTAATAATATAAGCAAGTATTTTTATTAATTAATAATATAATTTAATTACATATATGTTTATTAGATGTGTCGTAGTTTCTTTTTTAATATACCTTTTAGACCGGTTAGCTACTTGTCGACTGGGTTTTGATATGCCTTTTAGACCGGTTAGCTACTTCTCGACTGGGTTTTGTTATGCCTTTTAGACCGGTTAGCTACTTCTCGACTGGGTTTTGTTACCGTACCGTGGGTTGACTTTGGCCCTAGGGGTATTCTTTGGCCCAAATTAAAAAATAGTTTGATTGGTGACATCTGTGTCCTAAGTCTCTTATAGGCGTAATTTTGACATTCAATCAATAGATGGCATTAGTGACATCATTTGGAGATTTTTTGACTAAACTAGAGTCCATTTTATAGAAGTTTCTAGGTGAAGACAGTCGCATGCGAATTTCGATAAAAAAGTTTCTTCATAAAATCTGTTTGCATCCACTACGTGTTATCACTTAAACAGGTATGTTAACACTTTATATCCGTAGAATATATTGAAGATATGATAGCATGCAATATTTTTGTGTTAAAATGTCAAACAATATTTTAAATATTTTTTATACATGGTGTTGTGTGTTTTTGACAGAGTTGGGGTTTCTTTGTCCCAACATTGGCCCGGGCCAAAGTATCCCCTACTCAAAAATAGATGTTTTGATGTTGTGAACAAGCTACATTTTATTAGAAACGGCTATGTTATATTCAGTCCAATTGAAAATAGATCTTTTACGTTTTATACAGTAAGCTTTCTTTATTTTATTTTGCAGTTGAAATACCCAGAAATTACGTCAGACTCCTGGGAGCTCGTAAATATGCAGATTACACTAAGGAAAAGTTGCAAGCATGTTTAAATGCAATCAAAAATGGTGAATTGACGCAGAGAAAAGCGGCTGCAGTGTATAACATACCTCGAAGTACTCTGAAGAATAAGTTAAAAGGATTGCACTCTAATAAGCCCGGCCAACCCCCAATTTTCACGCATGACCAGGAGATGAAATTTGTGGACTGCTGTATAACCATGGGTGAATATGGATTTCCTGTGGATCCGTTTGAACTAAGATGTATTATTAAGCTATATTTAGAACGGCAGGGAAGGAAAGTTAGAAAGTTTAAGAATAATATGCCCGGGTGTGAGTGGATTCGCTCATTTTTGAAACGTCATCCGAGGTTAACGTTACGATTTGCGAGCAATATATCGCAAAAGAGAGCAAGCACCGATGAAAATACCATAAAAAGTTATGTGGCTAACTTATCGAAAGTGCTTAAGGATATCCCACCAAGTAACATATGGAACTTCGATGAGACCAACCTCACCGACGATCCAGGTAAGAAGAGGGTGCTTATCAAGAAAGGCAGCAAATATCCTGAAAGAATTTGCAACACTACAAAAACATCAACTTCTTTAATGTTTTGTGGTAATGCTGATGGAGAACTATTGCCGCCATACATAGTATATAAATCCGACTGTCTTTGGGATTTGTGGACTGAAAATGGACCACCAGGTTGCCGCTACAATAGGTCTAAATCTGGGTGGTTCGATGCGGCAATTTTTGAAGATTGGTTTATTTCCCTATTTTTACCGCATCTGAAAAAGCAACACGGTAAAAAGGTAATCATTTGCGATAATTTAAGCAGTCACATTAACGAGCACATACTTAAGCTCTGCCACGAAAATGAGATATCGTTTGTGTGCCTTCCACCCCATTCAACGCATCTCACTCAACCTCTGGATGTTGCCTTTTTTCGACCGCTAAAAGGCAACTGGCGAAAACTCCTTTCTGAATGGAAAGAGTCTCCTAATCAGTGGCGGTTCTTCCCTTAGGTCAATTGGTGTTTGACCCCCCAAAATTATAAGACAACAATAATAAATATAATAATCAATTATGTGCATCAAAACATTTAAAATGTAACGCGAAACAGCGGCGGCGGCGAGTGACTAGCAGTGACATCTGTTGTCTCTAATAGAAGCTTTCATTCACAAGTCCACACGATTCGCTGGGTCAATTTAAAGAATGTCCAATTTGGCATCTTCTGTCCCTACGCGCGCCATAGAATAAACGAGATGGCACTATATTTTTCGTCGAAGTAAAAATTAGCTTCCGAAGAAAGTTTAGGGACGCTTAGGTCATGACCGTGGGGGAGACAACACGGTGAATATTATATGTTTTACAGAGATGGTGACATAAACAAATGTCGTTTTTTCATTTTACACGCTTGTAGTGTGTGGAACAATGGTTGTTTTTCAATTGCATAGTTCGGGAAAGGATTAGAATAATTATTTATGTTGTTATCGATTTAGAATGAAACAAAACAAAAAACGTCAAAAATCATTGTCAAATAGAATCAAACACTGATTTTATTTATTTTAATGTTGTGGACAACTACATTAAAACTTAATATCTTAAAAATAATTTGCCGTAAGTACATGGATTGTGTATTTATTTCCAATTTATTATATTAACATAATATTTATTTAGAGTCCGCGACTCTAAAACTCTATAACAAATTGATATAGTTAATAATATATGGGCATTTTTCACAATATCAAATAAAGATTAGTCACACATTTTTTTCAAATGACCTACCACGACTGAATCCCTAGAGCCGCCTCTGCTCCTAATGGCAATTCCGAATCAACCCTCCCAAAACGACATTTTCCAGGCTTACTAAAACAGTTGATGGAATCTATTGAGCCATCTAAAGCTGAAAATTTACGAGCTGGGTTCAAAAAATGTGGCGTAGTACCTGTTGACGTAGATATATTATTAGAGCGCTTGCCAAATACTAACCAAAATTTACCATTTGATTCAGTGTTACTTGAGCACTTGCAGTCAAAAAGAGTAAGTACATCTGATAATAAAAGAATGCCACGAAAAAAGAAGATTAATGTTGAAGCTGGAAAGAGTATTTCGATTTCTGATGTTAATAATCCCGTCCAAATTCAACTCGCCCCCAAACGAATTGCTACCGGGATATTAAGTACCTCTTCATCTGAATCGGACGACAACAACTATTCATTGCATGATTCAAATGATTCCGACGGCCCGTTACAATTTTCTGACGAAGAACTGGATGGCGAAGGAAGTCATCCTCAAGCGTTGACGTCAGCTGCCATGGTAGCATCAAACAAATCACCCTATGAAGTAGGCGACTTTGTAATATTTGTGTACGAAGGCGCCTATTTTCCGGGCAAGATTTTGGAAATACGAAAGAATGGTGCGATTGTTAGACTAACTAACTAACTAACTAACCATCACGCCGTTTCCCCGCAGGGGTAGGCAGAGAGGACGGACCGCCAAACAACTCGGTCTTGGCACACACTCCTTGCCTCATTCACATTCATACATCTTCTCATACATACTCTTCTATTATTCTGACTCTTGACATGGCCCGACTCGAGTATCTGATTCACTTGATCGTGCCATGTCTTCCTCGGGCGTCCCCGACTTCTGCTACCATTCACATTTGCATCATATATCCTCCTTACACTCCTATCTTCGCTCATTCGCTCTACATGCCCAAACCATCTAAGCGTCCCTTTCTTAATCTTACTCATTACGCTTACATCAGCCTTGCACTCTTTGCGGATCTCCACATTCCTCACACGATCAAACATGGTTTTACCACACATACGCCTCAGGGATCTCATTTCAACAGCATTTAATCTACTTTCATCCTTTCTTTGCCAGTTCCATGCCTCACTTCCATACATCAAGGTAGGTACCAGCACTCCGTTGTGGACTGCTAACTTCGCTTCTTTGGACAATTTTTTGTTAGCGCCTACGGCGTTTAGTCCTCCATTAACGGAATTACCTGCATTTACCCTTCTTTCGATATCTCTGTCAGCCTTCCCATCTCTCGTAAACATACTTCCTAAATATACAAACTCATCCACCTGCTCCAAGTATTCCCCATTCACAATTATATTGCACACTGTTTTCGTACTCTCTCTTTCAAACACCATTACTTTAGACTTACTTACATTCATCATTAACTCATTCTTCATGCATACTTCGTTCATCCTAGACACGAGAGACTGTAGATCATCTATACTATTAGCAATCAGCACCGCATCATCAGCATACAACAGGCAACATACTTTCAAATTATTCAAATTCGCGCCCAATCCCACCTCTTTCAATTCTTGCATACAATTATCCATGTATAGATTGAATAACCACGGTGACATTACGCAGCCTTGTTTAACACCTTTTGTGATATCAAACCACCCCGTAAAACCACCGTTTACCCTAACACATGCAACGCTTCCCTCATACAGAGACGCAATTGCCTGAATCAGATTCGTATTCACTCCATACTTGGACAACACCTTCCATAGCTTTTTCCTGTCGACTCGGTCGTATGCTTTTTGTAAATCTACAAAGGCACAGAAAAGTTTCTGGTTTTTTGCCAGAAACTTCTCAGTGAGCATACGCAATGAGAATATCTGGTCCATGCACCCCCTTCCACTCATGAAAGCACCTTGCACATCCCATATTTTATCCTTTGTTTCCTTTCTTACTCTTTCAATCAAAATTCTACCATACAGCTTGCCAACTGAACTAAGCAGGCTAATAGCCCTATGATTCCCACATTCCATACGTGACCCTTTACCTTTGTATAATGGCATGATCACAGCCCTTCTCCAATCTAAAGGCGTGTAACCTTCCTTTAAACATTGGTTAAAAAGATTGCACAACCATGTGAGAATTACACGGCTACCTCCTTTAAAATATTCAGCAGCAATATTGTCAAACCCAACAGCCTTACCATTCTTCATACATTTAATCGAGCTTTCTATCTCATCCATGCTAATTTCGGTAACATTCACTCCATCGTCATTCATATCTGATTCGCCACTGGAATCACTGTCATTCACTTCGCTTTCGAAGACTTCCTCGAAATAATTCATCCATCTCTCTTTTATTTTTTCCTCATTCGTCAACATTTTTCCATCTTTTGATTTTATCACTTTCATGCTTCCGTTTTCTGGGCCACTCCGGGACCTTTTGACTTCTTTCCAAAACAACTTAATGTTTTCTTGGAAATGGTTTGTCATTTTCATTCCTTCTTCCTCTTCCAGGCGTTTCTTTCGTTCTTTCACTCCAACTCTTACTTTTTTCTTACATTCCTTATATACTTCTTTCGCTCGATACTTCTCTTCGCTGGAAGCACTGCCAGCCGCAATCAGACACAACCATGCTTTCTTCTTTTCTGAGACCAGTGCTTTAATCTCATCATCCCACCATGCATCACCTTTCTTCCTACCTTGCGTACTTATTCCACAAACCTCCCTAGCAGATTCACAAAGACACACTTTTATGTGGTTCCATGTTTCGTCTATGCTTAGACCATCCATTTCCTTCGCATTCAATCTTATCTCTGCACAATTCACATACTTACTTCTCACATTATCGTTTTGCAGTTTTTCTATTTTGACTCTTGTCGGAGCTGGTACCGTTTTCACTTTAGAGCGCCAACCGCGAAAGAGGTTTACTCTCGACACTACAAGAAAGTGGTCAGTTTCGACCTCAGCCCCTCTGAAAACTCTTGTGTCCTCGGTAACAGCTCTCAACCTAGAGTCAATTACTACAAAATCAATAATTGACCTCTCATTTCCTCTTTCCCACGTATATTGGTGGATACCTTTATGATCGAAGAAAGTATTCGACACAAACAGGTTCCACTCTAAACATACTTCAAGCATTCTGTTCCCGTTGTCATTCGTTCTTTTATCCCCAAAATTGCGATTGTTAGCTCTATGCAAAAGCTCTATCCCCAAAATTGCGATTGTTAGCTCTATGCAAAAGACATTAAAAAGCTGGAAATGGCCTGACAAGCAAGATGCAATTTTGTATTCCTGGGTTGAAATTGTGCAAAAAATTAACCCCCCCGAGAAGTGTCGTTCCAAAAGAGAATTCTTTCAAGTTCCAGAAATATTAAAATATTGGGAAATTTAGTTGTAATTTTCACCACTGTATACCCACAAATTACTGAAATAAGTAATTTAATTTAAAAAACATAATTGTATACCAATTGTTTCATAATTAATAAAATTTCTTTAAAATAATTCATTGTTTTTTTTATAATTTTTTTTTCCGAGTATCCTATGTAAATTTAATATTGTTAAATGTTGACATTTTATGTAAGCATTAAGAATGATCACAGTGATTGCTGCGTTTACTTTAGCCCATTATGAAAATCAATAATACAGCCTTCAAAAAAAATTGGGCCAAAGAATCCTCTCAGAATGGGAAACTTTGGCCCAAACTTCTTCTTTTTTTTTGGTTAAAATTATACTAAAAATTTTTAAATTTATTTAAAACAGTTCATTAACTCTATTTCTATCATAATTCAAAAATTCAAAGCGCTCTCTTAAGCAAGTTGGATTTTATTGAATGTTCTTTGCAATCGGATGATATTTTGGGCCAAAGTCAACCCACATTACGGTATGCCTTTTAGACCGGTTAGCTACTTCTCGACTGGGTTTTGATATGCCTTTTAGACCGGTTAGCTACTTCTCGACCGGGTTTTGATATGCCTTTTAGACCGGTTAGCTACTTCTCGACCGGGTTTTGATATGCCTTTTAGACCAGTTAGCTACTTCTCGACTGAGTTTTGATATGCCTTTTAGACCGGTTAGCTACTTGTCGACCGGGTTTTGATATTCCTTTTAGACCGGTTAGCTACTACTCGACCGGGTTTTGATATTCCTTTTAGACCGGTTAGGTACTACTGACTGGGTTTTGATATGCCTTTTAGACCGGTTAGCTACTTATCGACCGGGTTTTGATATTCCTTTTAGACCGGTTAGCTACTACTCGACTGGGTTTTGATATTCCTTTTAGACCGGTTAGCTACTACTCGACTGGGTTTTGATATTCCTTTTAGACCGGTTAGCTACTACTCGATTGGGTTTTGATATTCCTTTTAGACCGGTTAGCTACTACTCGACTGGGTTTTGATATGCCTTTTAGACCGGTTAGCTACTACTCGACCGGGTTTTGATATTCCTTTTAGACCGGTTAGCTACTACTCGACTGGGTTTTGATATGCCTTTTAGACCGGTTAGCTACTACTCGACCGGGTTTTGATATTCCTTTTAGACCGGTTAGCTACTACTCGACTGGGTTTTGATATTCCTTTTAGACCGGTTTGCTACTACTCGACTGGGTTTTGATATTCCTTTTAGACCGGTTAGCTACTACTCGACTGGGTTTTGATATGCCTTTTAGACCGGTTAGCTGCTTCTCGACCGGGTTTTGTTTTTTTTATCAATGTAATGTTTATTTATATATATATTATACGCCCATACGAGCTTTTACAAACATGTGATATTAAACATTCTAATTTAGAGGATGTAGTTAAGTAAAATTTGGTATTAAAATTATAGGACCCATGCAGAAGAATAATATTATGCTAACCTTAATTATTATTATTATTGATGTATGTTATTGTAACTATATTCCTCACTTCCTCACAGTCGAAAAAATCTACAACTTCCACACATTTTGATTGCCAACTGCATGCAATCTAGGTACAAGCGAATAACTGAATAACTCAGTCCTGATATTGTTGTTGCAATTAAAAAGAATTTTCGACCGAGTATTTCTAGTTAGTACGTTGAAGGTGATAAGCTCAACAAATCAGGGCTGTCTATAATTCTATTGATATTTAAAAACACAAATCGGAAACAAGTTTTCTTATTAATTGTTATTCTTTCATCAAGTAGTTGTAATTTCTAAGTAAGTTTCTATTGGTAGACCGAGTTTATAGTTAACACATAATCTTAGAAATTTATGCTGATTTTTTTCATGGGGTCAGAGTAGATTTTAAAGTAATTTTTTTGCCTTTGAATAATTAATTAGGTAATATAGAGTAGGGTTCAAAGTTATTTTCGACGTAATAGCTCCCTTTAACGTCGAAATGGAGCCATACAAACTGGTATTATTATTATTACTATGACTGCTTTATTGTGATATGTCATTTGGTTTAAGTGGTGGAGGTCTGTATTTGCAACAGAAGCTGCAGAACTTCCAAAATGGTATCCGTGGTCAACTGCATCGGTTGCAATTGTGCAATTCTTATTACAACCTCGATGCATGTACCAGCGGAGACTACAGTCACAGGTGCAGCTGCTGGGAGACGTCATCAATGCGAACGGATGATTAAAAAAACTCACTGAGCATTTCTACGAGTTTTTAGTTTAACGTTACAAGGTCCGTATTTTTAGTAATGCAGTCATGCTTGTATTTTCGTTTTGGATAGAATGCACAAAAAGAATGCCGACGCCATCAAAATTGCGTGGCGCGAGGCAGATGAATAAAAATGTCAGCATAAGTTCAGCTTTATGTAAGAATTTTACTAAAAATGCCATATAAAATGTTAGCATCTAGCCAAAGCGATTTTTAGTTTGGTTAAAAGTTAACATTCAAGTTTTGAGAAAATCCGATTCAAGTTCTGTTATCATCCAAGCACTTTTAAACAACCGTCCCATAACGAAATAATACTCGTAACAGAGCTTACATATAACTTTCACAGAACTTGAATTTTATCTTTGAAATTTGATGAATTGTTCAAGTTCTGTAAAACAACCCGTCCTAGAATTTTAGGACTTTTAGGAGTCAGAATCAATTACTTCAGATCTATATGTATATTTACCGCATTCTTCTAAATTATTTAATATATTAATAGCAATGCATATCTCCTCAATGCAAGTGCGATCAGCAGAGATAAAGAAGAAAAAACTACCAAATACAGCTGAAGATAAAACAACACGTAAGTCAGTAAGTCCACACTCATCGCAAGTCCCACGTGTTGTGGGTTTTACAGCCTCCCAGGCATCCATTCACATCCCTCTCGCTACTCGTCCACACGTGTGTCCGGCGGTGGGCAGACCTAGCTACTACGTCTGCCACGTGCTCGACACGTGTGGAACTTAGTCAATGGACCACTACCTGCTGTCCCGGCTCTTTTACTTTACAAGCCGGCTGCAGCATCTGCTCTCGAGTCACGGAGATGAATTCAACAACTTTGTTGTTTTGGGAAACACATTTTGAGATGGTATTTAACTTCAGAAGAATTCTAAGAATGCAAAGGGGAATTCGCATAATGTGAAGACTTGTGTTCTCGTGATTGCCTATAGGCCAGGAGAGGCCAGGGGAAAGCTTCTTATACTAATATGTATTATATTACTTCACACTTCAGTCAGTTTTCAATGCTGCAGCAAGGCTGATAACCGGTGTTTGCAAATATTTCCACATCTCACAACATCTGCGGAACCTTCATTGGCTTAAGTGCCCTGAGAGAATCCAATTCAAACTCTGCTGGATGGTTTTCAAATCCGCACATGACATGGCGCCACCCTACTTGTCAGAACTGTGCATTCCAAACAAACGATTAATGTTAGGCAAGCTACCCTTCGATCAGCATCTTCAACAGCTATAGGCAGACACTATACCTATGCGCAATCCCAATACCAATTTCGGAGACCCAGCTTTTGCAGTAGCAGGCCCAACAACTTGGAACAAACTCCCTTCACATTTGCGAAAGATCGACAGCTAATCTGAGTTCAGATCAAAACAAAAGACTCACCTTTTCAACTTGTCGTATCCAGAATAATGACCTTTTTTTTATCTCTCAGAAGTATTTCATTGCTCAGTCCAGGGGATTTTTCTCCTTGACTACCCACTTTAATGGAATAACCATTTATTACGCGTAAACTATTTTTGTAATATTTTATACCTTACCACTGACACCACTGGCAGAAATCATGTCAATCTATAAGTGTAAACGTAAATATGTATGTTAGTCGTAAATCTCTAGTTTAAGCCGTAGTTGTAAGTCGTAATATAGCGGTATTGTGTAAATACCCAACTCGGTCATAAATATTATATTATATATAGTTTTAAGTCATTAGTTAAAAGTCTTAGTTGTAAATCACTCGACATATCTTAGTTATAAACCACTAAGTATCTAGTTATGAAACTTAGTTATAAGCCAAAAGTAATTAGTTATAAGTCTAAGTGATAGGAATAAATTAAGTTGCTAAGCGCCCTTGAGGTGATTTTCCCACGAAAACGGCGCTATACAAATAATCCAATCATTCTTATTTTTATAACTTCAATAGCGCTTTACATAGATAGAAACCAGAAATTTAAAATGGGTAAATTACCATAAAAACAATTAACCACTCTCGTAGATAAAATGAGGCGTTGTAAAATGAAAACTTGTATTTAAATTAATATTGATTTTAGTTGCGGGCTGTAAAAAGGTGTCTTATAAACTGTCAAAGAATGAATAAATTGAATATGCATATGAAAAAGGTCTAAACACTAGTCGAGTATATACAGAAAAGGTTTCTTTCGAAGTCGAGAAGATATAAAGAGATTTGTGAAATTAGAACATACACTTGATAATCAAACCTATTGTAACAACACGTTTAATATAAGCCTGAATATGGAATAAAGTTTTATAGTCAAAGTTAAACTAATAGTGTTGGAAATATAATTCGCGGATTCGGACACGACCACAACATACCTCTGTCTCTTATCTCTGGAATTGTTATTAATAATAATAATTGGATAGTTTATATAGCGCCGTTTAAGTAAAAAAAAAATCTCACGGGTGATGTACATACACCACTTTCTAGTGTATAGGCTTGGAGAAAAACACACTTTGTAAAACTCTGCACATTGCATTATTTTACCGTTGCTATTCTGTCCTCCATTGCTATTGATATTACTTTCATTTGTTAGAAAATGAGAGGAAAAAAGCTATTTATTTTGCATGTTGATATTTTTATCTTCAAAATTCTAATTAGGTTTAAATACGAAATTATCGCGAACTGTGAACGTGAAACATTTTTGAATTTATGGATTTGATTATGTGAAAATACGAACGTAAGGAGATGATTGTGTGAAAATACGATCGTAAGGAGATGATTGTGTGAAAATACGATCGTAAGGAGATGATTGTGTGGAAATACGATCGCAAGAAGATGATTGTGTGGAAATACGATCGTAAAGAGATGATTGTGTGAAAATGCGATCGTAAGGAGATGATTGTGTGAAAATACGATCGTAAGGGGATGATTGTGTGGAAATACAATCGTAAGGAGATGATTGTGTGAAAATACGATCGTAAGGGGATGATTGTGTGGAAATACAATCGTAAGGAGATGATTGTGTGAAAATACGATCGTAAGGGGATGATTGTGCAAAAATACGATCGTAAGGGGATGATGGTGTGGAAATACGATCGTAAGGATATAATAATAATAATAATTGGATAATTTGTAGAGCGCCGTTTTTGTGAAAAATCACCTCAAGGGCGCTGTACAATTTATTTCCTAGGATCTACATTTGTTGTTTAGAAAAGATACCAAAACATACTTACCTGGCAAGTCACTTCCGACAAACACACTTATATTAAAAAGTTTATGCTTATAAAAGATAAAACTGCACGCATAGGACACTATATCAAAAAACACTGGTCATCGCATGACCTTAAGTCTGCTATAGTTTTTTATTTTAATTTAATCATTAATATTACTTCATTTGACATGTGCCACAGGGGTAGGCAGAGGATGCCAAATTTCGCATGAAAAAAGAAACATTATAAACTCGTCTATTATTCCGACTCCATCTTAGCTCGGCTGTATCGTGCCATGCCTCTAATCCATGCCATGCATCAACAACAGCTTCACTTATACACAAATACTGTTTAATGTAACTTGTGTGTTTAAATTATAGGTTCACAATAGTTGATATATGTATTTTGGTGAGAGGAACCAGTGTAATTAACTTTATTTATTACACCTGTTGGAGGTACAGACACACACTACAGACGTGTGTTTTATAATACAAAATATCGAAGCGATAAAGTATTTAAATTAAACACTTTAAACGAGCTAACCATCTTTTTTTATTAATGTGTTGTAGATTTGGCGATTGCGAGATGTAAGAATATATAGTTAGATGCTGGCACTGGAGAATCTTTAAATTTCTCGGGAGTTTCGACCGGCAGTCAAAATGTTGACTTTCGGCATAATAACATTCGATGGAATTTGTCACAAAACTTTTTTCATCACATTCCTTATGTTTTTCTTTCTGTTTTCCTTTCAGTTTGAATTGAATAAAATAAGTATGAATAAGAGAATAAAATTAAAAAAAAAAAAACAGTATCAACAATTTGAATTGAATAAAATAAGTATGAATAACAGAATAACGTCAAAATAAATAATAAAAAAACGACAACATTTGAATTGAATAAAATAAGTATAAATTACCAAATAACATCAAAATTTAAAAATAAAACCTACAACAACAACAGTTTGAACAGAATAATGAATAAGAGAATAACATCACCTTCTCTCATTGTTATTATTTATACCCACGCCATATTTAAATGTTAATCTAAAATTAAAAAAAAAAAATTATATCTGTAGTTGTACTTTATCAGAACTGCTTGTATTATTATATTGTTTTGTATTTTATTTTATTTTGTCTTAAATTTCGAATATCGTCATTTTATTGGTCAATGATTTTAAAAATTCCTAACACTGTCAAATAGGAATGTATAAAGCATAACGCAAATAAATAAATACACTTCAACCTGTTTTTTTTCTTTTATATTCAAAAGAAATTTTATTTAATTTATTTATAAACAGGTTCTGCTGTGTAACTGCGCGAGAGTATTATCAAACTACAATAATAATATGTAAAGGAATAAGTACTAATAAGTACCTACCTAGAAATGCCTAGGATTCCTTTGTGTTTGAATTATGAATTTTAATTTTATTTTATACGCTTTTCAAATGTCATTGATGTGTTGTCTTAGTTACACATTAAACAGCATTATTATTTAACCGCTATGTGGCTGACATTTGAGTGATTGAAATATTTAATTTGTTTAATATGAAAAAATCGACAAATAAACTGTAAATGTCGTTTCTTTGTATTTCAGAGCAACACATGGTTTAATTTGTCTTATATAATTAATAATTAATCTTATATAATTTGAGTATTATTGAATGTAAGCCTCTTAGGACGGGTTGTTTCGAAGTATTTGAACAATTCATCAAATTTCAACGTTCATTTCTGGGATCTGTGAAAGTCCAATTCAAGTTCTGTTATTATATCATTATAGGCTAGTTGCTTGACAAAACTGAAATAAAAACAGAACTTGAAAAAATCATTCACAGAACTTGAAAATGAACGTTGAAATTTGATGAATTGTTCAAATACTCCGAAACAACCCGTCCTTAGGACGGGTTGTTTCGGAGTATTTGAAGAATTCTTCAAATTTCAACGTTAATTTGCGAGTTCTGTAAAAGATATTTTCTAGTTCTGTTATTATTTCAGTTCTGTCAAGCAACTAGTCTATAATTATATAATATCAGAACTTGAATAGGACTTTCACAGAACTCTCAAATTAACGTTGAAATTTGATGAATTGTTCAAATTTTCCGAAACAACCGGTCCTTAGTCTTGTTGTCGAATGCTTTGTGTTTCTGGTCCACGTTTATATTGTTTGAGGGAGTTTAACAATCTAAAATCATTGTAGAAGATATATATTAACATCGACGATTATCTTCATGTTTTTAATTTGTATCGTTCAAGTGGTAGCTTTACTTACGTTCGTTTGGAGATTCTCGTCGCAAAACTTTCGATTGCAAATAATTGATCACAAGTACATCTGAGTATCTATATAAATCCACTATCTTCGTTTCGTATCCATGCATTTTAATAATCTCTAACAATCTTTTTATAATGTTACGTTGACAATCATAATAATAAAAATAAAGTCAATTCCACGTTTCTCATTCGTTACAAATTAGTTTCGTGAGTAGAGCCAGTAAATGTAGAACCTCTAACTGAACTCTACGGAAGTGTAAGATTCGATGAGAGAAGCCTTCTACATATTAAATATGTACATACACAAGTATTATGTAAGCTGTACATGAAATGGGTGGCCCGATATTTGTATACGCTCCTGGACAAATGTTTTAATAATTGAGACAAATGGGTATAGTACAGCCCAAAAGTCTTTTTAATACACTTTAACCCCCTAATCTCCCTCCACACTTCTCTCACATTCCTCAATTTACTTAATTCATATAAAAATAGCACTTGTCAATGTTTAATTAATTATTTATCACATAAAATATTAACTTTATTAACATAGAATCGGAATTGTATCATTTAATTTACTAACTATTATGAATATTATTAATATCTTCAATCTGTAAACTTCACCCGCCATAACACAGAGGCATCCCTATATCCCAAAATGTATCATTCAATGAGATTTTTCTATAAAATAAATAAATCTTGTTATATTGAACTACAATATGAACTAAGAATAATAAAATAATTCAGAGTGAAATCCAAAAATTCCGAAAATCGTATAATATTATAATGGAGTTGAAAACTACCCTCGTTGTTCGTTGTTTAGCTCAACATTTTCTATAACACAATTTGTACACAACACAAATCTAAATCTACAAACAACCTGCTATATCAATAAACCACAGTTTTCACTAATTTCGTTTTAAACTATATTTATTTTAATAATTTTCTTTGTTGTTTACAGAATTAAGCTGCAGGTATCAACAAAGGAAAAATCGTAATGCAGTATTTGTGTCAAGTTTATCATTTAATTCAGAATCCATACAAAATTGACGTAACGAATGCACAAATGGGCTTGTTTTCCTTGAAATATCCTTCCCCACTCTGTCCACATTTAATTGCGAAATTACAATACATATATGTTATAATTTAATGTAAATAATAAGTCACTCCCTTTTTGATGAGTTGCAACATTCAAATGTGCTGAAACGTCCCACTAAACTTAATGTGACGTTATTTGATTTACGTTGGCGTAAATGTGTCCGGACATGCGAGCAAGTTATTAATTAAAACATTTCCAGTAGAGCCCCCCGCAGGTAAAGCGAACACGCTATTGGCCCTCGCATTTCCTTCTCTCCAGGTTACCCTGATACTTGTACTTGATGTTCTCCGGAACGTGAAATTAAAACACCGCGGAGTGATTCATTTCCTAACGTAAAATTACTATAATTATTATTACAGGTATTCCCTCCAACACCTGGAACTTCTGTCCGTACCTACTAGATACTTTATTTCTCTTTGTAACTCATTCTAAGCACTATTGTGCAGCTTAATAAGGAACTCAATGGAAAAATATATTCATTTAGATCAATAAACGCTGATTCTGAACATATAAATTTTATTATACGCAGAATTTATAAAGAAAACTTAGGTTTTTGAGACTGGTGACGTCACACTTCACGTCCATAGATTTTATGCGATTTTGGGAGACCCGAAAAATTAAAAATATTTTGACAAAAAATATACTGGTATTTAAGATGGAAGGTCATTATTGACAAAAAATATATCTACTGATATTTAAAATGGAAAGTCATTATTGACAAAAAATATACTGGTATTTAAGATGGAAGGTCATTATTGACAAAAAATATATCTACTGATATTTAAGATGGAAAGTCATTATTGACAAAAAATATACTGGTATTTAAGATGGAAGGTCATTATTGACAAAAAATATATCTACTGATATTTAAGATGGAAAGTCATTATTGACAAAAAATATACTGGTATTTAAAATGGAAGGTCATTATTGACAAAAAATATATCTACTGATATTTAAGATGGAAAGTCATTATTGACAAAAAATATATCTACTGATATTTAAGATGGAAAGTCATTATTGACAAAAAATATACTGGTATTTAAGATGGAAGGTCATTATTGACAAAAAATATATCTACTGATATTTAAGATGGAAAGTCATTATTGACAAAAAATATACTGGTATTTAAGATGGAAGGTCATTATTGACAAAAAATATATCTACTGATATTTAAGATGGAAAGTCATTATTGACAAAAAATATACTGGTATTTAAGATGGAAGGTCATTATTGACAAAAAATATATCTACTGGTATTTAAGATGGAAGGTCATTATTAACAAAAAATATACTGGTATTTAAGATAGATGCTCACTATTGATAAAAAAATAATATACAATCAACCACCACAACACGGGCTTGGTGGTCTTAACATACGCAATAATTTTAATAACCAAAAACCGCTGATAAAGAAAAAATTTAAAAATAAATACTGGTAATTAAGATAGAAGGTCATTATTGATAAAAAATACTGGTATTTAAGATAGAAGGTCATTACTAAAAAAAGGAAAATGGACTGAAGTTCCTTATTAATGATTGAAGATTTGAACTTTCAGTATGAATAAATTAGAACCCACGGTGTGGCTGTTTATACATATAATTTAGTAATATAATGCTGTAGACATAGAATTATATCACTAAATAGGTCTGGAAGCATTTTATATAAATTATTAACATTTACGTAAAACACAATATTTACACATTTTATAGATACGTTACGTTTTGTTTCAACTAAAATAAGTGTGAATTGCTAAATCTGTCAACAATTAAACATATTTCAATAAAAAGATTAAGGATTAACGGAACCAACGTTATAATCCCATAACGATACCTTATCCTCAGCACGGGAGATCCCATCGAGGATGTCATTATATCTATTAGTTACAAACAAAAATATGATAAGTAAAAAAAAAACTTTTTATTATTATTATTTCATCTACGCGTTCATAGATTTTGCTAATTTAATTATTTTATGAAAAAACATTTTTTGAAAGTTTGCTTGAAAATATTAAAGTGAATTATTTGTGTACACATGCAGTATGAATATGAATAAATTATTTTGTCCGTATAGAAACCGAATTTTTCGAGAAAAGCATAAAATACAATATTGTATCGATGATTTAATCCAATAATGTGTTTGAATTATTTTTGAAAGAATTGAGTTTGTATACATACAATACTATTTATTCATATTTATACTACGTATAAATAAATAATTCCTTAATATTTTAAACAATAAATTGCAAAAAGTGTAAATTAATTAAATAAACTGTGTTGGTGACAATCATACCATCTCTGTGCAAACATATAAATATAATGTTTACCCTTTTCTTCTGTCACATTCAAACATCTATTATATTTATGTGAATACGGCACAAGAGTCCCAACTTCTCCCAACCGTCTGGAACCAGTGGGACTATAGTATCCTTAATTATGGTATGTTCTTAGGCAGAAGAGAGAGTGAGTAGAAGGTGGCTGGCTACTCGAATCTGGCCACCAACCACGGCTAAAGCTATTTCACTAATGAATAAATAAATACCTTACTTTTAATAATAATAAAAATATAGTCATTGGTCGATATATTTAAAGCAGTTTCAGCTTAATGGGTGGCCATTATTTGAAGCCTATCGAGAGGATTTTTGAATCCATTAGTTGTCGGTATGCATATAAGAGTTTTGTGGGCAGTACTTATGTAGACCCAAAAGACCATTGGTCTTTATAATCTCAACAAATGCGGCGATGAACCCGATTGAAGGCGGTAGTAATTATGGAGGGTTACATTCGTACATTTGGTGGACCGGGGAAGCCCAGGGATAGCAATAAGCTAATGGGTATAGTAGGAAAGGGTCTTTGTAGGTGTTCACGACACAAGACTCTGGCCAGGTGTCCTGGGGAAAGTAACTACTAGCAATGACTGGACGCTCGATCAGTTGGGAAATAACTTTGAGTAATAAAGTTTTGTATCTTTATGCATTCCGATGGGAATGAAATGCTGACTATTTGTGATACAGCTCACTTAGTTTACTTACGCATTATCTGGGATATATATAATTTATTTAGCTATTTATTTGAGTACTTGTCTATTTTATGTTTGTTTTATTTTAAGTCATATGCTGTGCTAAGAAGACGTTATTACTGCACCAAAAATAAGTTATTAACCAGGTAAGCATTGAGGTACCACTGTCTTTGTAATATTTTTAAATAATAATCCTCTTCTTTGGTGCATGTTGCCTGTTCCTTTTTATAATAATAATAATAATAACATGGCAGTTATATAGCGCAGTTTAGTGTCATTTCACTTCAAGTGCGCTTAACTACTCGTATAACAAACTTAAAAATGGTATTTTTTTTTTATTTATTGTTATTAAGTTTAATTTGTAGAACTCAATTTTATTTTTTTATATATACAATAATATTATTATATAATATTATATATTTTTTTTATATAATAATATTATTATATAAAAAAAATAAAAAATAAAAAAATAAAAAATAAAATGGTAATTCAGTATTAGTGGTTCTTAAATTTATTCCTACAGTGTGCCTTACCCAATACAGATCTAATATTATAACACTAAATATACTGTTTATACAAAATGATGACAAAACTTAGAATAACAATAACAGCAGGACAGGACAAAACAAGAATATTAAAACTAAAACATAATATAAAACAGGAGGTAGGCAAACGATTAGCACAGATTTGCAGGGTTCATCGTCAAAGTAATACCTACCAAGTGTATACTCTTGACTTGAGTACCCCGAAAGACCAACAACTATGAATATACTATATTGTCTTTGGTCACAAGACCGTGTTGTTTGGCGGTCCGTCATCTTTGCCTACCCCTGCGGGGTGAAACGGCGTGATAGTGAGTTTGTCAGTTAAATATGCTGGTACATATATCAGTAATCTTCGAATAAACGTAATATCAATAGTAAAGAATTATTAAATAGCATCCATGTACTATGACCATATATTATGTTATAATGGTCAGTGGTGTCCTCAGTGGAAAGTCGTAATTTCTCCAAGCTTCCTCATCTTCATCTTCTCCATCTCCATACCCTCCCCATTGCTTTCAGCCTCACAACACGCCTCAATTGGGGATGCCATAGTCTCACTGGCTACGGACGGTTGGGAGTAGTTGGGACTCTTGTGCGTTTTATTTATCTGAAGTGGCCTGCCAGGTAACCATGTTTTTTTACAAAAACCGCTCTATCCAAATTATCCTATTATTAGTTCAATAAATGTTGTAACATCCCACCTATTACATGGTTTACAGCCCTCGAGGGGCGGCCTCTTCACCGAGGGTTCATATATACAATATATTGTAGTTAAATATTGTATCTCTCCATTATAATACAGGTAAGGATCGGCCCCACCTTTCAAAGCTCAGTCAATGGTCAAACATGATCCTATTTGTAAACACACTCAGAACAACAACACCCTTTGATAACAACACTCTTTAGGAAAACCCCAACCTTTATATAAAGGTATTCTAGTAGACAAACGTTCGGCTATCAGGACAATAATAATCATTGGCAGATAATCGATGTCAAATAAGGGGTGATTTCGTGTATTTGTTTGAAAGGATTCCTAAGTGATTTTGATAGAAATATACTATTATTAAAGTAGTTAGCTGTTAGTACTCATCTGTATCTTGTAGGATATACAAATGTGTATCAACTTTGTTATTGGTTCTCAAATCAAATACGTTTTCGAAGCCATTATGTCTTTTATCTACGGTCATAAACACCGGAAGATGATTTATATGCATTTTAAATATTATCACTTTCACCACCATCTAATTATTAACCCCTTAGCGATTCAGCTACTTAATATGTATACAGGGTGTATCGGCAAGTACCCGACAAACTTTAACCAGCTATCCCTTAGCAAATTTGGAGTAAAAAATTTTATCGGCGCTTTGCTGTCCGGTATCATTTTTTTACAATTAAAAACAAAAAAATAAATAAAATATCCACACTCCGTCACTGTCATTTGCATTGTTTCTCGTGTTCAACAGTTGTTATTAGCAAGTGTGTCAAAAAGTGTCCTCGCTCTTTCGTACACACTAAATAATAATAGTTAAAAATGAGACGAATGGTGCCGTGCCATTTCGTTGTGATTGTAAAAGCCTGCCAACGTAGGTACGTACGTACATTATTCAACGAAACTCGAACAAAATATTGCCAGACGGGTTTTCAAACTTTGACAAAGGATAAAACATTGGTGACATGTGGTGAAAATATGAATAATAAATTTTTTATTAAAAAAAAATGTTACCGGACAGCAAAGCGCCCATAATATTTTTTACTCCGAATGTGCTAAGGAATAGTTGGTTAAAGTTTGTCGGGTACTTGCCGAGAATATTAACCTTCTTACACGAAGGTTAATATTCTAGGGTTAAATTAAGTAACCGTCACGCCATTTCCCCGCAGGAAACTTCAACATCATAGAATAGAACATCTCAAATCAATCTGTAATAACTCTGCAGATATTGTAATATTACTTACAGGTAACAAACACTTGCATAAAAGGTCGCGACATTAAATTCGAGATTACTGTGTGTAGGATTTGATATGGCTAGCACTAAACACAACACATCATGTCTTACACATTTACGGAATGTTATACTGTAGCTTCAATAACTAGCAGAAATGCTAAAATTGTATTTATTATTGCGAAATGTTCAAGGTGAAACCCGTGTATAGTGTCTAGCTAACTTTTGTTCAGCATGTTGACTTTGAACAAATAGGCAGATACGAATGTGTGCGTTGAGCTATTTTTGTGCATTCCGTACGTTTTTATTTGTCTTTTTATTTCCTCGCTTCTGCATACATAATGTAAAAATAAAAAAATGGCAGGTACCTACTCATAATCAAAACGTATACCTATTGCGAGCGACAAATGCTTGAGTAAGGAAGTAATCTTGTAATGATATATTCATATTACAGTGTGTTCTTTTTGTTATTTCAAAAGTATTTTTTCTTCAGTCTAATAGAACTACATAACTAATACAAGCCCAATAACCAGTTTATTATAGTGTATACTTATTTTTTACAGCGAAAAGAGGACAACACACGTTGCTAAAGTCTGAAATTTTTATAGTGTGTTCTTTTTTTTATTTCAAAAGAGATTTTTTTCTTAATTTCCACTGTCCAATAACAAGTTTGAGACAAGATGTATGCAAGCAGCGCATCTTGTGTGAGTACAGTTTGTGTCAACTCTGGTTTCGTACAGAATATAATGCCGTTGGAATGAAGCATTTGTATGTAATGTATAGTGTCTCTCACAGCCTCTCTGGACCGGAGAGCTATGGCATTCTTTATAATTGCTCTCAATTAGAAAATCTCTCGACGTCTTAATTAGGTTGCAGATAAAGATGACTCTCCTGAGAGGTCAATATTCTCCAAGCTGTTTCTGTACGCTGCTATTATATTATATAAACTGTCGGTTTATATTCTCAGTAAGCCTATGGACAATGTACTAGTAACTAGACTATAGACTAATTTGTGTAAAGATTACATATTACGGGTAAAAGCATACTAACTCAGGCATTTTCCAAGCAGCCATCAGGATGGGGTTTTCTTTTAGCGGCATCCGCTTTCCCACTGTTTCTTTAAATACGTTTTCATCCAAATACTCTTCCAGCCTCCCATCTGTTTACGTTTCGCATCTAATTCGGTCGCGGACCGTCACATCCGCCCTCCGCCCTCCGCCCTCCGCCCTCCGCCCGACTGACCGCTGAGATGTTTACCGGTTGTGACAAACGGCAATTCCAAGGATCCAAAATAATAATAATTATTTTCTTTGACTTTTCTTGTGAATAAAATCAAAAAATAAATGTGGAAATGTAAAGAAGATAACTCTCATATATCTTTGTTACGAAATGAGAAACGATCTATGAGTATTTGAAACAAATTAACCAATTGATATTATTCAGAGCATCTTGATTTTTTTTCGGACAGTTAAATGTAATAAAACTTTTTAGTCAGGTCTACACTTCGAAACATTTTAAAATACAATAAACACCTGATAGCAACCCCGTAGCGACCGAATTTGTTTTTCCAAATTGGACCTAAATAAAAATCAATTTCGAATTCGATTTACTCAAAAACGAAAGCTGAAATCGAAAAATGTTATACCACAAAATCGACTTCAAATGTGATGTACCTACCAAATATATTGTATTTCCGAAGAGTAATAAAATAAGTAGTCTTACCAGGGTTGTCCACGCTCTCGGTGTGCCGCCACGGCGAATCCGAACATGGAGGGGCGCGCCCCCGGCGCCCCGTGGCGCGTGAAGTGCTCCGTGTCCAGGTTGAAGCCCTGCACGGGCCCCCTTAGGCCCAGCAGGCACAGGGCCCCCAACAGCAGCAGGCCCATCGCTCCAGGCGGCTCAAACTAACATTTACACTCACACCCACCAGACACAAGAGCACGGGCGTCTCCTCACTTCTCACCACGGAGCGAGGGTATTTATAAACGGTGACCGGCGCCTTCAAAATACACGCAAATCTGATATTACTTCTTTAATCTTGTCAAATTTCGATTTGCAACTGCTTCTAAAGAAACTATTTGCGATACATCTAGACGTAAAATAATTATCTCCGACTGCTTAATTTATTTAAAACACCGATCAAATATGAAATAAACGATCTCCTAAATTGCACTAGAAACCTGTTTGTTTAAAATATTGTCATAAAATAAACACTTTTGCAAAAATGCACACTATTTGATGTTGTTTCTTTAGTTTCACTGAGAATGTTAAAGAAATGAGTCAATAAAAAAAGTTTTCGTCTTTGAATAATTTCGCGGGAATTGTGGGAGCGTTCGTTCGTAGATTCCCCTGCCTGAGAGCGCGTCTGCACCAGAAGACGGAGCGCGCGGTACTGGCTGGCGGCCGCCTTATAGGGATGGAGGGGGAGACGCCGGAAAATCGCGTCGCTGAAAGTTCCACTTTCAAAAGGGATTCGTGGCTGTGTTATAGGTACAATACTAAACAAATAGCGGACAAATATGTACTTATTGCAGAGGTACGGTACATCCAGGGCGCTTCGCAATTAATGGTTCAAATGCATTACAATATATGTAATATATCGTTATCGAAATAAAATTACACAAATAGTACAGGTAAAATATGGTTTGTTAAATGAAAAAATGCCTTCATTCATGAAACTTTTGGAACGATAAATGAAGGTCTGCAGGGTCCACACAAACAGTGATCGAGTGAGGTATCGTTTACTATGTTTTTATTCATTCTGAATCGATTGAGACCACGTTCAAGTCCGCAGTATAAATTTTTGGTGAAAATTCACTACATTCTAGTGAAGAAACATTTAAAAAACATTTTTTTTATTGAAAATTGCATATTTTTGGAAAAAAAAATTATATACGGGCTACGGGCCTCAGAAAGAAATGTTTTTACTTACCATCTAATATGATTAAGGGAATGATTTCATTGAGTATTTGCGAAACCAGACTGAATAATGATTAGGTTCCTCCAAACCGCAAATTATAGGAAAGGAACGAATCGAGCAAACGGCGCATTCGGTTGCTTTGTTCCTATCCTGTAATTCGTGGATCGATTCGCGGAATTTTGTTCTGTTTATACGCATCCCAAGTTTTATTGTCGTGAAATGGTATTTTCAAAAAATGAAAGAATTGATGTCCTGAAATAAGGAAATGTATGTATGCTAGTACCAGCGAAAGGTCGTACGTGACATCATCGTTCTAGTTCTGTCTTTTTCGTTCTCCTACAAGATGTGTGTAAAAAAGTTGAATTGTTTGTATGGGAAAATAAATATTCTTCCGTGGAAAAATATTTTAGTATGTGATAAAAGTTGGAATTTCGACAAAAGTTTTTTTTTTTTTTTTTACTTCTACCATCATTAAGAATCACCTCTCGAAGTTAGCGCACTTTACCCCCTCCCCCCCCCACACCCTGTCTGATTAGAACACATTTTTCTATAGATCCAGTATAGATGTATTTTTTTTAAATACTTGAAAACTGAAGATTTGTTTTGATTTTTTTTTTGCGAAATGATTAAATGCTGTAGAAAAAAGAGCGAGTTGTTGAACTCGAAATTTCCGGTTTCTTTTTGCCTTCATTTTTAAATAAAGAGTAATAATAATTGGATAATTTGCATAGTGCCGATTTTATTTGTGAAAAATCACCTAAAGGTACGGAGCAATGAAGGTGTTTGGCGAATTACCAGAAGAAATAAAATTAGGGGAAACAAAAAAAAAATTAATTCAAATTAAGAAAATTAGGACGAGTTGTTTCGGAGAATTTGAACAATTCATCAATTTTCAACATTCATTTGCGGGTTCTGTGAAAGTCCTATTCAAGTTCTGTTACTATATCATTATAGGCTAGTTGCTTGACAGAACTGAAATAATAACAGAACTTGAAAAAACCTTTCACAGAACTTGAAAATTCACGTTGAAATTTGATGAATTATTCAAATTCTCCGAAACAACCCGTCCTTAGTGATTGATTTATTCTAAAAATTATATTTTTTTAAGAGTACAGGTATAATATAAAAGTATTGTATTATGACATGTATGATAACAATGTACCTATTTAAAACATCACAAATAAATGAATATAAAATGAAGGGCGCTAATCAAATTTATATTACTTGCTAGGATTTTTTATTTTTTAAAAGAAATACAACCATTCCCGGGTTACGAATAACCTGACAATGTTTGAAAATCTCCTACTACCACCACAGGAAGTGGAAAATGTTGGGATGGAGGACTTAGCCAGCCGAGGAATTGAACTCACTACGCCTGGGTGGGGCTCTAACGAGATGTTAACTCAGCCACCTACCAAATATGATTTAAGATTTTCACGGCCAAAAGTATTTTTGTTATTTGTTTTTGGGGTGTTATGCCGTGTTGCGCCAACTCCTTCTTTAGCCAACGTTTCGGACAGCGTTGCAGTGTCCATCATCAGTTCAGATGTGTAATCATGTAATCACGTTTCGGACAGCACTGCAGTGTCCATCATCAGTTCAGATGTGTAATCATGTAATCACGTTTCGGACAGCATTGCAGTGTCCATCATCAGTTCAGATGTGTAATCATGTAATCACGTTTCGGACAGCATTGCAGTGTCCATCATCAGTTCAGATGTGTAATCATGTAATCACGTTTCGGACAGCATTGCAGTGTCCATCATCAGTTCAGATGTGTAATCATGTAATCACGTTTCGGACAGCACTGCAGTGTCCATCATCAGTTCAGATGTGTAATCATGTAATCACGTTTCGGACAGCACTGCAGTGTCCATCAGCAGTTCAGATGTGTAATCATGTAATCACGTTTCGGACAGCACTGCAGTGTCCATCAGCAGTTCAGATGTGTAATCATGTAATCACGTTTCGGACAGCACTGCAGTGTCCATCATCAGTTCAGATGTGTAATCATGTAATCACGTTTCGGACAGCACTGCAGTGTCCATCATCAGTTCAGATGTGTAATCATGTAATCACGTTTCGGACAGCACTGCAGTGTCCATCATCAGTTCAGATGTGTAATCATGTAATCACGTTTCGGACAGCATTGCAGTGTCCATCATCAGTTCAGATGTGTAATCATGTAATCACGTTTCGGACAGCACTGCAGTGTGCATCATCAGTTCAGATGTGTAATCATGTAATCACGTTTCGGACAGCACTGCAGTGTCCATCATCAGTTCAGATGTGTAATCATGTAATCACGTTTCGGACAGCATTGCAGTGTCCATCATCAGTTCAGATGTGTAATCATGTAATCACGTTTCGGACAGCATTGCAGTGTCCATCATGAGTTCAGATGTGTAATCATGTAATCACGTTTCGGATAGCATTGCAGTGTCCATCATCAGTTCAGATGTGTAATCATGTAATCACGTTTCGGACAGCATTGCAGTGTCCATCATGAGTTCAGATGTGTAATCATGTAATCACGTTTCGGACAGCATTGCAGTGTCCATCATGAGTTCAGATGTGTAATCATGTAATCACGTTTCGGATAGCATTGCAGTGTCCATCATCAGTTCAGATGTGTAATCATGTAATCACGTTTCGGATAGCATTGCAGTGTCCATCATCAGTTCAGATGTGTAATCATGTAATCACGTTTCGGACAGCATTGCAGTGTCCATCATGAGTTCAGATGTGTAATCATGTAATCACGTTTCGGACAGCATTGCAGTGTCCATCATGAGTTCAGATGTGTAATCATGTAATCACGTTTCGGATAGCATTGCAGTGTCCATCATCAGTTCAGATGTGTAATCATGTAATCACGTTTCGGACAGCATTGCAGTGTCCGTCATCAGTTCAGATGTGTAATCATGTAATCACGTTTCGGACAGCATTGCAGTGTCCATCATGAGTTCAGATGTGTAATCATGTAATCACGTTTCGGACAGCACTGCAGTGTCCATCAGCAGTTCAGATGTGTAATCATGTAATCACTTTTCGGACAGCACTGCTGTGTCCATCATCAGTTCAGATGTGTAATCATGTAATCACGTTTCGGACAGCATTGCAGTGTCCATCATGAGTTCAGATGTGTAATCATGTAATCACGTTTCGGATAGCATTGCAGTGTCCATCATCAGTTCAGATGTGTAATCATGTAATCACGTTTCGGACAGCATTGCAGTGTCCATCATTAGTTCAGATGTGTAATCATGTAATCACGTTTCGGACAGCATTGCAGTGTCCATCATGAGTTCAGATGTGTAATCATGTAATCACGTTTCGGATAGCATTGCAGTGTCCATCCTCAGTTCAGATGTGTAATCATGTAATCACGTTTCGGATAGCATTGCAGTGTCCATCATCAGTTCAGATGTGTAATCATGTAATCACGTTTCGGACAGCATTGCAGTGTCCATCATGAGTTCAGATGTGTAATCATGTAATCACGTTTCGGACAGCATTGCAGTGTCCATCATGAGTTCAGATGTGTAATCATGTAATCACGTTTCGGATAGCATTGCAGTGTCCATCATCAATTCAGATGTGTAATCATGTAATCACGTTTCGGATAGCATTGCAGTGTCCATCATCAGTTCAGATGTGTAATCATGTAATCACGTTTCGGACAGCATTGCAGTGTCCATCATGAGTTCAGATGTGTAATCATGTAATCACGTTTCGGACAGCATTGCAGTGTCCATCATGAGTTCAGATGTGTAATCATGTAATCACGTTTCGGATAGCATTGCAGTGTCCATCATCAGTTCAGATGTGTAATCATGTAATCACGTCTCGGACAGCATTGCAGTGTCCATCATGAGTTCAGATGTGTAATCATGTAATCACGTTTCGGACAGCATTGCAGAGTCCATCATCAGTTCAGATGTGTAATCATGTAATCACGTTTCGGATAGCATTGCAGTGTCCATCATCAATTCAGATGTGTAATCATGTAATCACGTTTCGGATAGCATTGCAGTGTCCATCATCAGTTCAGATGTGTAATCATGTAATCACGTTTCGGACAGCATTGCAGTGTCCATCATGAGTTCAGATGTGTAATCATGTAATCACGTTTCGGACAGCATTGCAGTGTCCATCATGAGTTCAGATGTGTAATCATGTAATCACGTTTCGGATAGCATTGCAGTGTCCATCATCAGTTCAGATGTGTAATCATGTAATCACGTCTCGGACAGCATTGCAGTGTCCATCATGAGTTCAGATGTGTAATCATGTAATCACGTTTCGGACAGCATTGCAGAGTCCATCATCAGTTCAGATGTGTAATCATGTAATCACGTTTCGGATAGCATTGCAGTGTCCATCATCAATTCAGATGTGTAATCATGTAATCACGTTTCGGATAGCATTGCAGTGTCCATCATCAGTTCAGATGTGTAATCATGTAATCACGTCTCGGACAGCATTGCAGTGTCCATCATGAGTTCAGATGTGTAATCATGTAATCACGTTTCGGACAGCATTGCAGAGTCCATCATCAGTTCAGATGTGTAATCATGTAATCACGTTTCGGATAGCATTGCAGTGTCCATCATCAGTTCAGATGTGTAATCATGTAATCACGTTTCGGATAGCATTGCAGTGTCCATCATCAGTTCAGATGTGTAATCATGTAATCACGTTTCGGACAGCATTGCAGTGTCCATCATGAGTTCAGATGTGTAATCATGTAATCACGTTTCGGACAGCATTGCAGTGTCCATCATGAGTTCAGATGTGTAATCATGTAATCACGTTTCGGATAGCATTGCAGTGTCCATCATCAGTTCAGATGTGTAATCATGTAATCACGTCTCGGACAGCATTGCAGTGTCCATCATGAGTTCAGATGTGTAATCATGTAATCACGTTTCGGACAGCATTGCAGAGTCCATCATCAGTTCAGATGTGTAATCATGTAATCACGTTTCGGATAGCATTGCAGTGTCCATCATCAATTCAGATGTGTAATCATGTAATCACGTTTCGGATAGCATTGCAGTGTCCATCATCAGTTCAGATGTGTAATCATGTAATCACGTTTCGGACAGCATTGCAGTGTCCATCATGAGTTCAGATGTGTAATCATGTAATCACGTTTCGGACAGCATTGCAGTGTCCATCATGAGTTCAGATGTGTAATCATGTAATCACGTTTCGGATAGCATTGCAGTGTCCATCATCAGTTCAGATGTGTAATCATGTAATCACGTCTCGGACAGCATTGCAGTGTCCATCATGAGTTCAGATGTGTAATCATGTAATCACGTTTCGGACAGCATTGCAGAGTCCATCATCAGTTCAGATGTGTAATCATGTAATCACGTTTCGGATAGCATTGCAGTGTCCATCATCAATTCAGATGTGTAATCATGTAATCACGTTTCGGATAGCATTGCAGTGTCCATCATCAGTTCAGATGTGTAATCATGTAATCACGTTTCGGACAGCATTGCAGTGTCCATCATGAGTTCAGATGTGTAATCATGTAATCACGTTTCGGACAGCATTGCAGTGTCCATCATGAGTTCAGATGTGTAATCATGTAATCACGTTTCGGATAGCATTGCAGTGTCCATCATCAGTTCAGATGTGTAATCATGTAATCACGTCTCGGACAGCATTGCAGTGTCCATCATGAGTTCAGATGTGTAATCATGTAATCACGTTTCGGACAGCATTGCAGAGTCCATCATCAGTTCAGATGTGTAATCATGTAATCACGTTTCGGATAGCATTGCAGTGTCCATCATCAATTCAGATGTGTAATCATGTAATCACGTTTCGGATAGCATTGCAGTGTCCATCATCAGTTCAGATGTGTAATCATGTAATCACGTTTCGGATAGCATTGCAGTGTCCATCATCAATTCAGATGTGTAATCATGTAATCACGTTTCGGACAGCATTGCAGAGTCCATCATCAGTTCAGATGTGTAATCATGTAATCACGTTTCGGATAGCATTGCAGTGTCCATCATCAATTCAGATGTGTAATCATGTAATCACGTTTCGGATAGCATTGCAGTGTCCATCATCAGTTCAGATGTGTAATCATGTAATCACGTTTCGGACAGCATTGCAGTGTCCATCATGAGTTCAGATGTGTAATCATGTAATCACGTTTCGGACAGCATTGCAGTGTCCATCATGAGTTCAGATGTGTAATCATGTAATCACGTTTCGGACAGCATTGCAGTGTCCATCATGAGTTCAGATGTGTAATCATGTAATCACGTTTCGGATAGCATTGCAGTGTCCATCATCAGTTCAGATGTGTAATCATGTAATCACGTCTCGGACAGCATTGCAGTGTCCATCATGAGTTCAGATGTGTAATCATGTAATCACGTTTCGGACAGCATTGCAGAGTCCATCATCAGTTCAGATGTGTAATCATGTAATCACGTTTCGGATAGCATTGCAGTGTCCATCATCAATTCAGATGTGTAATCATGTAATCACGTTTCGGATAGCATTGCAGTGTCCATCATCAGTTCAGATGTGTAATCATGTAATCACGTTTCGGACAGCATTGCAGTGTCCATCATGAGTTCAGATGTGTAATCATGTAATCACGTTTCGGACAGCATTGCAGTGTCCATCATGAGTTCAGATGTGTAATCATGTAATCACGTTTCGGATAGCATTGCAGTGTCCATCATCAGTTCAGATGTGTAATCATGTAATCACGTCTCGGACAGCATTGCAGTGTCCATCATGAGTTCAGATGTGTAATCATGTAATCACGTTTCGGACAGCATTGCAGAGTCCATCATCAGTTCAGATGTGTAATCATGTAATCACGTTTCGGATAGCATTGCAGTGTCCATCATCAATTCAGATGTGTAATCATGTAATCACGTTTCGGATAGCATTGCAGTGTCCATCATCAGTTCAGATGTGTAATCATGTAATCACGTTTCGGATAGCATTGCAGTGTCCATCATCAATTCAGATGTGTAATCATGTAATCACGTTTCGGACAGCATTGCAGAGTCCATCATCAGTTCAGATGTGTAATCATGTAATCACGTTTCGGATAGCATTGCAGTGTCCATCATCAATTCAGATGTGTAATCATGTAATCACGTTTCGGATAGCATTGCAGTGTCCATCATCAGTTCAGATGTGTAATCATGTAATCACGTTTCGGACAGCATTGCAGTGTCCATCATGAGTTCAGATGTGTAATCATGTAATCACGTTTCGGACAGCATTGCAGTGTCCATCATGAGTTCAGATGTGTAATCATGTAATCACGTTTCGGATAGCATTGCAGTGTCCATCATCAGTTCAGATGTGTAATCATGTAATCACGTCTCGGACAGCATTGCAGTGTCCATCATGAGTTCAGATGTGTAATCATGTAATCACGTTTCGGACAGCATTGCAGAGTCCATCATCAGTTCAGATGTGTAATCATGTAATCACGTTTCGGACAGCATTGCAGTGTCCATCATGAGTTCAGATGTGTAATCATGTAATCACGTTTCGGATAGCATTGCAGTGTCCATCATCAATTCAGATGTGTAATCATGTAATCACGTTTCGGATAGCATTGCAGTGTCCATCATCAGTTCAGATGTGTAATCATGTAATCACGTCTCGGACAGCATTGCAGTGTCCATCATGAGTTCAGATGTGTAATCATGTAATCACGTTTCGGACAGCATTGCAGAGTCCATCATCAGTTCAGATGTGTAATCATGTAATCACGTTTCGGACAGCATTGCAGTGTCCATCATGAGTTCAGATGTGTAATCATGTAATCACGTTTCGGATAGCATTGCAGTGTCCATCATCAATTCAGATGTGTAATCATGTAATCACGTTTCGGATAGCATTGCAGTGTCCATCATCAGTTCAGATGTGTAATCATGTAATCACGTTTCGGACAGCATTGCAGTGTCCATCATGAGTTCAGATGTGTAATCATGTAATCACGTTTCGGACAGCATTGCAGTGTCCATCATGAGTTCAGATGTGTAATCATGTAATCACGTTTCGGATAGCATTGCAGTGTCCATCATCAGTTCAGATGTGTAATCATGTAATCACGTCTCGGACAGCATTGCAGTGTCCATCATGAGTTCAGATGTGTAATCATGTAATCACGTTTCGGACAGCATTGCAGAGTCCATCATCAGTTCAGATGTGTAATCATGTAATCACGTTTCGGATAGCATTGCAGTGTCCATCATCAATTCAGATGTGTAATCATGTAATCACGTTTCGGATAGCATTGCAGTGTCCATCATCAGTTCAGATGTGTAATCATGTAATCACGTTTCGGACAGCATTGCAGTGTCCATCATGAGTTCAGATGTGTAATCATGTAATCACGTTTCGGACAGCATTGCAGTGTCCATCATGAGTTCAGATGTGTAATCATGTAATCACGTTTCGGATAGCATTGCAGTGTCCATCATCAGTTCAGATGTGTAATCATGTAATCACGTCTCGGACAGCATTGCAGTGTCCATCATGAGTTCAGATGTGTAATCATGTAATCACGTTTCGGACAGCATTGCAGAGTCCATCATCAGTTCAGATGTGTAATCATGTAATCACGTTTCGGACAGCATTGCAGTGTCCATCATGAGTTCAGATGTGTAATCATGTAATCACGTTTCGGATAGCATTGCAGTGTCCATCATCAGTTCAGATGTGTAATCATGTAATCACGTCTCGGACAGCATTGCAGTGTCCATCATGAGTTCAGATGTGTAATCATGTAATCACGTTTCGGACAGCATTGCAGAGTCCATCATCAGTTCAGATGTGTAATCATGTAATCACGTTTCGGATAGCATTGCAGTGTCCATCATCAATTCAGATGTGTAATCATGTAATCACGTTTCGGATAGCATTGCAGTGTCCATCATCAGTTCAGATGTGTAATCATGTAATCACGTTTCGGACAGCATTGCAGTGTCCATCATGAGTTCAGATGTGTAATCATGTAATCACGTTTCGGACAGCATTGCAGTGTCCATCATGAGTTCAGATGTGTAATCATGTAATCACGTTTCGGATAGCATTGCAGTGTCCATCATCAGTTCAGATGTGTAATCATGTAATCACGTCTCGGACAGCATTGCAGTGTCCATCATGAGTTCAGATGTGTAATCATGTAATCACGTTTCGGACAGCATTGCAGAGTCCATCATCAGTTCAGATGTGTAATCATGTAATGGCTGTCCGAAACGTTGGCTAAATAGGGAGGTAGCGCAACACCCCAGCAACAAATCATTGTAAAACTTTTGGCCGTGAAAATCTCATATCATGCTTGTAAAGTATTTCTTTGTGTATATTTTGATAATAATAAAAGAATTGTTTGATTATTAAAAATATAAAACTTATTTACATTCATATTCATTTCCTTCGATAAACATTAATTTGGATGTTTCACATCTGCCAGGCGTCCCATGACGGATATTTTTATGGTACAGACCACAGACCTCTTGAAGAGCATATTTACTATCGTGAGTTGTAAAAGGAGTCAGTCTATTACCCGCTGTAACTATCAACTTCAGCCCGTCCGACTGCTAGTCAAGGCTCACCCACCAGGCTCACGATCACCTCTGAAATTATAAATATTTATAATTAAATAATCACTCAAATGGTAGAACCATTAAAGACATGTGATAATGATACTAAGAGAGTAATTAAAGTGTGGTTAAATAATCATTTTACACTTCAATCGTTCAAATCGATGGAATCCATTGCATAGAAGTTTAACGGAAGAGCCATTAAAGACATATGATAATGATACTAAGAGAGTAATTAAAGTGTTGTTAAATATTAAATATTACACCTTTAAATTTATACGATGAGAATGCCAACATTTTTATAAATCCCAACCAGGAATTATTAGATTCCTGGTCAAATAAAATTTTACACGCAAAACACTTCAATTATCTCAACCAAACGTATGTTGACAAAATTTCGTCAAACAAATGGTTGAGTATTCGAGAGTTGAGCGCAGAAATAGAAGGATTTATGCTTGCCATTCAGGATAGAGTCATTAATACTAAAAATTATAGAAAGCATAATATCAAAGATACAAATCAAATTGATGATTTGTGTAGAAAATGTTTGGCTTTTCCGGAAACTATAGAACATATTATATCGGGATGTTCTATATTAGCACCGTCCGAGTATACATTTAGGCACAATCAAGTTTTAAAAATAATTCACCAAAATTTGGTAATTAAACATAACTTGATTGACTGCCGTAATGTAGTACCATATTATGAATACGAACCAAATTCATTTTTAGAAAACGAATTTTATAAAATATATTATGATAAAACTATACTAACAGACCGAGCGATTAGTCATAATAGACCCGATATAGTTTTACATGACAAAATTAAAAAAATAACTTATATCATTGATGTCGCTATTCCAAATTCCTGTAATATTCAAAAATCTGTTAGTGAAAAAATAAGAAAATACACAGATTTAGGAAATGAAATAAAAAAGAATTTGGCATTCTCAGACTATATAAATATTACCATTCGTTATTTCGGCTACTGGCATTATACCTAGCTCTCTAATTAAAAATTTAGGCGTAGGTATTAGATCTATCAAAAAAATTATATATAAAGATGCAAAAGTCGGTCATTTTGAATACATGTAGGATAACAAAAGATTTTTTAAATATTTATGTTGAGGGATCAGTAGGATTTATAGGCCCTGTTAGAAGTTCTACCGAGCCGAACCCTCTGATATGAAAATATCTGGAGTCGGTGAATTTTATTATTTTCCCATTTGATCTCTGGTGAGTTGACGTGTTGTTCTTGTATTGTTTTGTATTTATTTTGCTTATATAATGCACTTTCATAATGTTGATTGACTAGATGATCATTTGTGGAAAAGTGAGTGGAAGGGTTAAGTTTTTCCTTTGGGGAAGATTTAACCCGGACAACTAAATCGGAAGTTTAAAAAATCATTTTACACTTCAATCGTTCAAATCGATGGAATCCATTGCATAGAAGTTTAATGGTAGAGCCATTAAAGACATATGATAATGATACTAAGAGAGTAATTAGAGTGTGGTTAAATAATCATTTTACACTTCAATCGTTCAAATCGATGGAATCCATTGCATAGAAGTTTAACGGTAGAGCCATTAAAGACATATGATAATGATACTAGAGAGTAATTAAAGTGTTGTTAAATAATCATTTTACACTTCAATCGTTCAAATCGATGGAATCCATTGCATAGAAGTTTAACGGTAGAGCCATTAAAGACATATGATAATGATACTAAGAGAGTAATTAGAGTGTGGTTAAATAATCATTTTACACTTCAATCGTTCAAATCAATGGAATAAGTGATCACTGTAACCAATAATATACAGACGATTTGGCTTTCGTGTATCGCCGTTTTCATGAAAAATAATCTCAAGGGCGATGTTTTTTTTTAAAGAAAGACAAATATTCCCGGGTTATGAATAACCTGACAACATTTGAAAATCTCCTACTACCACCACAGTAAGCGGAAAATGTTGCTTGTGTTGTGATGTAGGACTTGAACTTGCCAGCAGAGGAATTGAACACACTATGCCTGGGTGGGACCCAAACGCGATGTCAACTCAGCCACCGACTGGTCTTAGAACTGTTAGGTGTTAGGTTTTATCAGCGTCTTGGCTCCTTGGGGACTGCTCCAATTATGCCGGCCCTGTTTAGGTACAAATATCTCAGCACAGATGACTTCCCTAAACCATTTAAATCAGCTGTAGATACATCAATACTAAAAAGTTAGGTACACCTAAAAGTCTATAGCTTAGATAATTATCGACCCGTCTCAAATTTACCTTTCATATCAAAAATCCAGGAGAAAATTGATTCTGCACAAATAACAAGTCATTTGAATTCAAATAAATTATTCAAAAATTGTCAATTCGGTTATTTATTTAGAAGGTTGCAAGAAACAATTTAGAAGGTAATAATAGACTGCTGATAGAAGTAACTGTAGCCATTTAACTCACTCCTTGACATGAGTGTAGCGTTTGACCGCCTTGATCATGATTTCTTTTTGAGATTAGAGGACATTTGGTTTGAATTCCGACATTAAAAATTGGCTGCCATCCTATCTATCCAACCGCTTGCAAAGGTTAGAAATAAACTGTCTAACTTCGCAATAATTTCTTAAGGGGTACCCCAGGGATCTATTTTAGGTCAACTTCTTTTCATCCCTTTTACAAATGATGTTGCCAAAATAATCGAGTCATTTGGTCTTATGTCTCGCTGCTAAGCTGACAATCAGCAAGTTTATTTTTAGTGCACTCCAAACGAGATCAAAAGTCTCAAATTCCGTTTAGCTGAATGTCGTTCAGCAATAACTCATTGGGTGTCTTCAAACAAGCTGAAGCTGAATCCATCTAAGACTGAGCTTCTCTGGGCGACCACAAACAAACGCCAACATTTCATAGACGACTTCTATTCCGGCAACGATATCATTCCATAAATAACAATCAAACTTCTTGATGTTAATCTAGATTCTGATTTTTACTGTCCGAAGAAACCTCCTTACAGAGGCACCAAAACTATTTAACAACCCTTACGAAGTCTCACTTCTCGATTATTGTAACGGTATTTATGCCAGCCTTCCAAAATATCAAACTGAAAAACTTCACGACTCATAACTGGGGTCTCTAAATATTCGCACATTTTAGAACACCTTCGTAACCTTCACTGGCTCAATTGCCTTGAAAAAATCCAGTACAAATTGTGCTGGGCGGTGTTTAAATCCGTCAATGAAATGGCCCCAACTTACATCTCTGAATTATTCATCCCGGAAAACTTTGGTCGCATAGAGCCCAAGCACAAGCCAATATCTTTTTTTGGAGTCTTTAAAACATATAACATTTTAAAAATAAATACCAGGATTAAATATTAGCATTTCCAATAACACGTGTAATTGTGGAGTGTTCCGAATAATGCATGCAAACTGTTTCTAAATTTCTATATTAAACAATAAACAGTGTTATTAAATCTCAAGTGACCTCCCAGGGTCCTGTATCTGTTACCTGCCTTTACAGAATGATAATTAAATAATAATATAATATGTACATTTCAACACAGCATCATATAGTTTTGATGATCGACGAACCGGTGGATGCAATCTGTTAGCCATACGTTGTTATAATAGTTTATCTAGTCTGTAGTTAGACAGAGCATTAAATAAATACATATATTATTGTACAGCGCCCTTGAGGTGTTATTTTCACAAATCATCCAATTATTAAATATCTAGGCTTGTTAAATCATTAGGTTCGCAATCAAACATCCACTACCAACGTATTTAACATTTTCTATGTTTTCTACGAACCTTCATCACCATATTATTCATCACTATCATATTTAGTGATGGGGCATTATCGAAATAATTTGATTTTTGGAATATAAGGACTGTGAATAAAATCCGAATACTGAATTTGTACCTGAAAAACACCTGGGTCATAAATTAAATAATTTTCGACGTGTTTAGAACTTGAGAATCGATTTTCTTAGTCTGCAATCAATTTTCTCGAAATAATCTATTTTTTCGAAATGGACATCTCGAGTTTGCCATAGCCCATAGCTACTTCTATGCAGTGTTGCCAAACGTACGAGGTTCCTCGTACAAATACGAGATTTGTGGCCTTCCGTACGAGGTACGAGGAGACTATCAACCTCGTACAATTATGTACGAGATTTTGATAATACCTATGGCTATACGAACATTTTACATTACTATTATATAACAGTAAAAACTAGTGCCATCAGAACTTGTAGGAACTTCTTACACCAAAAATTACATTGCCGTATTTGCGCGATGGTAGTTACCCCATCAACCGAGAAATCCCCGAATAATAAAATTATTGAAATCCCTGAATAATAAAACAGTTCGTTCGTTCTTCGCATTAGTCGTCGCTGTGACACAGAGCGCAAATTTCTACTATCTCTGTTTTTTACGAGTTCCATTTGTTGCATGCCGGCCGTGTTTAGTTGTACTACGTTAGTACGTGTAGCTAATTGAAGTTTTTGAAAAGAAGAAGATTTTTATTGTTAAATACCTAGTCTTTTCGTTGTTTCGTCCAATTGTTTAGCGGTGTAATAAAAGAATCGCTATGAGTGATAACAACGAAAACAATAACAATAAAGATTTTTTTTAATACCACACAAAAGGATGTTTTATTTAGTAGGAAACTTGCAATACTTTATTTCACTGAGTAAAAAGTCCTAAATCCTACCCATAAAGCGGGTTTTGTTTGCCAAGATCTTGTTTTGTTCAAGGTTTGCGAAATGTAGGGAAATTCTAGGGAAATTTCGCCTCGAAATCTGGGGAAATAATTATTTTATGCATACCATCCTTGGTACGATGTTTGAAAGTCAAAGTACGAGATTTTTAGCTGCATCCGTACGAGGGAATTTTTTTTACGGTTGGCAACCTTGCTTCTATGGAACTACTATAAAGTATCTATGGAACAACTGTCAGTGTCATTCGTTGTCATCAGTTTAGTGTGTGAAAATGTTTACAATATTAGTTATTTAGACAATAATTCTCGGAGCTCTAGAATACTATATTCTGCAAGAGCATGCACTCTTGTCATGCTGTCTTGATTTAATTCTCTTCGTGGATTCGTGTGGCTATTAGAATACTAGGATGAAGATAAATGAAAAGAATCTCTGCTCTTTCGCCACTTCAGCCACTCCTGTTGACCGGGAAGGCTGGCTCAACAAGAGGGGGGAAGTTAACAAGTCCTACCAGAGGCGATGGTTCGTCTTGAAGGGGAATCTGCTCTTTTACTTCGATAAGAAGGGGGACAAGGAACCCGTAGGAGTTGTTATTTTAGAAGGTTGCACAATAGGTTTGTGTAAACATTGGATTATTTCTAGCCAGTCCCCTATCTTAACAAGCGGATTGCAATTATTATAGCACAGGCGTCAGGTAGGTATGCTGTCCTTGTTCTAACTGTATTATAGTGGAAGGTGCTCCGAGGAACTAGCGTCATTGATTCCTTCGGCACCAGTGCATCATCGGGAAACACGCCAAACGCGCGCCCAACATAAGAACAGGTCGCTTCTACGAATCGTTCTTGAGTTCAACAGCTGGCCTCTGTGTTTCCTCCCTTCTACAACATGGGTCTCTTCAAGAATGATGATATTTTTTTCGGTAAATATTTCCCTAACCGCGCACTTAGCGCCCAATAGGCACACATTTTTAGGTCAGCTATCAGTTTCTTTGAAGCAAAGCCCAGATACAGCAGAGATAGGATAGGTGTGAATGTAGCATGGCATAATACACCGAAGTTAGTATATAAATGGGTACTAATCCTCGAAGCCTATATAGTACACCAGTTATGGGAGTAATTTTCGCCTTCACATGATTATGTGGAGATCCCACGGTATCTGGGAATCTACAATCAGGCTGAAATATTTTGTATTTGTTTTATTTTCGAGACAGTTTTCACCAATTTTGAATATGATGCCGCAGTTTTTTGTTGTTGCCGACATTATGGAAATTACATTTCAATTTAATTACTACAAGAAACAACCATTTGCGTCTAGATAGATGGTAAAAGGTGAAAAAAACGATCTCTTTGCAGCCATTTTGTATGGAGTGACCACTTGCGAGAGTTTCGTTTTGAAAACTACGAACCTAATAACCTTTTTGTCCATATAAATAGTTGTTTCTTATAGTAATTGTTGTAATTTCCATAATCTGTGCTTAAAAGTCCGGCGGTTAGGTAAATAATTACCTTTTTTGTACCAAAACATTCTGCTATATTACAATAAATTTGTCCTTTGTTTTACCCGTCTACATTTTGCAAATTATTAATGTGGTCTCCGTCCATTGCTGGCCCATCATCCTTTCAGTCTCTAGAGCTGCTTTCACCAATTTTGTCCGGAACGGCCAACAGGACGTCTTCCCTATGAAATTGCCGTCTGTCTCTGGAATTCTACATACATTTCCAAGCCACTTTTCCATGGCTTTTTTGATCCATAACTTGATTTCTAATTTTTGTATAACAATAAAAATGAATATCCTTAGAGCTGACAGAAGATGACGAGCAGTTCAGCTTCAAAATCGTGTTTCACGGCGTGGCGGGGCGCGCGTACACCCTGGGCGCCGAGTCGCAAGACGCCATGGAGCAGTGGATGAAGGCGCTCGCCTGCGCCAGCTATGACTACATGAAGCTCATGGTGGCCGAGCTGCAGCGCCAGCTGGACGAGCTGGAAGGTCGGTTTAACCTCACTTCTTTGGCTTCATGCTTTATGCAAAATATCTATTATAAATATGTGAATATGTACAAATGTTATGATCAGGCAAAGGGTATGAGCCTTGCTCACATTGGAAGTCAAAGTGATGTTTTTTAGGCAGTGTTTAACCACTCGAGCGATAGCAACCCACATTAGGGTAGCACCACTAATAATGCTCCTGAGCGATAGCCACCCAAATTTGGGTCTTTGTAATAATTTGTGTAGGTGATTTTTATGAATTTATTATATTTAATAAATTCATATGGGAAAAACGGTGGAATGTAGGTAGATTCCTTGACTTTAAAACAAATCGTAAGGAATTTATATGTTTTCGTATTAATATTCAGACATATGATTTTTATAATGAAATGTAATCAAATAAGCCATCGTTCAAGTGGTTATCATAGCGAAAAAAAGATGTTGGGAGGTTCCTATTATATAATATGGCTCTGTTCACATTGGGGTTATTTTATTTATTTATTAGAAAGATGTTGGGAGGTTCCTATTATATAATATGGCTCTGTTCACATTGGGGTTATTTTATTTATTTATTAGAAAGATGTTGGGAGGTTCCTATTATATAATATGGCTCTGTTCACATTGGGGTTATTTTATTTATTTATTAGAAAGATGTTGGGAGGTTCCTATTATATAATATGGCTCTGTTCACATTGGGGTTATTTTATTTATTTATTAGAAAGATGTTGGGAGGTTCCTATTATATAATATGGCTCTGTTCACATTGGGGTTATTTTATTTATTTATTAGAAAGACCAACTTATAACTTCTGCTACCATCATAATGTTTAATGTTGCTTGTGCAATGATGGAGGACCCACGACGCTTGAGTGGGGCTGCTTGCTACCCCTTGTTGGCCACAGGCCTGGTACACTACTAACTTCACCTTCAATGAGTCGTACACTTTATCAACACTCCATGGTTGAAATATTAAACTAATTTATAGCTTAATTACATTCAAACATTTATACACATTTTCTGAAATTCTTTGTATACTTGAAAATGCAATAAATCCATGACTAATATGTCAGCAATTTGTCAACTGATAAATAATTATGTAACAAATAGCGCTCATTGTGAATAGCAGAGCATCAGATCCAGGTTGCTGAGCTTTCAATTGGTTCTTTTGACACTCAATGTGAACAGCGCTTAAGTCTTTTCGGTAATTATTCGGGATCGCTGGCCACGCTCAATACAAATAGCGCTCATTGTGAATAGCAGAGCATCAGATCCCGGTTGCTGAGCTTTCAATTGGTTCTTTTGACACTCAATGGGAACAGCGCTTAAGTCTTTTGACACTCAATGTGAACAGCGCTTAAGTCTTTTCGGTAATTATTCAGGATAATACGATTTTTTTTAAATAAAACCTTAATTACTATCTGCATTTGGGAAATTTTAATTTTAACATTCTAATTTTCAATTAAGTAAAATGAAATTTCGCTTTCGTTGTATGGGATGATATCCATTTACAATAATTTAACTAAGCATGGCCAGTGTTCCGTAACGCCAATTGCTTTTGACAGGCCGTGTACTAACCAATCGTATCGTCAGGATTTGAACTGTTTAGTTTAAGTTCGCACAAGTCAGCTAAAACGACGGAAAGCCGTGAGCCCAGCCAGTTGCACAAAAACGGTTCGACCTGTCAATTATCGATCCTCGGTTGTGTTATCGGAATAATCATAATACGTATTTATTATCGCAATTTAATCTAAAATAACGAGTGATAACGAACGACAGTTCAGTTCCAGTGCTGACAGATGAGGCTGATGCAGATTTCACCATCATTTCACCGGTAAGTTGCTTGTGAAGTAACGTTACGCATTGTGTTTCCGCATTCGCCTGTCAAAAACCGTATAATTAATTTATTTGTTATCTGTGTGGAATAGCCCTTGAGTCGGCTATTCCAACCCCTGTTCGTTTTTCGAACATTTTTGGTGCCGAAACTAGGGAACTTTAAGATTATAATCTATCTATGCCAAAACGGATATATGCTGTGGAATGTTTCTTAAATTTTGAATAATAATCAATTCGAACAGTAATTAGGTAGGTACCTAGCTCTTGAGTATTTACGACCTACCGCGCATATAATTATAATAGATTAAATTATTATCATTTATTTTGTTTATTTACGACCATAGTATTTACGATTTCATAGTATTTACGACCTACCGCGTATATAATTATAATAGATTAAATTATTATCATTTATTTCGTTTCGTTTTTAGGTACGTTTCCAATCGCGTTTATTCAACATGGCCCCAGCCATTCAAACATTGCGCCGGAAACGGACATTAGCGAATAATAGGTTAGTCAAGACACATGAAATAGCAAAAAGCGCTTTGCACGATGCAACTAAGTGCAACTTATTGTTAGCGCATTATACTACTCTGGAAAAGATAGTTCTTGAATTTGAAACGTCTCACGCGGAAATATTAGCTTTAGATGACACAAACGAAATTGATGAGGATAAAATTCGTGAAACCTTTGACGAGATGTATTATCAAATTGTCGAAATTTACCAGGAGTTAACCAGTCAGCCTCTCGATTGTAAGACCGCGAATGCGTGCACAAACGTTAAATTACCAAAAATAAACATTCCAATATTTTCTGGAAATGTCAAGCAATGGCCCGAATTTTACGACATGTTTAACGCTCTGATTCATGAAAACAAATCTTTATCCAACATCGAACGCATGCAGTATTTGTTCTCATGTTTATCTGGAGAAGCTTTAGGGTTAATTCGGACATTTCCAGTACAAGGAGCTCACTACGTTGAAGCATATCAAAGATTAATCGCGCGCTATCGTAACGCGCGTGAACTCGCCTTTACGTGTTGGCGGGAAATGCTAAATTTAAATTTTCCGCCTAACGATCCTTTTGAATTTCGTCGCGTGTTCGATGTATTTAATGAGGATTTAACAATTTTAAAAGAATTGGATCTCCCAATAGATAATTGGGACTTCGTGCTTTGTTATTTAATTCTGTCGAAATTAGATTCACCTACAAGATGCGCATTCGAACAACTGCAGTCTCCTACCGACCTGCCTTCATATTTGAAACTCAAAGAGTTTCTTTATAACAAATGCGAAGCTCTTGTACGAGACTTACATTTTTCGACTCGCGATAGCAGTACTATTGACAAACCTCTTGCACGGAACTTTAATCAGGCTGCCAAAAAACGCACTTCAGCGCTTCTTTGCGATCTTAAGAAAGGACAGCCTAAAACAAATAGGTCCTCGAACTCCACCACTTATCTGAAATGCTCCTGTTGCGGGGAAGACCACTCCATTTCCAAGTGCAAGGTATTTGCACTCAAGTCAGTTCAGGATCGCCTACAGTTTGTTCAATCACACCGTTGGTGTTTCAATTGTCTTCATTCTTCTCATTATCTTAAAGATTGTAAATCTTTGTTTACATGTCAAAAATGTCAGCAAAAACATCATACTTTGCTCCATCGAGACGAAAACGCTTCTTTGGAAGATCAGTATCAACACTCCACGGCGTCTACGGACCAGGAGCCTTCTTCCGACTCTAAAATTCAGGTCCTCACCAACTTAGGAGACAAGTCCATAGTACTATTGTCAACCGCCAATGTTGGCATTCGCGATTCATCCGGCCGTTTCCAAACCTTTCGCGCATTGATCGATTCGGGCAGTCAAGCTCACTTCATCACCGATCGTGCTGCGGAGCTCGTAGGCATCCCTCGTCAAGCCAGTTCTCAGAGAGTTAGCGGCTTAGGCCAATCTTCCGCAACCACGTCAGGAGTCATTCAATTAGAGATCGGTGTTAAGGGACGGGTTCTCTTCAACATCAAGGCACTTACGCTGCCAAGTATCTGTGGCAACATGCCAACTGTTCGTCTAGATAAGTCATCGTGGCATCAGTTGAGAGACTTGCCTCTTGCCGATCCTGACTGTCACAAACCGGGACCGATTGATCTTCTTCTGGGTGCTGAGGTTTTCTCTTGTCTTCTGAGACCTGGTAATGTGAATGGTGGTCCACGTCAGCCATCAGCTTTCAATTCTGCATTTGGTTGGCTTCTTCTAGGTTCAGTTGGTTCGGACACTGCTCACGAAACGAAATCTTTCATCGTTACTAACGAGGACCGGCTCCACGAAGAGGTCCAGCGACTGTGGGAGTTAGACACCATTCCCCAGTCTTCACACCTCACTCATGAGGAACAACTTTGTGAACAAATGTACTGCCCTGACCACTCACGGGACGGATCTTCGGGAAGATACATCGTATCCTTGCCTTTCCGAGAAAGTGGAAGGGATATCTCTTTTCCAGGGTCGCGTGAGATCGCTTTACGTAGATTCCATTCACTCGAGCGCAAACTCATAGCAAATCCAACCTTACGTGAACAATATTCTGCTTTCATGACTGATTATTTACACAGTGGTCACATGACTCGTGTTCCTGGAAAAGATTTGCACAAGGGAAAGTATCACATACCTCATCATTGCATTCTTCGTCCAGGCGGCGCTAGCATTTACTTAAGAGTCGTTTTCGACGCCTCAGCGACGGATGTTAACGGATCCTTGTTAAATGATACCTTGCTTATCGGTCAAAAGCTTCAAAAGAACCTGCTGGAGCTTTTGCTAAAATTCCGTATACCATCGGTAGTGTTTACTGCTGATGTACGACAAATGTATCGCCAAATATTGGTTCTAGAACCAGATCGCGCTTTCCAAAGAATATTTTGGCGTTTTCATTCGTCGGAACCCTTCCACGAGTACCAACTAAACACTGTAACCTATGGTGTCTCCTCCGCCCCATTTTTGGCCTGTCGTACTGTCAAACAGTTGACCAAAGATGAAGGTTATGATTTACCGCTAGCGCGTCGTGTGCTAACTTCGGATATTTACATAGATGACATCGTTACCGGTTGTAACAGCTTAGAACAAGCTCAACAAACGAAAACCGAAGTTATCGAGCTGTTTAAACGAGGTCAATTCGAATTGCGGAAGTGGGCTAGTAACAAACCAGAATTACTCGCCGATCTGCCTCCGGAATACTGCCTCAATGACTTGGTGTCCATGGATGTTGATAACTCTCACATTCTCAAGGTATTGGGATTAAAGTGGGAGCCACGACATGATACATTTTCATTCGAAGTCCTATGCCTCGATCGCGAGTGCACTAAACGCACTATCCTCAGTGAAGTCGCTCGGGTTTTTGACCCTCTCGTTTTTCTATGCCCTTTGACGTTTTTCGCCAAATCCCTAGTACCAAAGTTGTGGGTTCTAAAGGTTGGGTGGGATGACACCCCCCCTGTTAAAATTGTTCGTCAATGGGATCGTTATACTAAACAATTACCGCTCTTGAAGTCGTTCAAAATCCCTCGATGGGTGTCATTCCCTCACATGGAGTCGTGTCAACTTCATGGCTTCTCAGATAGTTCGGAACTTGGATATGGCGCGGTAGTTTACTTGCAAATCATGGATGTTAACGATAAAGTCCAAATATATTTGGTTTGCGCCAAGTCTCGAGTCACCCCCACAAAAAAGATTTCATTGCCTCGCCTTGAACTGTGTGCGGCAGTTCTTCTAGCAGATCTATTAAAATTCGTCAAAGATTTATACGTACCATTGCTTCAGATCTCCAATACCTTTGCGTGGTCGGATTCAACCATCGTGCTCGCCTGGTTACGTTCTCTTTCGTGTCGCTGGAAGACTTTCGTGGCTAACCGTGTCAGTCACATTCAAGATGCCCTCGAAGGGACTTCCTGGCATCACGTGTCATCTGGAGATAATCCAGCGGATGTCGCTTCTCGTGGTCAATCTCCAGCCGATCTGATCGATAACACGTTATGGTGGGCGGGGCCTTCGTGGCTGATCCAGTCATCCGATTCTTGGCCATTGTTCGATGGCAATTTCGACGAAATTGAACTTCACTCTGAGGAACGAGTTCGATCTTTATTTGTCCAACAGGACGAAAATCTGGTGGACCTATTATTAGTTAAATTTTCTTCGATTCGGAAGATCCAACGCATTCTCGGTTACTGTCTTAGATTCATATACAACCTACAGAATAAAGAATCTCGTCGTTTGTATCTTCCATTAAACCGTGCCGAAATTCACACTTCACTTTTGACAGTAGTTAAACGCACTCATCATGTACATTTTAATAATGATATCACACGCTTGAAAGAGGGCAACCTTATGTCGAAACAAATGCGGAAGCTTAATCCCTTCATTGACGACCACGGTGTGCTCAGGGTGGGTGGCAGGTTATCTCAATCTGGGCTCGAATTCGAGTATAAACATCCTGCCCTATTTCCTCGCGAATCTAAGCTTACTTCTCTTGTGATAGACGCTCTACATCGAGAACATTGTCATCCAGGCCCCGACGGCGTTGTTCGTATCGCTACGGTTCGTACATCGAATGGTTCTCTTCTCACGAGACCATTACCCAAATTATGTCCATTGCCTAGTCAATGTGACTAATCATTTTCGCTTCCGCGGCGCATTCTTTCTTATCATTTTCATTATTATTATTAATATATATTTTTTTTCTTTTTCTTCTCTCTTTTCACTGTTTCTTCGTTCACGCAACGTTCCACAGCATTGCCCGTTTTGTTTCTAAATTTTATTTAAAATACACGTTGTTGTATTTTGGTGGGCGGAATGTTCCGTAACGCCAATTGCTTTTGACAGGCCGTGTACTAACCAATCGTATCGTCAGGATTTGAACTGTTTAGTTTAAGTTCGCACAAGTCAGCTAAAACGACGGAAAGCCGTGAGCCCAGCCAGTTGCACAAAAACGGTTCGACCTGTCAATTATCGATCCTCGGTTGTGTTATCGGAATAATCATAATACGTATTTATTATCGCAATTTAATCTAAAATAACGAGTGATAACGAACGACAGTTCAGTTCCAGTGCTGACAGATGAGGCTGATGCAGATTTCACCATCATTTCACCGGTAAGTTGCTTGTGAAGTAACGTTACGCATTGTGTTTCCGCATTCGCCTGTCAAAAACCGTATAATTAATTTATTTGTTATCTGTGTGGAATAGCCCTTGAGTCGGCTATTCCAACCCCTGTTCGTTTTTCGAACAGCCAGCGATCCCGAATATTTACCGTCTTTTCATGTTGGTTCAGGGGTTAACTCTCCATTTCTGAAAATTATTTTTTAATTATTATCACATAATGCACCACCACCATTACAAAATAATTTTGGGCATCTTTCATACACCTATTGAAGTGTCTGCATGTGTGGTTGGTTTGGTTCCCTACAGAGATGAGTGTTCCGGCGCCGGAGGAGAGTGTTCCCAAAGTGCCGCCTCGCGGACAGCGCTACAATCCCTTCAACAAGGTTCAGGACTCGCGCCACCAGCCCGGCAAGAGCGGTTAGTTCTCACACTGTATTTAGTTACTTCCCACCTTCATCTTGCCACAGTCCCCAGATGGTTGAGAGCAGTTTGGTGCTCTCGTGAAGTGGATCCCCTTCTGATGTTCCAACTGGTTGATAACAAAGAAGATACGTATCCTAATCTTGGCTTGGCATGAGGTCTGATGTCACCATTTCCGCATTGTCCATTTTATAAATATTCAAATCTATCTAACTTATTCATACACTCTCTCTAATTAATTATTCATGCACTCTCTCTAACTAATTATGCTTATTGCTCTATTTATTGGCTTTTCTAATATTTTTGATCCCCAAATTAGGTGATACATAATTAAGATTTTGTAATCCAACAAGACAATTTTAATCATACAAAATGCAGTCATCATCCATAAGAGTTGAGACGGTTTACACGTAGTTCCCGTAAGCACTTAAGGCCATAGGCCCATTGTGCTATCTCCCATTTTACCTCAATCCTTTAACAACAACCCAGTACCTTTAATAAAGTTCACCAGGGTTGTCGTTGGGTATGTGGCTATGTCTTCTGGTTCTACTGTATGTCTCCCCAGGTATCTGAGCCTGGTTCCCACCAGGGCAGGACATCACCATAGGTGAATTGGAGTCTCTTCCTCCTCTTCACATTTCCTACAGATGTTGGTGTTTTCCACTCCCAACAGTTGCATGTGTCTCCTGAGATGGCAGTGTCCCGTTAGTAGTCCTACCAGTTCCCTCAACGAGTTTCTGTCCATATTGAGTAGTTTCTTGGTTCGTCTAGGGCAGAGGTTCCCAAACTTTTTTGCCCCGTAGACCACTTGCCAAATTTTTTTTTTTCCGTAGACCCCCTGCCTGCCGAATTTTGAATTTTCCTAAAACTATTAACGTCCCATGTGATAATCATTTATTTTTTTAGTATAAATATTCCCTTTCCTTGCCTGCCCAACAACCGGGTGGCGGTATAGTTGTTCTGTCTTTACATTGTGCAGACGGGGGCGCCCTTGTGAAGTATTACACCAAATGAAAATGAAGCAGGATAAGCAACGGGAATTTCTTTCTGTAGCTAGCTTTACAGAACTACCCCTTAATTTCTTTGTCAGCGCTTATTCTGGTCAGTTCTTCAACTTTGCATTTCCATAGTTAAAATGTCCTCAAAGTAAGTTTTGAAGTGCATTTAAATGTTGAACGTCATTATTACCCTGGACGTTTTTCAAAAACAAGTTGGGGAACTGGGAAAATTCGCGGCCTCCGACGTGCAATGTTTTTCTTTAATATATTAATTCTGATGAGAAAAGGAATGTAGACTCTATTTATATACCTCAATTAACAACTTTACGAAATATAAAAATTCAAATATCAAATAAGCAATTTCTCAGACTATTATATTTGTGTTAGGTCTATTGTGTCATTTACTCAACTCCTAAAAGTTGTCTTGAGGTAAATGGGGGTCTGCTCGTATGTACCCCCATTTGACTCTCGTGGACCCCCAAATTTTTTTCTAGCTGACGGACCCCCAGCATTCCGATATCGACCACTGGGGGTCCATATAGACCACTTTGGGAACCTCTGGTCTAGGGTCTGGTCCTTTTATGAGTACTTTGGATTGTCTCATTCCTGGTGCCCTCTCCCATTCTGTGCAGTGCTGGGATTTGACCCACCTATCAATATGTAATTTTGTGTGGCAAGCTGCTACTCCTACGGCCGGCTCGGATCCTACGAGTGGTGCTTCGCCTCTTTCCTCGCAAGTTCGTCAGCCCGCTCGTTGCCCTCAATACCTTGTAAAACAACTTGTATTTGGTTAGGTTCAGCTCATCGACTCTCAGTGTCATATTAGAAAGGTTGGAGTTTGCATTGAAATTTTGTATTTGCTATATAGAATTCGAAACCCTGGATGTGATTACCTCACAAGAATCCCAACTGCTCCTTGATACCAGAGCCATTAATATTTGGAATTTTGAAAAACTTATTTATCTTTTTTACTTGTATCACGTCACTGTGCGTTTACATGTATCATGTAGAATCTCCTCCAGAAGTTCGACACCTTGTAAATTCAATGTAAGTATTATTATTTTTGAATGCAGGTAAGACGGAGCGCCTTCCGGAGAACGTTCCCCGCTCCAAGATCACCTTCCGGGAGCTGCACACCGCGTACGGGAGAAAGATCTTAGCAGACTACAACGAGTGGCGGCACAAGAAACCCCCTTCCACCGCCTCCGCCCCAGAGGAGCCCCTCATACAGCTGTAGACAAAAAACCAGAATGCCTCTAGAATTATTATTTAGTTTTATGTACTTATACTTTGAAGAAATGTGTATTTTTCTACATTTTTTGTTCTCAATACATAATAGAATGTAGGTATTTAGAAGAGAAATTTATTGATGGCAAATAGGTAGCGAGTTGAAACCTCGTACAGTAATTTGCACCTCGAGCTGCGGTCACAGATAGTAGAAACGATGGGTATGGGTCATGAACCATTATAAGCATGAAACTGCGAGCACTACGTGTCGCTGGCACCGTTCACCCATCCTACTGCAAATGGCATCTACGCACAGCAGCACCATGTCTTTGTTTCTACCCACATGCCAAAAGTATATCTTTCACTGCATAGTGTCTTTGAGAGTCAGGTAGGCCATACGTCGATCGTGGATTCGGTGGTCATTAAACGTTATGATGTTTGATAAACCCAGTCTTTAGCGTTAAAATTATGATTTGAGATTTTTACATGTTGGGATTCCTCCTTCTTTAGCCAATGTTTCGGACAGAGTTGCAGTGTGCATCACATCTCTCCTGATGATGAACACTGTAACGCTATCCGAAGCGTTGGCTAAATAGGAGGAAGCGCAAAAGGCATAACTTAAAACCCAAAGGTTCCATACCGAGATTAATAAACAAAACATCATGCCATTTTGTCTCAGCTACAGGCAGACAAAATGAAAAACCACTCTTTTTATATGTATATTCTTCTGGTATTTTTGACTCCATAACTCGACTCGAGTATTTTATGAGGCCTGGGGCGTCCCCAACTAATCAATTTCCAACAGAGGCTTCACTGCACAAAAGAATAGCAACTCACATTACATCATAATAATATCAGTGTGTATGTGTGTGTGCCTTTGCATATTTTTGGTAGCGTTTTAACAAATGAATATTATGTATTTTTGTAAGTTACTTATTGTTTTACTAGCAGAGCAACAAAGTATTCAAAATACAGGAAAAAATTGTATTTATTGATAGATATAGTCACGCTTCCGTTGAATTAGTATATTCACAAAAAATTAACTATGCATTGTAAGTAGACCTGATAAGATAGGCCTGTAAATGTTAGTCTGTAAATATTTATTATTTGAAGGGTTGAAAACCATAAGAAACAAATCAGCAGATGAAAGAAAAAACAACTGCAAAGAAAACTGGCGAAAAACTTTTTCGTTTGTAGTAATATTTTATCATTTGTACTTGGCGCGTATGGTTTTAGGCCTGTCAAAAATGTGTGGTTTTATCTGGATCATATGAGTGTTCTGCAGAGCACCGTTTTGTCATTGGTGTTTATTTAATGGGATGTCATCGTCACCCCACAAGCAAAAGGGCACTTGTGCACAAATCGACTATTGAGAACAACGTACGCACTCTTAACTTTTTGTGGAGTAAAAATAATTGTGCGCAAGGATATTTTGAAATTAAGTTTATTTCTTAACCCATCCTGGCATACCCGCCACCACAATTGGGCGGCTACGTTTCTTTTATGTGTGTTTTCTATAGAAGATTGCAAATTTTGGACATAAGAACGTCATTTGTGAAACATATCTCTAAAAGAGAGGGGCCATCTGTCAATTTTAAATGCGTGAAATAAATTAGTGTTTTCGTGAACTCAAAGACATATGCCGCCGATGGGATAAATATAATATTCCCACAATTTAACAAATGACGAATTACATTCATAACTCCAAACATCGCCATACCGTACCGCAATCAAAGTGCCCATTTGCTTTCGGAGCGATGAAGTATGTAGGTTACTCCCGGCAGGCAGGAATGGTCCTGTCTGCCGGGAGTAATGAGGATTGTCACCCCTCTTTGGGAGGGAGAGGTCACAGAGGAGTTATCTATCAGCGGAATGCCTTTATTACCTGTGTACTGGGCAGTATCCCGCAGCAGACCTGTAGGGACAGTGGGGTGGTCAAAGTAAAATTCAGTTTAAATATGTAATATTTTTAATTGGTAATTATCTATATGTATAATTATTTATAAAGTTATATTAATATCAAGTTGTTGAAATGATTTCCTATAGATTGATTGCTCTACCTACAATGCGGGGTTTGTTTGTTTGTCTGTCTGTTTGTTTGTCGCCCGTGCCGGGAGCGCCTTGCCGGGTATTTACACAATTGTTTGCCAGACGGGTGGGCAGGTAGACAGGCGACAGGACAGGCTACAGCTAGTGGCTAGTGGCTAGTGGCTAGTATGTACACGTAAGAGAGACGGGACAGTATATATTTACACTCGACGACGTTTGATTGCACCGAGGGGCGACACATCACAATTAGCTACGGTTGGCCCCGGCTTCTCATTCTTATTCACAAAAATAATTCACCATAATTGCCATTCTAATATTGTATAAATATATATACATACAAACAAGTCTTAAATACGCCGTTATCAAAAGGTAATAAAAAATAAAATACAATAATTAAACAAAAATAAAACCATTTAAAAACACTAAAAAGAGTTTCATTAGCAAAGTTACCTAACTTATATAAATACTTAGCCTCTTCACAATGCGCAGATGGAAGAAACCGTCCAACGAGGGGAACTGTCCTAACTACAGTAGTACTAACAAACTCTTTGGCTGGGTAAGGTTAACACTCGTAAACTTCATATTCAGATGCAACCGTGAACACTGACGCTAGTCACACTGGTGACGGGTGACGAGTGACGAGTAAGGCAGTTATGTGTATAAAAATAAGCTAGGACTCGGTGCAGGGGCAGGAGCTCACCTAACAATATATTATTCCTTTCATAAATAACAATAAATATTTATATTTAACATCGGAGCTTCTGCCTCCCACTGCCCAACTAAACACGGGAACTAGCTATATTATGAAATTGACTTCTTGTCGAGACTGGACACATTGGAAACAAATTATACTAACAAGAGATACTCATACAAATAAATATAGAAAAATCCAAGCAGAAAGCGCTGTAATTAAAATCCTGGTATAAAATTTACTTATATTTCATGTAACAAGTTTTAAAATCTTCTATCACATTTGTATTGCATAATTAACTTGTAATAATTTGTTTATTATAAATACAGATCGCAGACATTTTACTGTGGATTGTGAAGGTGTTCACGTCAATGCTTCTCATTTGGCTAACCAAACATTAACAAGAACCATGGCAGGCCGAGTCCCCTCATGATGTGATGTGATGTGATGATACTCTCTCAATACTTTCTGAATCCTCCCACACACAAGTGGATAATGTTTATTTGCCATACGTGATATTGCGTGGAGACATCACATTGCCGTCTGTCTCCACGTTTGTAATGTTAAGTATAAAATCTACTAAATATATTCTTCATTATTATTAATCTCAAATTATATTCAAGATAAATTTCTTCAGGTAACTAATTGCTTGGATCCAGCGGGGCTGAGATTCACCGAGGCGGCCACGACTAGACCGACGCCGCAGTGAGGTGGTGGCTTCAATAGCACCACAGGCGGCCACCAGACCGACACCTAATGAGGTGGTAGCTTCAACTGCACCACAGGCGGCCACCAGACCGACACCTAGTGAGGTGGTAGCTTCAACTGCACCACAGGCGGCCACCAGACTGACACCTAGTGAGGTGGTAGTTTCAACTGCACCACAGGCGGCCACCAGACTGACACCTAGTGAGGTGGTAGTTTCAACTGCACCACAGGCGGCCACCAGACCGACACCTAGTGAGGTGGTAGAGTTACATCAGTATCACAGGCGGCCACCAGACAGACACCTAGTGAGGTGATAGAGTTCCATCAGTATCACAGGCAGCTACTAGACCAGCGCCGCAGTGAGGTGGTAGAGCTTCATCAGCACTTGTACGTGCGCCGGCAGACACGATAACCGGTCGTGGCTGTTGTTGTCCAGCGCTAGCCAGGAGAGCGCGTTGTAGCCCTCCAGCACATACCTGAATGAGATAAACATTTTATATTATTTTGTGCGAGTGCATAAATAAGAGTTTCAACTGGTCCCAACCATCTGCATCTGGAGCTAGTGAGACTATGGCATCCAGTATGAGAAGAGAATGATGGATGAAAAGATAGGGAAGTACCTGGATATTCGGATCTGGTCACCAAACACGGCAAAAGCCATTTCAAGCAACGTTTCGATTCTGAAAGGTGGTCATTCACCAGGGCAATACTGAAGGAATACTCCACGGGGAGCATTGAAAGATAGTACCGGCAATGGCTTATCTTCCAAGGAAACGATGTAAAGGGTCAACTCCAAGGTGCTGTGCAATGCAGTCAATGCGGTTAATACACTGCCTACTCATAACTCACTCACATTGACAGTACGTAATATATTATAGATTGTGTGGGGGGGATAACCTCGTTTCGTCTCCTTTTCTATTATGGTCAGACATACAATATAAACATATTTATAAAGAGAGAGCACCAAGCATTCTTTTTACAGATCCTCCTGTCTATTTAATTTGAAATAATTCTACTGAACAGAAAATAGCTAAACAACTAGATTAAGATTTGCCAATTTAAAAAACATATATTTTTTATATCGAATGGAAAAAAAAAGTAATGTTTATGAAAAGTTTGTCTAAATAAGTGTTTTTTTTTTTTATTTAAGTAAAGTGGTAAATAAAGTTTGCAAGAAAAAGTATCAGAAAGCGATTTAAAAACTTTATTCTTTTGCATTTTTAATTGCATATTGTCCTCCATCAACCTTCAAAAAATGGCGAATCTATTTGAAATTATAAATGACAAGTGGGAATATTTGATAATATTTTTTTGGTTAGAACAGAGGGGTTAAAAAGAGTGAAAGCGTACCTCAGCACGTCGGTGGTGTAGTGAGAGTCGAGGGGGTGTTGCGGCGGCTGCGGCTGCTGGGGCTGCTGCAGGAGGTCGTCGCTGGTCTGCTGCACGGCGGGCGAGTGCAGGTGGAGGGCGTTCTTGAGGAAGGCAGGGCAGGCGGGGGCGGCGTGCGCACAGGCCGCCCACCACCAGCGCGGCATGCGGCCCAGCGGCGCCGTGCTCACCAGGTAGCCAAGCGCCAGCGGCTGCTGCAGCAATGCGCCCACTTCTTCCCACCCGCACTGTATACACACACAATATATATTTAAGACAGCTTGGCATAGGTTTTTCAATCATTGTTCAGTAGTCGGCAGTACCTCTACGCTAATGCTACCAGCTCATATATGTGCGCTCATTTTGATACATGATAAAAATGCCTACAACTGTTTTACCATAAACCTGCGGAACGCGCTTAAAAGGATGTTATGAAGATGTTACAATATGGCAGTTGAAATAATAAGGAAACAGTATCATTAATGTTGTATTATAAAGAAAAATAAGTTACCCTGGCATTGCCTTGATCTGACATGGGCGAATGTGCCCCGTGGTGGTTGGCCGGCCTTCCCGGTGAGCCGGGGCGCGAGGTGCCCCCCTCTTCGCCGCGCCGCTGGCCCTCGCTGCCGGGCGAGCCTCCCGGGCTCTGCATGCCTCCAGCCCAGCCGTTGAAGATGTCGCTGAAGTCATTCATACTCTCAATTCCGTCCGGCATGTCGTCATTCAGGGCAGAGAATAGCTCCTCATCGCCCAGCTCCGGCCCGTTGATATGCTGCTCTTGGAATGCTGTCTGCGAGGACTGCAAAACAACACGCATCTTTAGTGATGAGGACTGGATAACTATGCTAATTCAGTAACGAGGACTGCAAAACTTAGTTACCTGTGTTGTAGCACTGGTGGGGAAGACGAGAATGTGTGTGCAGGACACATCCTGTGGGGTAGACAGATGTGAGGCCACAGAAGCTTGCGAGAAGCGCTCGTCCGGCGTGAACTGATCCGCCAAGAGACGCAGCGCCGAGTCGGGCTCCGTAGACACCAAGCAGGCACTCAGGATGCAGGGGGCTCCGCCGGGGTACAGCAGGGAGCAAGAGGAGCACACCTCCCGCAGGGCTTGCGACGCTTTCAGCAGGTTCTTCCGGGACAAGAGCCAGCTCCACCCTTTGAGCTCTCCGTGTCCAATCCTTCCTATCCGACCCACCACCAGTCTCCAGGGTTGGACAGACTGACTCATGACTCCGAGCGTGAAGTCCATGAGCTTAGTGAGGCCAAGGCGTCGAGCGGGCGGAGCTCGTCTCCGTCGCGCCCGCCCGGGAACATCTACGTTTATACTGCAAGAGTCCAACAGTTCCCCTCTTCCGTCCGTCGCTACGGCCAGTAGCCAGCTCTGGTCCGCTGACAGGCAATAAGATACGTATAATACTGAGCTAGCCTCGGGTGCCGGTTGCCCAAACGTTTCCGCAATATCTTTGAGCGGACGCGGCGGGGCTAGTACGTAAGGTGGCACATAAAGCCGGTATGGCAATCGATTCTTCTCCTAGAAAGAAAAAGGTGACAGGGTTAGTTTTCTGACAGTGGGTATAATATTCCATTAATGAAAATAAAAAAAGAAATAATAATTACATGGCTTTTGTACAAGTTTCTAAACAAACTCACATCTTTGTTCTTCAGGAACAGGTCAGCGTTAGCCGCTGTCCCGAACCCGGTGAGAGACTTGATGTTGGTGAGATGCTGAAGCTGTCTCCTGCACTGCGAGAACACGGCCAGGGCGAGCGAGCGCAGCGACGCGCCCCGCCGCCGCCCCCGCCCCCCCACCTCGCCCGCGGCCTTACTGACCTCCGCCTCACAGATGGACTCCCACGATATCAACTGCAAACCAACATACCCGCTGTTGTAGCAAGCGACCAACCCACCAACCAGCCTGCTTTCCGCTCTCACTGGCCTCTGTAGGTGTTCCCCTCGGCCAGTTCTCGCTTTGTCTCTCCCAGAATAAGCACTTATGCCTTGTTTCCCTATCAATCTGGCACGCCCCATTACTAATCACTTACCCACCTTGCCGGTCACACAGCTTTATTTAACTGTTTATTGTGAATTAAAACAATAAAAGAAACTGAAAAGTGAATGAGGTAGGTCAAGAGGTCAGACGTCTGTCGTCAGAGTTATCAGAGCAGGATCAGGTCTGCTTTTAGCCCGTACATTAGTGTCGGGAATGAATTTTTATGGAATTTACTCGTTACAGCGAGAACTGCCCGTACGGGAACTTCTACCAACCACACTTTGAAGAGACAGATTCATTTGAATCAGGAAAGTAAAAAACAAATGTATTTTCCAGAAGAAAGCGCAGAAGGCTACAGTGATTGGCGTTTGCTAACATCTTTCTATCACTCTCAATAATGAGTATTCTCCTACAGGGGCTGAGCAACAAGTCCTTAGAAAGAAGCCAGAGTATTGTCCACTCTTGAAACGGGTGTCACGGTTGTTAGCACCTCACAGCTTGTTTAGGTCCAACAAAAAGAAGCTTGACTTTGACAGTATAAAGCAATAATAAAATTTCATAATAATCATAAAGGATTAAATAAAATTATTAAGGTTCATCTTATTTACGCATTTATTGCGAGTCATTACTCCGAAGTGCACAAAATACAGCAATCACAATGTTGTCCTTCTCCTCATGTGCGTTTGTAATAATTCTTCTTATAATCTGCTTGCAACAGAAAACTCCCAACTGTCGGCTGCTTTCAGGTTGCAGATATTATTACTCGGAGTCAACGTCATTGGGGTAAACAATTATCATTTGCCATTATCTAATCATCATCTCTGGCAACTAAACTAGACTTCTTTCTCAGCCCCTCGGAAGACAAACACATTGCTTTATTGTTCATAGTGAGTGATTCGTAGCGTTCCAAAAAATCTATGATTAAACCTCTGAAAGTATACAAAGTGATCCCAGAGGACCATTAATAGCACACGAGAATGCAACTCTACCAAATGTCAATCATAAATGAGATCAACAGAGTGTTGACTCTTATAGAGGAGAATATTTCATTATAGTGTGTCCCGTGTCTAGTGGGGAGGAGCGAGCACAGTACCTGCACGGAGACATTGGCTCGTATGTGTTCGGGCAAGGAGGCCATTAGCGTAGTGGCGGCTCGTAACATAGCCAGGCAGGCGGTTCTCCGTTCTCCACCCGCACCGGGTTCTAGGAGGTATACCACTACGCAGGGGGCAGAGCCCTCTTCGTCTCCGGTGGCTCCTGCCGCCTCTCCTGCCCCCGTGTCTGTATTCATAGAGGCCGACGAGTTGCTTTCAGCTTCTGTTGATGGGAAATGGTTATATAACATGCCAACTAATCATACATATATGATGTCAAACTCTCATAGGGTACTCGCCATGCTCGTAGGAGCCGGAAAGAATATATTTTTGTTAAGGCCAATATAAATTCTTCAACACTGCAATTGCAGGTCTCCGGCTGCCAGAACACTTCTAACTTCTAACACCTCTATCTTGGTTTTACTGTAATATAGCTTACCATGATCGTTATTACTAGTAGGTGTAGTGGGCGGGTGTTCTGGGGGTGCCATGGGGGAAGGTGCGGGCCTCTCGGGAGCGGGGGGAGGGCGCGCCCCCCCTCCACTGCCCTCGGGGTCCAGCAGTGTGTGGTCAAACTGCATGGCCGACAGCGCGGGCGCTAATACTCCACGACACGTCTGTACACATAATAATATAAGCATTACATAAGCAGCACACGGTTATTTGTACATTAGTTGCAGTTGGAATATTGACTTTGAATTTAAGGGGAGGTTGACGCTCACCTGAGCGTAGAGTCTCAGAATATCCGTGGATGTGTTGTCGGCCAGGTTGTTGAACCAGTCGTCGAGCGGTTCGGGTCTGGGACTGCGAGGCACACGTAGTAAACCGTCCCTCGCCAGCCGCACCAGGGGGGCATGTCGGCCTAGTCGACATTGCTCGTAGGCCGTGCTGAGGTCTCGGAAGAAAGCCTTTACGCGTGGCAACAACGCAGGACTGTCGGGCAACAGTACGACATAGGCCGCGTCCCGGGAGTACGAGTAGGGCTCCAGCAGCAGGCGGTCCCAGTACTGTAGGGCGTGCGGGGAGAGGGCTACCCAGTCTCGGTCATGCCCCACGAGCAATGGTGGTACCGGTTGAGGTTCGCACAGATCATCCGTGCCTCTTCCGGCCAAGCGGTGGAATTGTCTCCAGGTCAGCGGGCCCGCCACAGCGTCCCACATTCTCGTACTACATTTCTTCTGGATGGCGTCTTGTAATAAAGGTTGTAGGCGGCGCATGAGTCGCACCACGTCCCGACCGGCAGTAGGTGCGGGGGCTCGGAGGAAGGGCCAGCGGTGCAGCGCGGGAGCGGCCCGACCCGCCGCAGCCTCCAGGGCCAGGGCCGCCGCATCTCCGCAGTCCGCGTACTCTAGCAGGTGCAGGCGGGGCTCGGCAGCACTGAGACGCTCCGCCACCTCTGCGGCACACAGCTGCAGGGCGCTGGAGCTGTTCCCCAGAACCCCGCACTGTTCTCTCACCAGCTCCACTAAGGCCGTTGCCGTCGTTCTGTCAGGGTCTCCAAACACTCCTCCTTCTCTCTTATACTCCGCTGGGTCTTCCGCTAAGCCTGCATAACAAACATTATCACAATATTAGTCAGTATTGTCATGTCATAGAGAGCTTAACCTTAACCTCTCTTTCTGTCACATACATTGCTAAAACAGAAAGAGGGAAAGGTTACAACAGAATAATAATAATAACACAGTGTTGTGTCATTTCACTTCAAGTGCGCTTTACTATAACAAACTTTAAATTAGTCATTTAGTATTAGAGGTCATGTACTTAAAATTATTCCTACAGTACGCCTTATCCATCAAATTATTACTTATCAAATAAACACTAAATGTACAGTTTATACAAAGCGATGACAAAACAAAGAATAACAACAGTGCTATTATAGTTTGTGCTCACAAAAGAGAATATTCTGAGTAGACAACCGAAATGAAACAATTACCGAAAGTTTGAGAATATGGCTTATTATAAAATATTGAAAAGATGTTAAGATTTATGAATGGTAGGATTTTTATAAATTATTTTGTTTTTAAAGCCCGTTTAAATTCAGCCAAATTCTGGAGATTACTAAGAGCTGAGGGAAGTCTATTCTAAATGAGCGGGCCAGTTACACTAAAAGAGTGATAATAGTAAACGGCTGGATTTGACCTAGAAAGTTTGGTTAGACGATTACTAATACAGCTGTCTATTGCTCGAGTTTTGTCAGGCACATAGTTCCGATATATAGGCTGGCGCCATTCCTTGCAATGCTTTGAAGGACATTAAGCAGATCTTAAACTCTATTCTTTCAGGGCATCGAAGCCAGCGAAGGCGATCCATACTTAGATTCGCTCGCCGCAGCATTAAAAACTGACTGGATTCTATTGATTTGTTTCTGAGGCAGGCCGGCATATAGTGCATACCAACAGAACTATCAGTAGTACGCCTTTATACTGGGTGTGCGGAGGTAATAATAATAATAACTTCGAGGGGTGATTATACATGATATTAGAAGTAGAAAAGACAAATAACTTCGTAGTTTCTGGGTAAAGAAGATGAATTGTTTGTATGAATAAATAAATATTTTAGTATGGGAAAAAAAGTTACAATTTCGAATAAAGTTTTATCTTTTTTACTTCTACTATCGTGTAGAATCACCCCCCGAAGTTAGTGCATTTTACCCCCGGACACCCTGTATAATATTATTAGTATGGCACCAACCTGTGATCTCCATCTCATCCTCATAGAACAGGCCGGCCCTGTGAGCCAGACGGCGGTTGACCACGGCGCTAAAGCCGCAGCTACACCGGATGGGTTCCTCGTCAGGCGGGGCCCCCGGGTTGGGGGAGGGCGAGGGGCTGTCAGGAGACAAGGGGGAGCCCCAAAGATATACACCCGAATCCGCTCCTCGAATGTTGCCAACCACCTGGAAAATTAAAAAATAATTTGAGTACCAAGAAGAAACATGCTCTTTAAATGTTTTCCATAAGCAGGCAGATGTTAATAATAATATTTTTTTTGCTTATTAAAGGATGTTAATGACATAATCGTATGTAATTTGTGTTGGTAATAATTAGGGGGGAGTATATTCATCATGTTTGTAAATAATTAGGGGGAAGTATATTCATCATGTTTGACAATTAGGGGGGATTATATTCATCATGTTTGATAATAAGTAGGGGGGGAGTATATTCATCATGTTTGGTAATAAGTAGGGGGGGAGTATATTCATCATGTTTGGTAATAAGTAGGGGGGAGGGTTCATCATGTTTCAGTAGCCACTATCTAAATAATTTCAGTTAATATTCTAATGAATTTAGACAATAATGCGCCTTTTTCCATAGAAAACTGGGAAGGCGGGCCGATAACGAGCATAACTCCTCGATTCTGAATCTCGACTGGCGATTGGCGATTACAGCATAGCTAGTTTGTTGCACAGGGTAGTCTGTAAATGATGGATATATTTTTAAACTTTTAAAAATCTACTAAGCTAGGTACGGATATTATTTCGAATATTATGGAATCGAATAGATGTTAATGAAGGTTATAATTCCTAATTTATGATTTGATATTTTATATTTACATTTAGGGTCAAATTATTGTTTGCCTTACCATAAAAGATGAATTCGTTTGTAGGTACAAATTACAGGCATAAAATGAATATTAAAAAAAGGAGTTATTATATTAAAAGTTTTTCTTTTTCAGTACAATACTTATATTTTTGACGGTGAATGGTTTTTTACTGCAGATGACATCAAATCGAGTCTGTCGAGGGCCGAAATAAAATGGAGGTTCAGAAAATAGTGAAAAAACAAGGTATTTTTAACCTGTAACCTCAGAAATTCCTTTCTTGATTTTTTATGTGAATATTATACACCACAAGAGTCCCAACTGCTCATAACCAACTGGAAACTATGGCATTCCCAAATGGGGAATGTTGTGAGGCTGAAGTTAGTGGGGAAGGGAAGGTGAGAAAGTACCTGGCTATTCAGATCTGGTCACCAAACAAGGCCAAAGCCATTTCAAGCAACGTTTAAACTGAATGCTGGTCAGTAATTTGTGAAATATAACAAAGTAATCAATTAAAATTTACTTGCGCACGCCGGTATTTGAACCCACGACCTCCAGCTTGCTAGTCTAGAGCCTTACCCCTCGACCACCGATGCTGTAATATTTATGAAAGATCTAGAGAAACGATATTCATAAACTCGTAATAGGATATGTGTGGGAAACCGGGAAATCACTCTCTCTATTTTTTATTGGCGGCGTCGGTGAAGATCCTCAGTCGCGAGTTCAAATCCCAGAATAAAACGTAATTATTGTTTTTAAAAAGCACTGGAGAGAGCTGGCGCGGGACCGAGATGTGTGGAGGAAGACTCTTGAGGAGGCCAAGACCCACCAGGGGATGATGATGACAAAGCACACATTCCGAAACGGTTCAAACACTGCCTGCTGAAACAGCTGTCACCATCGTTGCCCGGCGTGACACCAACTTTCGATTTAGCCATTTTCGCAGATAAAAATGAACATTTTTATTTGGCGGCAAATCGAAAATAGCACATTGTAAATCATTACAGAAAATTTATTCGCTATCGTGAATATAAAATAAAAATACCTTAATTATCGATTTTATTCGAGTCAAGCAAAAGTTTAAAATGTTCTAATTATTTTTGAGACCGAACCAGAAGGGTGAAAAATAAGTATTTACCACAAAGTTAGGAATCAACTAAAACACACGTTTGCGACAGACTTTTTAAAACCATACTTTACTTTTGTCAAACTCCTTGTGTCCACATTCCTTCAAAAATTGTAAATAAAACAAATGTCTTTGTCTTTTAGATGTATTCCAGACAGGCCAACATCTCAGCCCGGCAAGAGAACATTTTAGTATTGTAAAAGGACATACGAAATATGCAGTGTAAGCGAAAATTATTAGTATTGTTCATCTATGCCAACACCCATCTTTCGGCTAGTGGTCAGTTATTTAAGTAATGCAAAAAGGCAAAAAGCGATAGTAGGAAAGCGAACGTGAATCAAATATTACGACACAGCCCTTTCTATTAAAATGCAACTTTTACGGTAGAGTTCATAGCTCGCGGTATCTCACCACATGAAGGACTCAGCAGATGTTGTATGGTAGGCAATGGAAGAGATAGGAACGGGACAACATCAGGCGATGTTACTAAGCTGAAATGGGACGGGAGGAAGGATATATTTCCAGAATTTGTTGTAAATTATTTAATGTCTAAAAAAAATAGTAATGCAATGTGTTTTTTTAAATGTAGATCGATAACTGAATAGTTTTTCTAGGATTACCTAAATTATAGAGTATGTGGTGTAAAAATCAACTGAGGTAGAGCATAAAACATTTGTTTGTGAACCCGTGTTCCCCCTGTTCGGTATTCCTCTTATTGGAAAACCCTGTATAAGCCCATCCAGTCAGTCTACTAGTACTCACCAACTCATGCACCCGGTGACACTTTGCCAACCGACGCCGCGCCGGCCCACTTGCGTCTCCGGCCTAGCGCACCGTCCAGCCTCCGCCCGCATGGCATCGAGAACCAACTATATTGCTGCGACCACACATTCGAGCATCGGCACAGATCTACACCCCGTCATGATGTGACCTACGCGATATGAATCCCATCATGATACATACTCACAACTACCCAATCATAATAAAGTCACACACCTTCAATTACCCACAGATTCAATAGTTCAATAGAGCCTTATGTTTTGAGAAGTGTGATGTAAAATTAAGCACTGACATTTGTATTGACTAGTTCTTTGAGAAGGACAACATTATGTTCATTACGCTGAAGTGAAATAATAAATAATTACAGGAGAATCATTTAGCCCCTCAGACCTCTGGCATATTGGTACGAATTTACCCCTGGCGCAAGGCAATGGGTGGGAAGACCAGTCGGAGAGGTCAAGGGTCTCCCCAAACCAGCCTCTCCCGATCTGGCAAGCCAAGCAGCTGGTGAGCAGGCACCCAAGAGTGAGATCTTCTAAAGAGTTTCCTTCCGAACAACATCTCCGTTGTGTAGGTAGAATAATACCATCATAAACGCAAGTAACCTATAAAACCTCAGCCTGGTTGTGTGTGTACCTTGGGCCCGGCGTTGCAAACGCACATGGTGCAGCTGTCGAAGTTGTGGTCGCGGAAGATGTTGATGGCCGTGTCGGCTAGCAGCAGGTTGAGCAGCAGCGCGCAGGCGTCCTGCTGCACGGCGGGGGCGCACGAAGAGGGGGCCGGTGAGGGTGGTGGCGACACGGGGGCTGCCACCGCTACGCTGCCTACACCCTGCACCGAGGCGGGCTGCGATATGCTACCCACACTGGAACATTATAAGAAAATATCATTTAAGATGCATCGCAATTATAATTCTCAAAATATTTTTTTCCTGTTTAAGACGACTGTGTCTTTTGCTGGTCAGAATCAAAACCACAACACCAAATTATCACCTCCACATGCAGTAAAATATCTAGATTATCCCCGCGGTCGCCCACCTGCCGGTCGTCAATTCAATGGGTTGGCGAACCCGACGAATCCTACGCGTCAGTCAGCATACTTGGGGCAATATCTGCTTGAATGCGGTGCAATGTCATCATAATTTGTGCATTACAGAGCATGTATTGGTTCTAGTTCATATAACCCCTCATCGTTTACTTCATAATCACGCAGTTATCATTCAATAAAATTAATATTGTAACGGTAACCAGATAAAATGAAATATTGTTTTCAATAGTTTATTTCACAATACAGTAGAACCACTTTAATTTGAACCCTGATAAGCCGAAAAAACGCGTAATTTGAAATTTTAGCCAAAAAAAATAACCCCAGAAATTTTTTTTCATACAAAATGGTTTATTAATTCATAATTCTTAATTTATTCATGCATGAAAATTTGATCGCACAATTCGAAAAAAATTCGATTGTCGAAAAAATACTAATTAGTAATATTATTTTGTAAATCTGAATCGATTTACACTGTAATAAGACGTAATATTACGAATTTACTAAGAAGATACTACCCGAATTTAATACAGGGCATATTAACCGCCCTACCTTTGGGTTATTATTCAAAATGTAGGTAAAAAAACATCGGGTTTTTTTTTCATTAGATTTCGCAATAACAATACTTGTTTTCAAAATACCAGACTTATAATTACTTTTAGACAACAGACTCATTTATGACCCTTTTTATATCCTTTTGTAAGTCAGAGATTCTCAACATAAGATGTCACCGAATATTTTTTGTAATAATATTCTATGGAATATTTTATCAAATATATTTTGTATTGAATCAACAAAATCTCGATACATTCTGCAAATGAGGTAGCCAGCGATTGTTGGTGGGCGGTCAAAATGAACATAACACCTTTTCTTAGGCCATTTTTTCACTACACTTTCAAAGTGAACTGCTGATTATGGAGAGGTTTATGATTTATGACGTTTTACCAATTCCTTCTTCATACGAGCCAATCACAAAAAAGAGTAGGAGTTTACTGATAGCCATGGACCTCACTGCGACGAGGATTCATAATAAAACCATACATTTTAGTACTCTTTATTTATTTTATTACTCTAAAAGATTTTTTTGTGTGATAAATTTTGAAACAAGGGATCAAAGCCCCACATCACAGTCAGGACAGTAATACCTTGTCTCCTTCCTCACCTTTTTCCCATTTTGATTTAGTTTTGAGCAGCAAACAGCGCAACGTCTTGCAGCATTCAGTTTGCCTGCGGTAGGAGGAATTACATCAATAAAATGTCTTTCAGTTAGACGTAAGGGGTTTGGGTTGCTTGATGGTCTTCCCCCTTTGGATGAAAAATCTTCTGCATGGTAATTTTCTAAATATTGAAAGATTACCTTTTTTCTAAATGTAGAGTTATTTGAAACACCACCCTTTTTTTGTACAACACAAATGCATTCCAGAGTGCTTGCTCCAGAAAGTGGAAAAATATTTTTTTGTAATATTTTTCCCCTGTTTTCTGGTGACAGGGCGTATCACCAAATGCTGGTCAACCCGATCTACTCCACCCATCGTAAAATTGTATTTGTTTGCCACAGTTGGGCGTTGTTTACCCGATTCAGTTTGCATCAGTGGAGAGAAAAAACACATCTTTTTTTATCTCTCCACCTCATCATCATGATTTTCCCCTTTCTGTAGGCTTTGGTGTATCCACGAGCAACCTTCTTAGAAAAAAAATATTTTGGGTACTCCTTTTCGTCTGAATTTTAGTGTTCCATATGTGTCTGTTTTTTTTTGTAACTAATAACTCCGCTAATTCTGGTGATGAGTAAAAATTGTCTGTTGTCAGGCAGTAAGTACCCCTTATTGAGCAATGGTCTCATTAGTGGCATAACCACTTGGGAGGAGACTGGAAGATGTTTGTAGCTCTGGTCAAAAAGGGTATTTTTTCCTGTATAAATAATTGTGGACCATATTTATCCTGAAGTGGACTCAACACATCATATATGTCTTCACGCCGAATTTCCATCTTTTGAGTGGCATGTACTGTATCCATCCTAAACGTCCTTGGTATAACATCTAACTTTCATCTATGGTCACATTTTTCTCGGGGATATATCTTTGTTGAAATTTTTTTGCAAATATTGATACACAGGCCATATTTTGTTCAGTTTGGGATTGGGGTGGGTCGATTCGTTGTATTCAGCATTATTGCTAAAATGCAAAAATTTCTTTAGCAATAAAAACCGCCTGTATGAAAAGGTACGTGCAAAAAATGGAGCCTCAAATATCGGACTTTTGAACCGGTACATCTTTTCTTCTGGTTTCTTTACCAAACTTTGCACTAAAATGATTGCAAAAAATATTCTCATTTCGTTGATTGTTGTTGGATGCCACGAACTTACAAGGCTTCGACAAGCCTTGTAAGTTCGTGGCATCCATCCGTCCGTGGAAGGTGGAGTAGAATTGCTAAATTGCTCAGCAAATATATTTGTTTGATCCACTATCAGTTGCATCAGTTCTTCATCAAAAAAGTAGTTGAAGAATTCATATTCATCTTTACAATTATTGAGTGCTTCAGGACAGCCAGATGTCGATGTAAATTCAAATGGTGGTTGCAAAACATCTCTTCCAGAATCTATATCCACCCACTCCTGAGCACTTGTAGGAACGTCTTCTACTTCGCTTTCATGTTCATCTTGTGATGTAGAAAAATCCTCACTTATAGTGGTCTCACTTCCGGAGGAGCTAATATTTTTATATTCACTCTCACTTGACATATTGGAACACAAAAAAATCAGTTTTTGATGAAACACAAAGTACATAAACGGTATAAAAAAGTCACTAATAAATAGACATACATTCACATGAAGTTCACTAAAAAACACGTAACGTAATAATATTGTTATAAAAACTGCGCCACTTGCGTAGAGAACCACTGACTAGCGACGTAACTTGTATGGGAGTGACGAAAACTCACTCGTTTGCTTCGGCTGACTTCGAAATCCTAAACAGGATGATACAGGAACAAACTTGACGCGCACAAACGTATCACGAACGTGTTGTGGGTTTCGGTAAAGTTTTTTTGTACCTGAGCGTACGTGATACGGCTTGTTGCGTTTGGGTGATACTTTGACGTACTTTCGTATACATAGGGCGGTTAATAATAAAGATAGATAACTTAGAAAATAAGAAATCCCTTTATAATAATGAGGCTTTTATCTTACGGTCCCATCTTAGACCCATTCACCATCTCACCGTCTCTGATCTTCTGATCTCCTCCCACTCTTCACTAATCCCTAGTCAAGCCTCCAGCACCACTTCCAACAGTTAATTATATGTGTTCAACCATTATTTTGCAATGTTAAGTTAGTCGGCTTCGTTATAAAAAACATAGTGGTTCAAACAAAGCGACATTGTTTCATTCATTTGATTATTAATTAACAAAATAATTTTGTTACCTACTTTATCGCTTGTCTGATGTGATTAATACTTATCAGTTCCAATTTAGAAAATTAAAAGATCATTGAACTTGAGTAATTTAACATACTAAGCAGGAATACAATTTCAAAACACGCACCCACCCATGCACCGACAACCGAAATTATTATGTTTCTTTTCCTTCACTCTTATATCATGTTCTATTTTGTCACTGTTCCATTTTGTGGTGAAACTATTCTGACCATCGATTGTTCTAGTTGTTCTCACCTATGCAGGTTATGTCCGGGTGTCCTCGGGGTGCGAGGCGCCTGGTGGGGGGCTGGGGCCGGGCGGGGCGCGTTCCTTTCGGCGGCGGCCCCCTGCCCAGCCGCGCCCCCATTCTGCTGCCACGACGGCCGGTACACACAGTGCGGGGGCTCCGCGCCACCCGACAGCCCCGAAAGGGCGGCGTACTTGGACGCACCCACGTACTTGCATATCGTGGGGGCCTTGAACACAAACGTCCAGTCCTGAAAATGTGTATAAGACATTTATTTATTCATTCATTACACAATTTATTCACGGGATACGAGAGAACTTTGATTGACTAACAGGGGGAAGTTAATGTTTAACCCGGCAAGAATATTCAATAAGTTAACACGAAGATAGTAAATACAAAACTTGATAAAGTGATATTTTGATTTATGTGTTTAACAAACCCACTAGAATAATATACAAAAGCAAAATGAATGTATAATGGTACGTATACATTTGCGAACCTTAACGCGAACCGAGCCACAAATTAAGGGAAAGTAACGAAGTAACTGCAAGCGGCGTTTCGCGGCATTTGCGGTTGCTTTGTTCCTTTCCCATAAGTTGAGGTTCTGTTCGGCAGTTCGGCTCGCGTATGTATACATAGCATAAGGTCGACACTGCAATTGAGGAGTTACTGCTCTTAAGGGTTAATGATTCCCAATAAATTTGAAAGAAACGTGAAACGGAAAAGAAAGATTCGGTGACATCTGGGAAACTTTTTTTTAATAGTGTCTTTACGAATTGAATATTTAGTTTATGTATTTGAAACACCGCAATTTAGCATGTGTGTAAAACTTATAGATTGTAAAATGACTAGATATTATTTGTCAATGGATTAAGGACAAAATCCCAAAATGGGAGTTAGCGCCGTTATGAATTATTTGTCATGTAATTTTAAATTGATACTTGGTACCGCCGTCCTGGGGACCATTTTGAGTTTGTTCAGATCTGCCCATCAGATAAGGACTCTCTAGATCCATTACCTTAACCACAGAACTACCTCTCCTCCACGCAACATCCCCCACATAGTGGCTCCTATGTGGAGTTAATGCAATAAAAGGAGTTTCAAGTTTAGCTGATTTACACATCGGTTTTAGATAATTCAATATGAAAAGAGCAACATTATTTAGTCTTTGTACTCATTGATTTAATATAACTACCAAAAACCTATGTTCAATTGTTGAACAGAAGGAATTATTTCTAAATGAAATTCCAAATCGTGCATTTTTGATGGTCCCACTAATTAAGTAAAACTACAAGTGGGGATTTATTTCAGTGCAGAAATTCTGGGACTAACTACTACATGTATTCCTCATATATCCTCACTACTCAGAGTTAGTATGGAGTCAGTGGACGTCTTCAATTTAGCACTAAATAAATACAAAAGATTGTTACTGAGGCAGTTCAGTTAAGTATAAAAGTGTATAATTTTGACTATTTCTATGTAAAAAGAGGTTTAATAAATAAATTGACATTAAACTTATTGTTTGACGATTTGCAAGGAAAACTGAAAGTTTCAAAGTTTTCTCGAGAGAAATTTGTTTTATTTTATTTAGACCATAAATACTATTTGTAGAGGTACATGGACGTAAAATGAACACTATTTAATGGCATTATGGGATGAAATGCACGGTGACGTGGTGACATGGCGCACCCAATGAATTAACAGTCAGTCTAATCTAGGGAACTTTACTTACAATTTGTCGTTTTCTGCAGCATATTTAGTTACATATTTATAATATCATTCCCCAATATCAATTTATTGTATCCTATTACGCAAAGAAAGCTTCCCACTCTGGTGGTTACTTGTCTACATGCTTTGAACAATGGGGTGAGGGGTAAATGTGTGGAAGATTTAAATTTTATTTTTCTGGTTCTGATTATCGTACTAAACTGTACCAAAACTGTTCAAACTGACATAATATCATTATGACATAGAAAATGCCACTGTCACCGACTTTGGCCAGTGTGACATCAACAACGCCATATTCACCAATATGTCAATATGGCGGCAAATCTAAACTGTCAAATTTTAAATCATTACAGAAAATTAATTCATCAATGCATAAATGCCTTCATTTTTGTAATATTTCTGAGAAAAAAGCCCAATCCTATTGTAGTGTTGATAATGGTTGTATATGTAAGGATATTAAGGTAGGTAGGTAGGTAGGTCACATGAAGATAGTTAAGTGAAATGTGGATTGGATGCAGTCATGATGTACTCACCACAATAGGTTCATCGGGAGGGGAGCCACATCGCGTGAGCGTGGCGTGCTCAGGTTCAAGCAGCGAGAAGGCGGAGGGCGAGGCCTGCAGCGAGGGCTCCAGCGAGGGCGGGGTGGGGAACATCTTGCACAGCTCATCGGGGCGCACGGCCCCCACGCGCCCTCCGCCCATCCCACCCCCCAGCCGGCCCGCGCCCCCTTCGCCCTCGCCGTTGGTGGCCGACTTGTTGGAGTCGGGCGGCGTGTGCACCTGAAGCTGCAACAACAACAGAGGGTTAGCTCGGCGGCCAGACCCGGTAGAGGCGTGATGGTGATAGAAAGGAGCCGGAATGGTGAGTGTTGTGAGTGAATGAGAACGGATCTAGCTGACGACTGCGGTGTTGTTATAGTGATCATGTCGGTATGTTGAAAATGGTACAAGGCGATGAAGGGGGAGGTGGTGGAGGTGGTGGTGGTGGTGAAGACAGTTAGGAAGAGGAGATTAGTAACAAAACAAGCAACACTCACAAGTCTTACCGTCTCGTCCCCACTTGTATCATCCGAATTATCAAATATCTGGTCTAAATCTTTGTACGAGGCTTGGAGCCCATCTGAGGTGAAGAGGTTCTTATTCTCTTTATTGGCATCGTCCTGAAAGTGTACAGCATCAGCATTATATATAGCCACCATACACATACACTTTTGTGTCAAGTCTAACTAATGCATGCTCCCCGAGGGGGCTCCCTACCTGATTGGTCTCCGCCTTGCCGTCCTTGAGGTAGTGGGGGCTGCAGGCGGGCGGGGGCTCCACGGGGGCCATCTTGGTGTGCGTGTGGCCGGCGTACAGGTCCTCCCCCCGCCGCCCCCCTAGCCCACCCTCCTCCACCCACTCCCAGCTGCCGCCCTCGTCGTGCTTCACCTTCTTCACAGGGTGGTTGAGCCTGCATGCAAACATAACACAACACGACCATTAGCACGCTCATGCTCTCTCCTATACGGTACTGTACCCCCGCTGTCTCATGGATGGCCCAGGCTCGGTGGCTCATCATGTTTCCCAGCGGGGAGAAATCACTTTATCTTGCGAGCTAAAGAGTCTTTACAATTAACTCTTTGTATTGAAAAGTCCAGCCTCTCGCTACAACCTCACTTTAACTTATGATTTGTCTGTTGCATTTCACTCAAACTTGTTCAAATAATATTAACATCTTATTTTAAATAACCAGAATACAAAAGTTGCAAATTTTCCTGTGAAAATGGCAAATTTCACATAAAAATTAGGAATTTTGAGTAAAAATTCGCGATAAACGCAATGCGAAAGGTCTCTCCGTTATAAGTAAAAAGTGAGGATGGAGAGTGTACCATGCGTGGAGGGTGGAGTAGTCATAGAGCAGGTCCAGGGGCCGCTCCTCCTCCAGTGGGTCAGGTTCAGGGTCCTGCAGTGCCAGGATGGGCCGCTTCAAACTCTCTCCGGGGGAATCCACATTCGTCTGCGCATCAACAACAAACAAACAAACAAACACTATTTAAAATAATAATAAATTACACAATTTCATTTTAAATTATACATAATATGCGCCTCGGCCATAATATATATAATAGCAAATTACAGAAGTCGTAAGTGGCGAAATCTAACAGTTTTTTTTTACAAATATTTATTAATTGAAATAAAATCTGATTTGGATATATATATATATATATATATATATATATATATTAACCCCCGAAAACAATACAAAAAAATAACACTAGAAAGATAACACCCAAAACTAAAATAAGCAGAATGAGAGTTACCGTACAACTTTTGAGGTTGTAAAAAGTTTTCTGAAAATGAACATCCTTTTTTTGATAAACAGTTCAATTCTATTTAACCTTAATGTTTCTGTATCTGGGTAGATGTATTTGAACTTGGTTGCTGTCATTTGGATAAAATTAAAGAACTGCTATTGGTCACCCATTCTGAATTCTCCCGTTAACGGAACGAAAGTGCCTGGAGAATGTTTTTCTCAAGCCAACTGATATTCCAACACTTTCTGTGGGCCCTTTAGAATGATACAATCGTAGCTAAGAGAATTGTGCTGACCTGACTGGGTCTCGGTGTGTGGGGCGTCTGGGGGGTGTGGGGATGCATGGGGGGCGTGGGGGCGGGCGTGTGCGGCAGCGCCAGCACGGGGGGCGGGGGCGCCTGGCGGGGTGTCGGGGGGGCGGGGGCTGACAGAGGCGCCAGCGGAGAAGGGCCGCCCCCGCCCAGCGGGGAGCCGCCCCCGCAGCTGCCTGGGGAGCCCCCGCCCGGGGTGCCTTGCGAGCCTCCCACACTCAGACACCTGCAAACATTATAATTATTAGTAGATAATTCACTGTTATTGTATTGTTTAAGTCTGATGAATGTGAGACACCATGAAAACAACAAAACCACTGATCTTGAATTGAATTGTTTAAGTCTGATTTACCACGGATTATTAGGGAGACTGAAAACAAATAAAGAGCAAAATGCAAGTTCTACGCAAACAGATTGAAACAAGCTTCACATTCATAATATTATAAACTCTCAACTTGAGTTGACTAAATGTTAGAAATGATGCGGGGAACATCAAGCATTATAACAATGAAACAAGTAATGAATCTGGGATGATGGATGTCCCTCGACCAGTTACAAAAAGCGGATATGTGTGTTTTAGATGTATCGCATGATGCAGAACAGAGGTGATGTGCTGGCGGACAATATTGGAAAGGTTTGATGTAATGTTAAGTCAATTTGAATGGAACTGCGTGCAAGACAAGTGGCTAGCTCATTGCTTTATGCGGGGGAGATGGAATGCAGCCATCAGGCTGGGGGGCCAACACCACGGGGGGTGACTCACGGCTGGGGGGCGACGTGGGGGGTGTGGGGGATGTGGGCGGGGGCTGGGCGGCGGTGGAAGGGGGCGGCGAGGGCTCTCCGTCGCTCCCCGCGCCGGCCGGCCCAGCACCTGCAACACACACCGAGCTGCTCAAGCAACCTCTCCTCTCCATGGGCCGCCTAACCTAACCTAATCTAATCTCATCTCATAAAGTCATGGCATGTTGTCTTATTAACCTAACCTAGCCTTTCCTCATTCTCTTCTACTATTAAGTACACTAGAGTCCTAGTCATTTCTAGATGGTTCTAGATAATTCTAGAAGGTTCTAGAAGGTCCTAGAAGGGTGTATTTTTTGACAATTCCAGACTATTCTCCCTCTGAAGGACCAGATCCCGAAAGACACATCTGTCTATTATTGTGTTGTTTTCTGGTAGAAGCTATAAGAGATGGATATCTCATTCAGCAAAAAGGAGTGCATACAACCGTGCGCATAGTAACAACATCTACAGCACAATACTGCATGCAAATATGAAGTGCTCCCCATTGCATTATTTATCATTAACTACGACACTGACTTTTGACAAACAAGGCGTATCTCAATACTCTAAGATCCACAATACAGAGCTGTGGATTTTTACAGAAGCTTAATTACATGCAAACAAGAAAGCATTAGAATAAGTAAACAGGAGTAGAACGCTTTCCTTGACAGATATTAAACTAAGAGTCATGTATTTAGGGCCTGTTTCACTAACTTAGTGGAACCAGTCCGTAATACATCTACCAAGTAATAGTGATTTAGCAGCTGGGCGTCGGGTGTATCAAGGCATAAGGCATATATCTACGCAAACGAGGGGTACTTACTTGGAACACGAGCAGTTGGTTCTCCGCGTGGGGTCAACAAACTCCCACTCCTTGGTCGGTTTCAGGTCCATTGCAGTGTCCGTTCCTCCCACCAATTCCATTTCCTGGAATGAGCAATCCTGTCATTAATATTTAGCAATCTGGAAAGTGTTTATTCCGGGATAAGGAGATGGTGCAATCCCACGGTTATATTCCCTCGCTAACTTCATACAACTCTCTCCACTAAGGCCCGTATGTAGTCGTAATGATTCCCATCCCCGGCCCCGGCCCCGTCACCCTGTCCTGTGGTTCTGGTGGTGGATTACCGGAGAAACGGTACTCCGGGATAAGGAGATGGTGCATTCCCATGGTTATATTCCCTCGCTAACTTCATACAACTCTCTCCACTAAGGCCCGTATGTAGTCGTAATGATTCCCATCCCCGGCCCCGGCCCCGTCACCCTGTCCTGTGATTCTGGTGGTGGATTACCGGAGTAACGGTACTCCGGGATAAGGAGATGGTGCAATCCCACGGTTATATTCCCTCGCTAACTTCATACAACTCTCTCCACTAAGGCCCGTATGTAGTCGTAATGATTCCCATCCCCGGCCCCGGCCCCGTCACCCTGTCCTGTGGTTCTGGTGGTGGATTACCGGAGTAACGGTACTCCGGGATAAGGAGATGGTGCAATCCCACGGTTATATTCCCTCGCTAACTTCATACAACTATCTCCACTAAGGCCCGTATGTAGTCGTAATGATTCCCATCCCCGGCCCCGGCCCCGTCACCCTGTCCTGTGGTTCTGGTGGTGGATTACCGGAGTAACGGTACTCCGGGATAAGGAGATGGTGCAATCCCACGGTTATATTCCCTCGCTAACTTCATACAACTCTCTCCACTAAGGCCCGTATGTAGTCGTAATGATTCCCATCCCCGGCCCCGGTCCCGTCACCCTGTCCTGTGGTTCTGGTGGTGGATTACCGGAGTAACGGTACTTTGGATTACAGAGACTATACTGGATGAGAAAAATGGTTGGATTTAATACAGAACATTTCCTCATAATTTAGTTTTGGTGTCTTTTTGCTTATGACAGTAAGTACGGATGCCGGTGTTACCTGCAGTCCCAGTTGCGTGAGGGTTCGGTGTGCCAGCAGCGGCGGGGGCTCGGGAGGCGTGGCAGGCGGCGGGGCGTCCATCTGCGTGAGCAGCGTGTAGCGGGCGGGGTAGCGCATGCGCACGCCGCCCACGGCCACTTCCACAGCGGCGCCCTCCTCCAACGGGTAGAAGTGGCGCCAGGCATCCACCATGGCGCCTCCGGCTGCCTCGCCCGACACCAGGTTGCCGGCCAGACCAAACGGGGCCAGAATTACTGCAATACACACAATAGGTTCAATAATGCGGGTTGGACCATTTCAATCACATAATAATTCATTTTTATGCCATGCTAATTACTTTTATTTATTTAAATATCAATTACAGGCTGTGGAGTAAACAGTTATGGCCTATTACTAGGTTACCTAACCCACGTAATGTTCCAATTCACACAATGTAAAGGAAAACCCAAACTATTATATAAGTTTTATATCAATTATACGAAAGCAAAAGATATTGCACAAAAGTTGTACTGGTAGCAGATTTATTTCAATGATACGAAAGCAAAATATATTGCACAAAAGTGCCTGGAGTTTCAATTCCCTAGCCTTCAAAATTTCATTTGTCCCAATATTGGGAATGTTGTGACAAAGGGAAACAGAAGAGAAGTAGCTAAAGAATAGTGAAGCCTAAGCCAGGGTCGGCTCTTTTCATACGCATTTGCAGCTCTTCAACTCCAGCTTCACAGCTTCACCTCCACTTGGCAGCCTCGTTAGAAGAGCACAATCGCAATGCATATTCTCTATTTGAATCATCGCACTAGTACTGTATCAAAATATAACTAGACATTGGAAATAATAGCTAGATGCCGTCAACATCCAATGCCATTCTATTACATTTATGTAGTGTTGAATTTATTTGATAATATTAGTAGGAATATTATTGAACACAACACAACGCTGTCATATTACCACATTATTATGTATTGAATGTGATTTGAGATATTTTACGGCCAAAAGTATTACCATGATTATTGTTTTGAGATATTATGGCGTGTTAAGCTTCCTCTTTCTTTAACCCACATTTCAGGAGATTTTCATCTCTGTGAAAAAGTTGAGATTCTGTTTATTTAATATTTGACCCTCCTCACTAGAAAGTCCGCCAACCACTGGCCTAAGCAACCAGGATGGATCCAAGCGAAGATCTTACAGTGCAGAGGGCTTCTCTCAATGGACATTATGGAAAGTCCAAAGAAAGTCCTTTATTGTATAATTCGTTTCTTCTGTAGAGCAGATTTACAACTGTATAAAGTCACTACTGTAAAATTCTGCAATACTTGACTGTTATCCATTTTATAAAGATTCAAGAGTTACATTATTAGGTGAGTACCTTTGGTGTTGTGGGGTGGCGGCTTGGTGGCAGAGATGCGGCGCACAGGAGGGTGTTGGCGCACGTCCACGCTGGCACACACCGTGCTCTCTCCGTGCACGAAGAACGCAAACGAGAACGACAGATGCCAGCAACTGGAATAATACATCACATCAATCAGTCACAGTTCACGATTTTTATTTATTTTGTTATTTTTTTATTATAATCTTCAATTAAACAACTTCATATGGTATTAGGATAATTAATGCACTATAACTAATAAAGACACAAAACTATCACTGATAGCAGCCTTAATTAACAATGAATATTCAACTTTCCTCAAGTTTTGTTTATTTCTTCCAGTCCTAAATAAAATTAACACAAAACTACGATGGCATCGATTGTTCCTGTGTGTATAGTTTTACAGCATAAACCGTTTAAAGCACGCAGTTTGCACTGCACGATCAATCGCTGCCGGCATTCTGGCATTAGTTGTGGTTGTAGAAGGGTGTGCGTGCCGTTACCTAAGTTTTAAAAATGAACAGAGCAGTGAAAAAGGTGCGTAATCTCCACAAAGATTAAAAGAAGTTTTAAAAAGTGTTTAGGAAACGCAGCATCTTTATTTAAACACAATCACTTAATGTGTGTACTACGTAATATGTTTTGGAAAACGATAGTCAGAGGTTTCAGAGAAGACACATTATAGTTGTTCTGAGGAGAACGAAGTACCTCCCTTGGCTTGACGAGCGGCACACAGAGATCTCAGTTTTAATATAGGAAGGCTTTCCTCCCGTCTGTCCGGGCCAGAGGCGGCTCGCACACTATGGGAGCTTCCGAACCGTGCAGGTGGTAGTTAGTGGGTAGTTACCTTCTCGTCATGTCGTCCTCGTCGCCGTCGTAGGGCTGGACAAACCACTTCCCCAGTCGGACAAAGTCGCGTGACAGCAGACATCTGCAATAAACAAGCATACACATTACACAAACGTCAGTGGGACTACAGCATCTCCAATTGGCCGTACATTGTGGGGCCAAAGGGTTGATGAAGGAAAGGATCTGGTTATCAAACATTCCAAGTCATTTCTTCAATTTCTCTTGAACAAATCAAATGACTTTCATAAATATTACTCTGTTACAAAACATTGATTTGATCATTGTTTGATATTTGTAGATATTTGACACAGACATAGGAATTAATAGACGAGAAGATCATGGCGAGGGGTAAAATCAACTGTTGAAGAACGAAGGGAGTGAAGCTGACTGTGATTCGTCAATAAATCAATCTGACAGTAAATAGGCATCTCGCATTATAATATCACCATTTACTTCTTAAAAGTAAAATCTGCTTTGAATGAATAGACATTTTTACATGGGAGCGCAAATTACTCGCCACGTTATGAACTAATTTGCGAAGTCCAAATTCGGCAAAGTAAGGCAGCTTCTATTTTCAGAGTCGTAGTTAGTTTCAGAGTATTTAGTTAAGACACTTTTATAAATGTTCATAATTTACTTCCCAGCAACCAACCAGCTTTGTGTTTCGCGTCCAGACGTTTCTCGATGTGATAGTAACAACTGATTCATATTATACGATGTGAATATGCTTAAAATAAAGTAAAATAATGCTTATATATGGAATGTAATACGACAATTGGGTTTATTCTCTTTTTTCACATCTATTTTTACCAGTTTTCATAGTACAAGTCAACATTTTGCCGTGTTATTTCGTAAAATGAACCGATGATGCCTCGACCATAGTTCGCACAAGAATGATGACGTCACGTTTTCAAATTTCATTTGAGGCCATACGCGAGCCCAGCCGGCTCAATGGAACCGGTATGGGGAGTGGGGATAATACGCTTTTAATCACTTAGGGCAGGTCTACTAATATTCATATGTCTATGATATTTGATAATTTAAAAAAAAGTGGATAAACATTTTTAAATGTTTTTTATAAATAATTACCTTATTGGATAAACTCAAGACAGATGAGAACCACCGAGAATTGTCACAATGATTATTTCTGTTTGTGACAAATCAGCCCCGGGAGTGCTGCTTGTCTTAATTTGGTCGCCGTTATGCTCTTTACTCATTGTCAGGCCATAATAAAGCCACAAATGAAAACCAATCAACACAAGATTTGGATTGGATAAAGCTAAGCTAACCTAAGTTAACTAATTTTTGTTATTTGTTTTTGTGCAAATGTAACAGACAGAATTGCCAGGCTATTGAGAAAGGAAAGTATCAAGACTGTCTTCGGAACAACAACAAAGATACAGGACTTACTGAGGTCTGCAAAGACTAAGTTTCCTCTGGAAACAGATGGAGTGTATAAACTCAGCTGTTCCGGATGTGACAAGGTCTATGTAGGCCAGACAGAGCGGACTATCTCCAAAAGGATTTCAGAACACTTCAGAGCTTGTAAACTCGGCCACCCTGACAAATCGGCAATTGCCGAACATTTGATTGACACCGGGCATTACTTTGGATTTGTTCCTGAAATCCTGGGGAGACCCAAAACTTATAGAGCACGGCTGATTACGGAGGCCATTGAAATTCATAAAAATCCAGTAAACATTAATAGAGACGATGGAGCTAAGCTTAATAGTTCTTGGTATCCGGTAATTGACGGCTACACCAGAGCTAAACGAAGAAAACCACTTTAAATAAAAAATGATACTTTAATGTTAACTCAGAGGGTTGGAGCTGGCAACACGGTATCACAACCTCATACATAAGCTCACATTTTAACACATCTGCCCTGATGATGGACACTGCAATGCTGTCCGAAACGTTGGCTAAAGAAGGAGTTAGCGCAACACGGCATAACACCCCAAAAACAAATAACAAAAATATATTTAAGTTAACTAAAGTAACATAACATCCTTTTTAACTTAATGTAATCCTGCCAGTACTTTGGAAAAAATACACAGTTCCAAATCATCGAAAACCAAAAGAATAATGTAGTTTTTTACTATTCCGCAGCCAAGTGGGGGCGGGGCGCAGGATCCTCCTTATATTAGCTTAAATACTTGACATATCATTTCAGTATTTTATGTATTCCTGCGCAAATACATAGGTCACCATTAATAATTGACTGAATAATTGGAATTTCTATCAGACAGAAAACCCACTTGGTTACAGACGTTTTGTTTGGCATCTTGGCCTGTCAAGAAATCAAAAATAAATGCAAAATTATTAGTGTAAGATTTAATAGAGTCGAGAACAATGATAAAGGTGTGAATCACCACTTATACAGTAGAGGAATGCATTCACCCCAAACTATGTATGTAAATGAGGTCAGGAATTATTTAACAAGCACAACACTACTCAACACTTACATGCACAACTATAAAAAATGCATATCCAATGCCCATTTATGGAAATTTTCTTTTTACATCTGATATCAAAAATCTTGAAAAAAAAATTGTTTGGTTCAGGTTCAGGTTCTGGTTCAGGTTTGGTTTTGGTTCATAATATGTAAATTAATTCTAAATTTTTAATCTAATGAATTAATAATTAAGTGATAAATTAGTTAAAAAGTCAGTAAAATCAGCATTCCTGCCTTGTAAACACGAGACGCATTTGCGAAATTTCTAGTTCCGCCGCCGGCAGCTAGGTGTCAGCAATGTCGCCGTCAAACACAGTCGGCCGCGGCGCGCTACTCACCCGGATAGTAAACCGTATCAACAAAAGGGACCGCGACCTTTAATACTGAAGCGTTAATGGGACTAGATCCCGTTGACAAGGTGCCGTGCAAGTACGTAGGTACAGTAGTAATTTACATATATTTGTTGTTTATGTACCTTATTAGTAATATTATTGTGTTGTGTATTAGAAGATGATCGCGCGAAGGTCGCGTGGGGATTCAGAAGACGAGATACGCCCGCTGTTGCCGTTAAGCTGGGTCCAGACATGTTCTTTTCTCCGTACCGTACCTCCGTTTCGTATCAGCGTCGCGATCAAGAACGCTAGTTTGGACGCCCGTTCGGTACGGTACGGTGGTACGGCGTCTCGATACAGATAGAGGTACGCTCCGATCCATCGCGAGTCGGTTTTTCGACCCGTTCAAAGGCGATACGGTACGGGTCTGCGCCAGTCTGGACGTGTTCGCGGCGTCTTACATCTTTCTCTGTTTTTGAACAATTCTAACTCCCACCAACGTCGCCTTTTTGTTTTTTTTTTCGTTATATTATTGTGAATAACAATGAAGGACGCGCAAGCAATCGTCAAATTCTCAAACACTTCCGCAGTCGACGACATGGTGGGAGGAAATGAACACGCGATGATCGCAGCGACGTTACGGAGATACGGGCTCTTGATCGCGACGCGGATACGAAACGGAGGTACGGTACGGACAAAAGATGATGCGTCCAGAGTTTTTGGATCGCGACGCTGGTACGAAACGGAGGTACGGTACGGACAAAAGAACATGTCTGGACCCAGCTTTAGATAACTACTTGTTCACTTTCTCCGGGCCGGGTGAGAGACGTGAGAAGATGCGAGGAGATGGGAGGTGACAAGTATTTAGCCCGCCCCGACCATAGCACTAGTCAGTGCCCCCGGCCCCGAGATCACTGCCTAAACTTGTTGCCAAAATTATATTGTTCAAGGGACGACTCAGAAACATATCCGGAAAAACACGACATACGCTTTTGGAAGTGATAGAGGGTACTTTGAACCGCAACATTCACATCTGGTAGTGTGGTGTGTTGACAACTAGTTCAGATAGATTCAGAGGTAAACAGGCAGAGAGAATTTAAAGTCTGATTACAGAAAATCAACTAAATCTTAGTCATATACCTACAAATTAATTTTAAAATACGTACATTATTTATTAAAACATATTAATTACCTTGAGGTGATTTTGCACAAAAACGGAGCTATACAAATCATCCTAATATTATTATGTAGATATTTTAAATTTAAAAAAAAATAATATCTTTTATGACCCAAAAGACTCGAGAATAAATTGATCTTATATGTATATGTATAGATTATGGATTCCTGATATTTTACCGCCAGTTTGTTTACTTGTTTTGAAGACTTTATTTTGGCTATTCTGAACAATTGAAATTGGCTTACGACCTTTTTCCCACCACAAGAATTATATACATTGTTGATAGTCAAATGCATACTGGTGGTGGGATGATACGTAATCAAAAATAAAACAGATTTCAATTCTAAACCTCAGTCCGCTGTCACAATGCTGTAATTACTAACCGAATAAAAGATAACTCTGCTTGAAACATACATGTGTAACTCTTTGGCTGTATTTAGTGACTGGATCTGAATAGCTAGGTATCCAACCTTTCACTTCCTCTCCTCAATATACCTACTCCAACGTCAAAACATTTCCATTATATTTGTAATGACTCCGTCCATTTGAATCTTTTCTGTCACAACTCGCATTAAAAGATGGAAACATTGCGGTTTCTCGCCTTCACTAAAGGTAATAATATGTCAGTAGTTATAATACAGTTCACCGCCTTTCCCATCTCGCATTAACCGCAACACGGAGAATATACTTTCTTTTCTTACGACTCTGCTCGAACTACGGAAAACTAGTTTTGTAGCACGGATGAGCCTCAAATAATAAGCTGCAAGCACACGTGCCTCGTGCCTAGTGCCTAGTGCCTAGTTCCCCCACTTCTATCTACTGTCTGCCCCAAAAACATTATTCGGAACCATTCACGAAGTGTGCGTATCGCGTGGGATCAATAAAAAGTAGTAAAACGGAACGTTTTTGGTGGCCGTAAGATTCCGGTATGTAGTTTTTTAATGAATGGACGTAATTGAAAAAATATAATATAGGTACCTACACGGGAACAAGTATGTACCTAGCAAACATTTATATCAAATTGACATCTATCTCTCTCTTCAATTTCACGTGCAGATTGTCGGCGTATATTTAATAATTTTAAAGAGAGAAAAATGTCGTCAGATGTTTTGTTAATGTCTTCCTTCTATTGATTAACACGGGGAGGTTATAAATGGTGTCCGTAAACTTGTGTTACACGCTGGAAACTGGTGATTCTTCATCAGGTTTGCAATCGATTTTATGTTGGAAATTTTTTGAGCTCAGCTTTCGTTTTCGAGTAAATCGAGTCCGAAAGTCCGATTTTTTTTAATACATATATATAAACGGTGGCTATTTATTTTTTGGATAATTTGTAAAGCGCCGCTTTTGTGAGATGTCACCTCAGGGGCGCTTTACAGTTGATGCAGGTATTACAAAAAATATAAATATTAGAAAATTAAAGTGAAGTTAAGGTTTTCATCAGCTGTTTATTGTCTTTTAAAATGCGCCGAAGCGTGGACCCGGCTCCAATAGTTGTTTTAACTCTCTAGTTTGTTTACGAGAAAAGTCGAAATGTTGAGGTAGAAAAATATTATTTTTTGCCCTCCATGCGATGTAGATTTACCAGGTTAACGATTGTACCACTAGTTTCCGGGCACCGTGTATAAAAATAAGAATAATACGACATGGGGGTGGTAATTGGTACGTACCTCTCGATGAGGTTGTGGAGCGCCTTGAAGAGCAACGACCTGCACTCGTAGGACAGCCCCAGTTCCCAGGAGCCCTGGTCACCTTCTGGAACAAAACATCTTATTAAAACACGGCTCCACAATGGTTACAGGTGAACAATAGTTACACAGGTCAACAATAGTTACAGGTCAACAATAGATACAGGTCAACAGTAGTTATAGGTCAACAATAGTTACAGGTCAACAGTAGTTACAGGTCAACAATAGATACAGGTCAACAGTAGTTATAGGTCAACAATAGATACAGGTCAACAAGGGTTGTCTCAGTACCGTGGCCCGCCTGAGACAACCTGCTGAGACAGCACAAGCGCGGTCGTGTATACTGTGCTTACGTTGATTATCACAAAGAGGGAGGTGTTACAGTGTTGGTATAACTTTAAAGTAATAAAGAGGCGGGATTAACATGGTTGACATAATTTGTGCATTGCGGCAGAAAATCTGTTGTGCGGCTCTCTCGCGAACCGTGAATTCTGGTATTATTAAAGTTGCATGGCTTTATATACTTTACATTTATAGGTCAACGCTTTCAGCTTGTTACATCATTTCTATCATAAGCTGTGGAGCTGTCAATTAAACATTTAACTACAAAAAAATAAGACATTGTTTCTTCCATATTTTTCAATAGCCTTGTCCACACTTCTACTTACTCCTAACATCAGCCACAGTTCCTAACCAACAAGGGCCAGGCGAGGGGCAAATGAAATCAAAGTGACTAATAATGTATATTAAATCCGGGCCCTAGTTCATTCGTCGCAAGCCTCTCGCCGTCTGGACGAAGCTAATGAGAAATAAAATGTTTCGCAACTCGGGAGAAGCCGGGTAGTAACTACTAGTAGTATTTTATAAATAATTCTTATCGTGTCATCGAAAAAATATTTTCTAACGAATGAACCAAGAAAGCTAATAAAATTCATTGTCACGTTCTGTGTTTCGAATAGCGTAGATAACGGATAAGTGATCTCTGGCCTTTTCTGTAATATTACAAATTTTATATTTAATTATAGATTTGCATAAGTTATCAATAGTTATGGGTTGAAACACACTTTAAAGGAATAATATCACCGTCAAGAGCGCTTTACACTTTACGCTTCACAAGCTAAATAACTTACAATTACCTTCAAAATACTGACTAATTTTTATTATAAATGTACATGTAAGCGTTCAAAGATTTTTTCAAAGGGAGATATGTAAATACGAATGTTAGAGGGAGCGTGCCAAAATAAAAAAAATAAAGATAATTAAACGAAAATGGTGAAAATATTTAATAAAACAGGACTCGTTTGAAATAGAGCAAAAATCTCTGTGAAACTGATACATTTTGGATTTTTTCATACCTATGACATATTAAATAACAGAACAAAACGCGTTTTTAATGATTTTCAGAACTTACTTTGCGATTTTTTTCCATGCAGGGAATTTCATATAATTACCGTTTCCGCAAAACAAATGCATGGATATTATCTTCAAAAATAACTTATATTTTTTTAGGAACTTAAAAACTTTGTGTTGAAGAGAAATATGTTGAAAATCTGTAGAAATTCGGAATGCGTCGGATTAGGCAATAAGCAATATGATTTTTTTTTAATATTTACAGATTTTGCGGTCTCCGAAATGGTTCGAAATCATGTATGAAATAAACTGTAAAAATAATATACATAAAATAAAGAACAGAGCAAATTCAAAATTACACACTAGTGCAAAAATATTATTACCCGATTGAATTTACCGTAGCCAAGCATCGACATATTGCACACTAGTGCAAAAATAAAATATTATTACCCGATTGAATTTACCGTAGCCAAGCATCGACACATTGATATAAATATAAAAAAGATTAACGAAAATTACGGGCTATCAGGGCGGGGTAGTAAATAGAATGATAAAAATATAGGAGAATTAGAGCAGGTTCAACAGCTCGATGATCCCTTGAGGGAACTACGTCGTAAATGGGGAAATTCATAGTGATACTGTTCGTGGTAAAAGTAATGTAAAGCTGGACACACACGGCACAGCTATTTGGCTGAATTCATTTGGACATGGTACAAATTAGGGGCCACACACGACCGAGCCAGTTTGATCTACGTCCGGTGATGTTATGCCGCAAAAATGAAAATCGCTCGGTTGTCAAATATTTAACCGTTTGGGTGCCAATCGTCGATTTCCGTCGATTGCATCAGTCGTGTTCTGATTCGCGCGTACGTCTCTGTACGTAAAATTCTCATTTTTTCGAAACGCCTGGACTTCGGGATCCTCCTCCGCGTGATTCTAAACCAATATTCTTTAATAAAACACCGAAAAAATCATCGAAATCCTTGAAAATTCAAAGAATTTATGGGGTTTTAAAAAAATATATAGTTTCATAATAATGTTTTTTGGTGGCATTTTACAAGCAACTGTATGAATTTTTTTGGCACTCAAACGGTTAAAGGGGCTGGGTTGTTATATTTATAATTATATTTATACTTCAGGAGAGAAAATTTTCCCCCAGAATATTTTACAAATGGCATCACTATCTACCCGTCACCATCGAGTGAACAACTCGAAGTTGTGAACTTAAATCGTATATGGGTACATAAAATAGTTTTTTTTTTTACAAATATTCAACAAAGGTTCAGGAGAGAAAATTTTCCCCCAGAATATTTTACAAATGGCATCACTATCTACCCGTCACCATCGAGTGAACAACTCGAAGTTGTGAACTTAAATCGTATATGGGTACATAAAATAGTTTTTTTTTTTACAAATATTCAACAAAGGTTCAGGAGAGAAAATTTTCCCCCAGAATATTTTACAAATGGCATCACTATCTACCCGTCACCATCGAGTGAACAACTCGAAGTTGTGAACTTAAATCGTATATGGGTACATAAAATAGTTTTTTTTTACAAATATTCAACAAAGGTTCAGGAGAGAAAATTTTCCCCCAGAATATTTTACAAATGGCATCACTATCTACCCGTCACCATCGAGTGAACAACTCGAAGTTGTGAACTTAAATCGTATATGGGTACATAAAATAGTTTTTTTTTTTACAAATATTCAACAAAGGTTCAGGAGAGAAAATTTTCCCCCAGAATATTTTACAAATGGCATCACTATCTACCCGTCACCATCGAGTGAACAACTCGAAGTTGTGAACTTAAATCGTATATGGGTACATAAAATAGTTTTTTTTTTTACAAATATTCAACAAAGGTTCAGGAGAGAAAATTTTCCCCCAGAATATTTTACAAATGGCATCACTATCTACCCGTCACCATCGAGTGAACAACTCGAAGTTGTGAACTTAAATCGTATATGGGTACATAAAATAGTTTTTTTTTTTACAAATATTCAACAAAGGTTCAGGAGAGAAAATTTTCCCCCAGAATATTTTACAAATGGCATCACTATCTACCCGTCACCATCGAGTGAACAACTCGAAGTTGTGAACTTAAATCGTATATGGGTACATAAAATAGTTTTTTTTTTTACAAATATTCAACAAAGGTTTCTTTAAAAAAAGATGTATTCAAAATAATTTGGGTACTTAAACAGAATAGTTTTTCTTTTACAAATAATAAACAAACAACGTTTATTTGAATTCGAGAATTATAAATTATGTAAGTAAATAATATAGTTTTTTTACAAATATTTAACAAAGGTTTATTAATTAAGTAGTGAGAAATAATATAGGTGCATAAAATAGGTATGTATTTTTCTACAACATCCAGAACATAATTCCATCCTTTTTAAGACGACAATCTTCCCTCCGGGTACACCCTCCGGGTACATGCTGTCCGACTCGATGTCTGAATTCAAACTGAGAACTGAGCGGATTTTGGCTCGGCGATTACACACACACGACAGAGCCGAAAAGCTATTGGCTCAGGGATTTGCCACATATGGCAGAGCCAAGCCACGATCTTTTGGCTCGGTTCGGTGGATTTTGGACTAGCCGAATATCAAGCGGAGGTTGCTGAACCAAGCCATCTGAGTTTTCCCAGACACGATTAGTTTTGGCTCGGCGCAGGGCTATTTGGCTCGTTGGCTCTGCCGGGTGTGTTCAGCTTTTGAGAGCCCGCACGACTGCCCGAAGCGGGATTAAGAACCTGTGTCTGGTGTAGATATGGGACAGGTGTTTGCTAATAACTGATCAGATGTAATGCGAGTCGTATTATTGCGATTAGTGCGTTAGTGGCGCGTCGGGGGAGGGCGGGGGAGGGCGGGGCGGGCCGGATCGATACTCCCGTGACCATGTGTTCCCACCGCAACTCCCCCAGAGGAGGAAAGACGTCAATTATCCCTCGCGCACCCTCGCATTGCTTCGCGACCATCGGAATACAGACGACTCGAAACAAGGGATGAAAAAAATATCGTAAGCGTTTGCAGTCAAAACTGTAAACAAAAACAGACATTTATTTTCGCACATTAAAAATACTAATTTCAGTTGTGATTCTGTCTGTAACCCATGATTAATGAACTATAGAACTTAGATTATTCTAAATTTGAGAGTATTTTTCAAAAAACTAATTGTGGGAAAATTCAGAAGTGATAAATTAGATACAAAAATGATTTTTATAACATTTTAAAAAATGGAAGAAAGTCTTTTCGTTTTTTTTCAAATATAAATAAAAATGTTTGTAAGTAGATAGTTCAGATTCTTCTATATGGATAAATGTTGATATTATGCTCTGATGACCATTAGAAAAGACAGTGAATACGATTTAATAGTAATTGACGACCCCCGTGGGAAAGCGGGCAGGTTGACTCGTGACTTTAACTCGGCAATGAAAGCAAATTAAAACGAGACATGAACTTGCATCAAGTAGAGTCAAAATTCGGTGACAGCGCTTTTGACTGGTAGCAGGCCGTTTTCAGGTACCAAACGTATTTCTAGGATATGACGACGTACCTTTGTATTGGTAACAATCAAAGTTATCCATTGTAAATGAATCAAATGCATTTTCTCTCGCGGTTTCTTTTTCTATTTTTATGGTACTACAAATAATGACAAAGCAATCATCGATAAATTATGTGGGTAGACCAAATTTGGGTTAATTAACTCTCAACTGGCGTCCTTGTCCTGTTGGACCCATGTCGATTTGCGCTACAGGCAGCAGCGACCTCCCCCTCAGTACGTACCCCTCTCCAGTCGAGGTTTCAATGTGCCAGCGAGATTACGTTTCCGTCGGGCGAGTTAAAGTAGCATTGTCAACCCCTGGATGGGTCCAACCGCCAGCTGTTCTTGCGCGGCCTGAATGCCTACTGCTTCACCCAAAGCAATGAACATTACGTCCCAGTCAGTCCTTCCCGTATTTTTCGGTGTTTAATTGCCTCCAACAGTCAGTATACTGAAATGCCTACTGCATCACCCAAAGTCATGAACACAACGTCCCAAACAGTACTACATCCCTCGGGGAGGATTCCTCCCCGTCCGTTTCAGTGTTCAATAGTCTCCAACAGTCACATATATTGACATTTTTAAAACTTTTAAACTGTTAAATTGTTTAAAAATTAAAAATGTTATTTTCATAACAATTTTTTTTAAATGGGGTGGGTCCGATAGGGTTGGGACGCCAGTTACCTAAGTTTTTACAATGACACCAGGTAAACGTAAATCATTATCTATTATACTTGTCTATAAATCTGGATTAAGCCACAGTTGTAAATATGTATGTCATTTAAGTCACTAGTTTTAAGCCAGTAGTTATGTCTGTCACTAGCAAAAGTCTTATATCTGTCACTGCACTATATAAATGAGCCAAATATCATTATTATCTATTTGAATAGTCAGTATTATTGTCCGCTCTATAGGTAATCTTTATCTTGTTAATTTTGCCCCACAAATCTGCAATCTGCATCTTTTGTCGAGAAAAAAAGTATTTTTACGGTAATTTAGTTAAGTTATTTTGTAGAGCGGCCTTGAGGTCACATTCATGTATTATTGTTAATATTTGTAATGGTTTTGCATATATTTTGAAACCTTTATTTTTATATGCCGTCGTAATTTACCATAACTTCCATAAATAAACAAAACATTAAAAGAAAAGATAATTGATACAAGGGATCGTTATGATCGTACACCGTATACAAAATACTACAACAAACATAAAATGTTCCGCAAACAAATAAAGGAGCGGATCTTCCGACCACAGACAATGGCGTATTGTGCCAGGAAGCAGAGACAACTACTTTTGGTGATAATTCTTTTGTATAGTATTTTCTATCTTACTCTCACTCTCACTCTCTCTCTCTCTTTGAAACGCAAGGGACAGGGCGCAAGGAACTAACCACGCTTTATCAGGAATGCACTCTAATATCACAGCACTGATCGCTGTCATTGCAAGGAAACCGTTCGATTCCGGGAGCGATATTATTTCCCACGGATCAACATGTCAAAAATTGGATTCAAAGTTTCAATTATGGGAAAGAAATCAGAGAACGTATGTGGTATTCTATGCCAATTTTGTACAGTTCGTTTAGAGATGCGATAGTTTTTGAACAGATATTTAACCCCGTGGGCAATTTTGGGAGATATTCTTCACAAACAACGAAAAACCGTAGTCTTTTCGAGAGATATTTTATATATCCCAGTCTAACACGGTCTCGAAAAAGTTATGCTCATTTAGTATTACGGTGAGAAATATGATTTAAACAGTGTTAGAAAGAGAGAATATCACGCTTTCAGTTGGTATTTTAAAAAAAATACCATAAACACTCCCGAAAACTTTGCCTAGATTTGCAAATTTTTAAATAAATATTTTTAAACGAAAAAAAATCAAGAGAAAATATATGTCACAATAAGTTTGTCTAATTAAATGTTCTTTAGTTTCGTGAAAAGTAGTACAGTTTATACGATAAACCATCAATGTGTAATCCCTGGGCCGGTCCCTCTGCAGGCGCGATTGAAGCAGTCCTCTTCGAGAACGAAGCCAAGAACTCAAAAGCTCCCGACTAATAAATATGCAGATATGAACGGGGCGAACTACGTGCAATCGTGTCGTGTATCATACAATGTAATTAATTAGCAAACACGTGTGTACAATGTACACCGTAACAAGGAAGAGGACACCATTTGTTATTTTTTTACTATAAAGACTATTTTTTTTTAACAAGAAAGACAAACATTCCCGGGTTACGAATAACCTGACAATATTTGAAAATCTCCTACTACCATCACAGTAAGCGGAAAATGTTGCTTGTGTTGTGATGGATGACTTAGCCAGCCGAGGAATTGAACACACTACGCCTGGGTGGGACCCAAACGCGATGTCAACTCGACCACCGACAAACACTCCTTGCTTCATACATATGTATAATATATGAATGTGAGTACCGATTGAGACTACGGCAACCCCAATTGGGGTATGTGTGAGGCTGGAGGTAGTGGGGAGGGGAAGAAGAATTGCCTTTACTATTAAAATCTGGTCATCACATCAAACACTATGTAAATCACGTGCCATTTCGAGCAACCTTTCAATCTGGAACACGTTGTAAATATTATTTTGAAAATAATTCATTGTGAAAAAACACAAACTCACGGCGAGATTTCAATCCGTCATCTCGATTCCACGCAATCCATAACAAAACAAACATCACGTTCCGTGCATTATTTGAGTATCTTGTCATTCGTAATTCGGTCATACGTAATCGTATGATATATATCGACTTTCCACTTCACTTAATTTATTGCAACTTTTTACACTCATTACTACGCTAAAACGGCACTATATAAAATAGCCTGATATTATAGAACGTTCATTTACGAGACACTTAATTTACTGCATCGTATTACGCTTATTCGTGCGAAAACGCGATTTTTACGCGAAAAACGTTAATTAAAAAATTGCAATTTTCGATAAATAAAGAGTATTTTCTTTCGTATTTTACTCGATTTTAAAATAAGAGTTATTTATTATAGTGATGGGCACAATCGATAAATCATCGATGATCTACTCGATCTTTTTCATCATCGAAATATTTCGATTCGTTTTCGGTTCCATGATATTTCATCAAAATGACAATTAAAAACACCTTTAAAAAGTGATATAGAGTCATTAAAAGTAATGAAAGAAAAACTAGGTTAAATAGTTACTTGTGTAACTGTCATTTTGACGAGATATCCGGTGACCATAAATATTATATTCGGTATAGTTTTAGTGTCCAGGTTTTTGCGTCCGCGGGGAAGAAATATTTTCATTATTTCTTCCATTGAAGAGTGACTTGAAGGAATAGTGAGAAATGTGATTAGATTTCAAACCTCCAGTAGGAATGTTTAAGTATATAGTATTTCCTTAATTGGAAGTAGGTACGAAACTTATTTGTATTATTTATTGAGTTTAAATGTAGATATTATAAATTTAACGTCATATGAAACACTTTCAAATTCCTAAGCATTTCATCATTATAATAATATTACGATCATTACGTTCCTATTTGCAAGTAAACAATAAACATTCTTGCCAGTATGAAGAAACTGGTTTAGCCCATTTTTGCAAATGCAGTACTTACCTACCAAAATATGCCCCCCCCCCTCCCATATCCCCACCAAGACAAAAATCTGCCTGTCCGCAGCTATAGCTCCCGCCGAAGTCCGAGCGATTAAATCGATTAATCACTCGATCATGTAAATGTTTCGATCCTGCCCATCACTAATTTAGTAACATTCCAAATATATCATTGTCTATGGTTTTGACATGCTTGAATAGCCATAAAACGAAAAACGCAGTTAACGTTCGCCGAAAACGCCGCGTACTTGTCATTAATTTTTCCATTTTGTAGGTTTTTGCAAAATACCATTGCTTTTGCAGAAAACTAACACAGCTTTTCCAAAAAATATAACGCGAATTCAGCCTTAAATAATGTGATTTTAAAATAAATAACGGTAACGCGCATATTTCACAACGCGGCCATCCGGGAGAGCATCTTGACTTTTGGCGTATGTAAGGGCCCGTTCCCACTTCCGTTTTCAAATCGGAGGCGTGTCCCGTTTTAAAAACGGATGGCCAATGGCCCTGTTCACACTACCGTTTTAAAAACGGACCATACTCTACGAAAAAAAATAATTGTCGATTCAACAAAAACATGTTATTTGCTCATTCTTCAGTAATGGTGCGCAATGAACGACGATGAAGCTCTTGTTGTCATGTTGTACTTATTAAAAAGAAGGAAAAAAGTGAAAAGAAAATTTTGGGTACACCCAATCATAGCCGAATGATTTTCTGTAGGAATTTTCCAAGTGTTAATTGGTGAGTTGAGAAGTGATGAACTAAAGTTCTTTAATTATTTTAGAATAATAATGATTGGATTATTTATATAGCGCCGTTTTCACCATGAAAAATCACCTCAAGGGCGCTTAATGACTTAAGAGAATGTCTATCACTTCCTTTAACCATCTACTGGAATGAGTTTCAGAGAACTTAACATATCAAAATACAAAATTGAGAAAGTGCATTTGTCCTGAAGAAAGGCTATCGATATTTTAAAGTAAGAAAACAATAACAACTCAAATAATTTTTATTATGTGTTTATTAAAATAATAAGCTCTTCCGTGCATCTCATTAAAGCTTTAAAATTTAAAAAAAGTAAACTTAAAAAAATAAAAATAAAAATTTTGATGTACAAAAGTTGTGTACACCAAGTGTTTTGTTTTTATTTGGTTAAAGATAAAATATTACCATACTCTTTCTTCGACCAGTGGTATTAAATTTTCGGGATTTATTTCCTTATCCATTATTGTAGTTTTGATAACCAAATACAAGCACGCAGCGTGCCTGCTTCCTTGCGACAGGGAGCGGGCGGGGAAGGGTCGGGGTTTGGCGGGGACTCTGCCGGAACGACTGGACGATAAGTGTGAACAGCTCCATACAACACTATGAGCGAGCGTGTTCCGACACGATTTGAAAACGGACGCGCTGCGTAGGCGAGCCATCCGACAAAAAATGTCGGATCCGTTTTCAAATCGTGTCGGACAAGTGTGAACAGCTCCATACATCCACTACAGCCACTAGGGCATCCGTTTTTAAAACGGGACCCGCCTCCGATTTGAAAACGGAAGTGGGAACGGGCCCTAAGTATTATTCGACGATACTTCAGAATAAGAACGTCGCACAGTGGGCTGAAAATCGCCTTTCATAGACATAGAGACATGAATTTTCAAGGGAATTTTTTTTTGGCTAGAAATGGATTCTGCTGATCATTACTATGCTATAAAATGTCGTACGAAGCAATTGCGTGTACAAATGAAGGAGTTATATTTTTTTAAGAAAAATTTGTATGGCGCTGACATTAAAAATGAGGCTATCTCTGGAATCATAAGGTTGGCCGTTCTATCCTTACACACAGATAATACTACTATTTATTTGTATTTTTTTGACATACTTCATATTGTGGCGCAAGGTAAGAAAAATTTGTATGGCGCTGACATTAAAAATGAGGCTATCTCTGGAATCATAAGGTTGGCCGTTCTATCCTTACACACAGATAATACTACTATTTATTTGTATTTTTTTGACATACTTCATATTGTGGCGCAAGGTGCGATTTTTTTTTTAAATCCTCAAAGTTGAAAAAAACCCTTTTTAATGTTGATGATTCATTTTAATGCGACCAATGTATCTACTTTCGACGGCGATTGCAAGCGATACTCTGTCCAGAGCAGATCCGTGTGTGAATTCTGCGCATTAATTCAGCCACCAATTAACGTCTCTCCTTACCTCGTTATGCGGAGAAAATCATGTTAAAGTAGATATTGCGCAATAGTGATTGAAGCGAACATTTAATTAACCCTTTTGTATAAGCATACGTAATGTATGGGAGGTAGGATTTGTGCACCTCTCAAAAGCATCCCAGAGCGACGTTTTGTGACAGATACTAAACGTAGTAAATCTCAAGTAAGTCCACTGGTTGTTACATATCTTCTCTTTTAATTCATCTAAGGTTACCAAGAATCAAATATGTTTTATAACTGACAGTTTTAGTTCAGGTATGAAAGGGTTAAGTAAAAATTGGAAATACGAATCTGAAATGCAACTCTACTATCCTAACATTAATATATTTTTCTAGAAATTTAATGTTTCAAAATACCTTGTAATGAACAGCTTATTTTTATTATTTTATTTATTATCAGTTTCTTAAACAATATTTATTATAAGATATCATAATAGTACGTTTCGATAAAATGTTTCACTAGTGTTATTATTTATTTTATTTAAGGCGATGCACTACGTCGTGTAAAATTTTAAATTGAGCCGCTATCAATAACAACCCTTACGAAGATGGCGATAAGGTTTAAATTCCCGCTTAACACCATCCGCCTATTTTGATTTATGCAAGAAAAAAACATGGCCAAAATGTGCCTTTTATTTTATTTTGTGGATGTTCAGGCATAAATTTTTAATTTTTTCGATCATTTTATAAATAACTTAATTTTCCACATTATACAATAAAATCATGAACGGAAATGGGTTCGTAAGTAGGAGATTTTGAACTTTAAAGCAGTTTTCATAGGCCTTTATATTATTTTTTTCTGGGCTTATAAAAAGACTTATCTAAAAAATACTGGATCATTTTAAAGGCCAAAATGTATTCTACTAGCAGTATTTAATTAAAGCATCTGAAACATTTCTAGGCGACCAAATTTTCAAACCAAAAACACATGATTTTGTATTACTACGTATGGCATCGCCTTAATCGACTAAGATGTTCTTTATAAGAAGTTATTAGCGAATATAAATTTGAAATTAGTACCTAAACAGAAATCGATAAAACAATTATAATGTTAGGTGGCAATGTTGTATTTCAGATATTTTCATATATTGAGCAACACTTGTACGATAATTTGGTCACAAGTAACACGGCATTAATCGCCAATACGAAACATGTTTAAAAACCAATACCGTGCATTTTATAAAGCGTAATTTAAGTCTTTAAAAAGACCTGATTGAAAATCAGCAGACCTATAAGCCATGGTTATTAATTCCTTGAGCTAATCAAGCTTGAAGCTCCAGGAATTAGTGAAGTATTTCCCGAATACAGAGAGGTCCTGTCCTGCCTCCTGCCTCCTGCCTCCTGCTTCATGCCAGGTAAAGTGCAGCGAAGCCTGCTGCATAGTTGAGTGCCTTAGTTGGCTCGCACCCTCCCCGGGGGATGGAATAACGACCCTCCCACAATCACCCACCTCAATCCGCCCTAACCGCGCCGTAACGGTCGCGGTGTGGCCAATCAAACATAATTTAAAAATGTATAAACCAACTAGCTGAACAGTTACGTTAACCACGGATTTGTTAGAGATTTCAATAATCTGTCATCGAAAAAATTGACACAAATAAAGTACACTATTCATGTTTTACAAATAAAATTAGATATTTTAATGCTCCAAGAGTTGAAAATACAAAGTAGCATTGATTTATAAATTTCAACGAGAAAACGCTAAACGAATTTAATAATGACAGAGCTCACAGTTCGATGGCTTTTAGTGCTTCATACAAAGGAGATATTTGTACGTAGCATCCTTGCTTTGTGTAGATCACTATATTGTTGTATTATTATTATTGATCGATGGGTCGGCGGGTGCAATCTGTTAGAGATAAGTAACAAGTTATTGAAATAGTTTGTCTACACTTAGTCGACGGGTATCAACCAGTTAAACGTAAGCGCTGGTCCGGTGGCACTAGTTGGGACACCAAATCAAATGTACAACGCTCTATTGAAGGTTCCTTACCTGGCGCCAGTTGGTGCCCGGCACCAGATTCGACGGGTATCAACCAGTTAAACGTATAGCGCTGGTCCGGTGGCACTAGTTGGGACACCAAATCAAATGTACAGCGCTCTATTGAAGGTTCCTTACCTGGTGTCCGTTTTGTGGCGCCAGTTGGTGCCCGGCACCAGAGTCGACGGGAATCAACCAGTTAAACGTTTAGCGCTGGTCCGGTGGCACAACTAGTTGGGACACCAAACCAAATGTACAGCGCTCTATTGAAGGTTCCTTACCTGGTGTCCGTTTTGTGGCGCCAGTTGGTGCCCGGCATCAGAGTCGACGGGAATCAACCAGTTAAACGTTTAGCGCTGGTCCGGTGGCACAACTAGTTGGGACACCAAACCAAATGTACAGCGCTCTATTGAAGGTTCCTTACCTGGTGTCCGTTTTGTGGCGCCAGTTGGTGCCCGGCACCAGAGTCGACGGGAATCAACCAGTTAAACGTTTAGCGCTGGTCCGGTGGCACAACTAGTTGGGACACCAAACCAAATGTACAGCGCTCTATTGAAGGTTCCTTACCTGGTGTCCGTTTTGTGGCGCCAGTTGGTGCCCGGCACCAGAGTCGACGGGAATCAACCAGTTAAACGTTTAGCGCTGGTCCGGTGGCACAACTAGTTGGGACACCAAACCAAATGTACAGCGCTCTATTGAAGGTTCCTTACCTGGTGTCCGTTTTGTGGCGCCAGTTGGTGCCCGGCATCAGAGTCGACGGGAATCAACCAGTTAAACGTTTAGCGCTGGTCCGGTGGCACAACTAGTTGGGACACCAAACCAAATGTACAGCGCTCTATTGAAGGTTCCTTACCTGGTGTCCGTTTTGTGGCGCCAGTTGGTGCCCGGCACCAGAGTCGACGGGAATCAACCAGTTAAACGTTTAGCGCTGGTCCGGTGGCACAACTAGTTGGGACACCAAACCAAATGTACAGCGCTCTATTGAAGGTTCCTTACCTGGTGTCCGTTTTGTAGCGCCAGTTAGTGCCCGGCACCAGAGTCGACGGGTATCAACCAGTTAAACGTACAACGCTGGTCAGTTGGGTGATGTCTAGGGAAATTTCTTAAGTTCACTAAATACAAACTCATTCTGAAATCTAGCGCACTCACTTATAGCGTGGTCTGTCACAGGCTTAATGCATAATGGCTCCTAGAATACATCTTCAACTCAACCCCCGCTCCCGCTCCCGGTCCGCCGTCAAACTTATACGGAATGAATATAAAACATTTAGGTAATGGTCATGAGAATGGGCAAAGCTGCGAAGTTGCGGTGCCCATTGCGAAGCGAGCCAAGGAGATATAATCTACGCCTCACCGTGTTAATTTAACCGTACGAAAGGAGTAGGCACTTAATCAAAATAATTATTACACAACTTGTACTTCTTGCAAGCGTAAAAATTTACAACTGTTTACAACAAAATATCAGGTACGCTGGTTTAAGCACGGTTTGACGTAAAACACGCCTTTTGTTTTACAACTGGTAATAATAATAATAAATGTTTGGTTGAAAAATAAGGTTAATAATTGGGCTGATCGTAATCTTGAATATAAGGCAGAACATCTGTTTGTTTTTGGTCTTTATTGTAAACGGCGAGCTCTAGCGTCAAATCATTTGTACACAACTTTGTCCTTAGACTTTCAAGGCCATATTTTTACAGATAGCCAATTTTAATTAACATCCATTGTGAAAATAGTAATAAAATTTGGATAATTTGTATAGCGCCGTTTATGTGAAAAAATCACCTCAAGGGCGATGTACAAATATGACTTCACAGGCGCTATCTAATTGAGTACAAACAAATGCAGAAAACATACTTACCTGGAAGGTCTCAGATAAACACACTTATTTATTTAGTACAGGATTTTCATTTGTAAAATGTTTTCACTGTCCAAGTAGGAGGAATTTCCTTTCTGAACAGCCAGTTTTATTTGGAGAAGATATGATTTTGCACATAATATTAACTAATTAGAGTTGCTATTTTATATTTGCCTTCTTAGTATTGATATTACATTAACTTGTTACGAGCCTTGAAAATATCAAATCAATTATCAAAAATAAGCATGCTACTATGGTAAGGTCCTGTAGAGCGGAAGAACGCAGAGAGGAGTGAGAGAACGTAAATGAATAAAGAATTCGGAATTAAATACTCTGGGTCTTCCTAAAAGTCGGTACAACAGAAGTGAGTGTGTGCTTAGACAGAACTGTGCGGCGTTCCACCCTCTCTGAATACTCCTAGGGGGAAATATTGTGATTTACGGGGGTGTACCAAGTTAAAATAAGGCAAGACATCTTATTGGTTCTTCAATTGCGCAATAACTAACCAGACTCCTGTCATGACACGACTCACGTACTTCATTCACATGATGGTTCACAAAACTAGTGCACATCTGATAGCATGCATTATGTGCAATATAATACATGCACATCATGAGTTGAGTATTAGCACGATTCGATCTCAATAGGATAGTAAAGGTTGGTCGGTTAAAGTGTTGATTAGCGTGACACGTGCCACACGGAGGAATGTCCCGGATCGATCCGGTGGCACCTCCCCCCTCCCCCCGCAAGGTCGCCATCTAACTCCCAACTCCCCACGGCGGCCTTATCACTTTATCACTAGCGGCCGCGTACTCACTCTATACTATACTATACTATAGAGTCCGCACTCCCTCCCTCCATACTTCACTTCGTATAGACTATAGACTATAGACCACTGTAACTGGAAACCGTAATGGACCTAATCATTGACGATGCTTCTTTTCACACCGATTTAATAATAAGAAAAATACATTTCCTGACACAGTCATTGCTTGCGATTTCGCACAGATTAGATTAGAGAAAATACAATATTATGGGCCGGTATTAAATCGTAAAAAAATAGGCAACACCCTACTTACTCGTATAACCATAGATCACATGAAAGCATCTTGCTTTATTTTCCGTTGCCGTCATCAAATCATCAAAAATACACACGAAATGCATAGAATTTCACCGAACAGTGATGCACGTTCACAATCAGTAATAAACGCATATATTAGGTTATTATCAATAAATTAAATATAAAACGAAGAAAACATGCAACATTTTAACACGATTGAACAATGACAAGACTGCCATCTAAAACAGTACAAAAATCGATACCAAAATATGTAGAACACAATCTTTTTTTCATCCCGAATCCATATGAAAAAGATCGTACGGAAAGTAGTTGAAAACCATCGTGTAAAACGCCCATTAGTATCGAGGCTATCAAGTCTTAGGCCCTTCTTACACAGAGGTACTTACAAGCTACGTGACTGTGACGCAACCACAAGTAGCCTACCGATATGATACACTTTGAAGGTAGTTTCTGAATTTGCGATGGGCAGCTGTGGAATTAATACGATGTCAAGTAACTCTAGTGACGAAGACAGTCATATTTGCAACCATAAAAAGGTTTTACTAATATTGTTTCATCTTTAGTTTTTCATATTCTCATTAGACTTTCAGTTTTATACTTGTGTTTTCATAGATCTATGTCCTGCCTACTATCTACATACTGTTATTATTTCCTATTTAATACAGATATTCTCTAAAAGCCTTAATTAATTATATATTTATTTTCAATTTACGTTAAGCACATTTTGTGAATGTTTCAGAACCAGTAAAAAAATTTCAGAGAGGGTTTTGCAAGTCATCGACTCACATTATAAGATTTTTCCTTTTTCACATTACGTGTTTCTTGTTTCTCAGAGTATAATATTATTATATTCATATAGTAAAAAAAACAAGACCAGAATTTAGTATTTCTCATATCAGCTTAACGTGTTAAAATAATATAAATTCTCAAATCACTCAGGCCACTCTACATAAAGTGTAAATGGTCTAGTTGTTAAGGCGATGCACTACGTCTTGTAATATTTTAAATTGAGCCGCTATCAATAACAACCCTTACGTAGATGGCGATAAGGTTTAAATTCCCGCTGAACACCATCCGCCTGTTTTGATTTATGCAAGAAAAAAACCTGGCCAAAAAGTGCCTTTTATTTTATTTTGTGGATGTTCAGGCATAAATTTTTTTTTCGATCATTTTATAAATAACTTAATTTGTCACATTATACAATAAAATCATAACCAAAAATGGGTTCGTAAGTAGGAGATTTTGATCTTTAAAGCAGTTTTCATAGGCCTTTATATTATTTTTTTCTGGGCTTATAAAAAGACTTATCTAAAAAATACTCGATTGTTTCAAATGCCAAGATGTATTCTACTCGCAGTATTTAACTAAAGCATCTGAAACATTTCTAGGCGACCAAATTTTCAAACCAAAAACACATGATTTTGCATTACTACGTATGGCATCGCCTAAAGGCCTTGCGTGTAACATGGAGTAACCGCCGTTGTAAACATTAAAATAATCCCAAACAAACATTCTAACACAATGTCTACACCTTGAACGAATACAATAAGTTAATATACTTTTGAGGTACTCTCTACAATAATATACTCGTGCACCTACAATGATCAGTAATCCCTGTATCAGTAATATAATAATATTATATCATAAAACTAAGTGACGTGCACCGGCGTTGCTGGGGGTTGTCGCGGACTTTTCGGTAAGTCTTTTTAAGATATACAATTCCGTAGTGCATTTAACATCGACTTTTCTCCACTATCTGTAAATATAATATGCAAGTATTATATACATAAACCTTCCGGAAGAAATTGTCTAAATGATAGCGAAAACCCGATCAAAATTCCATCGCGTAATTTATAAGAACTAAGCGCACAACGCACAAGACAGGACGCGGGAAGCGCCTTTGTTTTATACTATTTAAAAATATATGTAAATATATAAAAGCCCCCATAGAAGGGGTTAATAAAAAAAATAAAAAGTTTTATGATGCAGCTTGTTTGATTTAGTATACTCTACGGGCCTTACTAATAAACGTGTTGTAAATTTTACACAGCTGTTTACAATTGTAAACGGTAAAGGCAATACAAGTGTTTTAAACAGCTGTGAGAAGTGCGGCAACACCAGGACAGTCCGCCACAAAACTCCGTCTTGGTCCTTGCTTTATCCACATTCATGCATCGTCTCGTTCACTATCTTGAGTGCCAAGCGCCGACTGTTGATTCACTCGGCCGTGTCACATCTTCCCGGACTTCTTATAATACTATAGTCATATAGTATATACTCGGCACTTGGCACTACTGTCTTCGTACATCCGCTGCACATTCAAACCATCATTTCTTAATCTAATTCGATACACTTCAATTCTTTCCTTTCCTTTTTTTTCAATTTAGTGAAACATGGTTTAACGCACATACGCCTCAGCGATCTCATTTCTTAAGCATTCAGTCCAGTTCCATGCCTCACTGCGCCAGAGTCGGTATCGATACTCCGTTTTATACTGTGTTATATAGAATTTACTTACCTTTTCAACGGTAATATAGGGACCCTACAAACACATCCGCAGTGGTGGATGTCCAACGAATGAAGTGCAGTGGGGTGGGTGGTTGGGTGGAGTTGGAAGGTGGAGGTGGAGGTGGGGGGAGAGACCGCGGAGGAAGCGCGCGAGTTACCGTTACGAAAGAGGTCGACGACTTTTAACTGTTGTGGTATATTTGATTCGGCATTAAGTATTCAGTTCAACATTTTCCAGTTACTGAATTGTTTATAGGCTGAACTGTGTTTACAGTAAAAAGTATGATTACACTACAAAACCTAATGCTGAATAACTGGAATATATCAATAGAAACTAAGATAAGTAATATTGAAGTTTCACGAAGAGTCAGGTATGTGTATGTACCCGTGTTTGTTGACCAGATCTTGCCAATTGACTTCATCCTTACCTTATTCCCACTGTCCCTAGTCCGGACAAGCGGACTTAGTTGCAACACTTGTTTGGTATTCACATGAAAAAGATTCGATAAAATATGATGTTATTACGGGGAGGGCTACTAAAAAGTTGAAATACATATACATACAGATGAAAGTCTACGTATTAACACGAACAGAACGTCTCAAGTCGATCGGATTGAATCCTTTTGAACGCGGTGTTTAGATGCATGGATAATGGCCCCACGAGGAGTAAAAAACAAACAAACAAATACATTCTGACACTTCCATAGTAACCTTGGCGGGTCCTGCACACTACTTTCTATGGATTATGATATTGCACTCGTGTAGTCAGGGTTCAACTCTCAAGTCGATCAGATTGAATCCTTTTGAACGCGGTGTTTAGATGCACGGATAATGGCCCCACGAGGAGTAACAAACAAACAAATACATTATGACACTTCCATAGTAACCTTGGCGGGTCCTGCACACTACCTTATATGGATCATGATATTGCACATCTAGTCGAGGGTCGAGGTTGAACTCTGAGACGGAGATAATTACTACAACAAATACATCGATTGTTATTTCATTCAACAATCGCGACCTAGTTCTAATCTCTCGCTCGTTTATCGGGAATAAAAAAAAAACCTGAACCACAAACCGCTCATTTGTTTTGACTAACGAATACACAGCGCATCGGACACCAATTTAATGTAATGGAGGATTTTTCTTTGAACAAAACAGCCGTAAGATACGTGGGGTTAAATAATATTTAATGGAGGTCTTTCACTATTTTAGCGAAGTGAAATAATAATAAATATTTACCACACTTATCACATCATGTTATTCGCACTCCCCTTAAAAACCTAAATCGCGTGAGATAAAGACTAGATATCATCACAAAAAGATGACACTAGCGTGTACTAGATAATATTCTGTGTGCGCATTTAGCGCAGTGAAGAGAGGCGTATTACCAGCAAGTGGCAAGTGCAGTGGCAGTAGCAGAAGCAGTAAGCAAGGCGAGTAAGGCCGACCATAGAGAATAACATTGACCCGATTAGCGGGCGGCCGAACAAGTCAGGCAGATTGCAAACTGCTAAACTAGCAGAATGAAGGTAGCCAGCCGATAGACACAATCAGTAACCTGGAGATAAACAAACAAACAAGTCAGCCGCATTAACAATAGATGCACAAAACACGATTCATGAACAAACACTTCAAGGCCAATATTATGTTTTATTGCAGTGTGCGGTGAATTTTTATTACGTGCACAGTTGTTGTGTGTTGACAGCGATAAAGGATGAACCGGTGGCTCGAAAAGTCGATGAACTGGCGACTGCAATTAGAGACGGCTTTTTCTGCAGACTGGAATTAGCCAACAAATCATTATCACATAATAGGATATGTACCTTGAGGATGGTCCTGGAGAGATCACTATTCCGTATGAAGTTGTTTGAAATTACATTCATTAGCAATGTTTAGCAGCTAGATGTGTTGTGCGTTATGTTCAAGGGTGTCATGGAAGATACGATGATGTTCAAATACAACATATCAAATGTACCGTTTTGTGTGGTATTCACATAATCAATATAGGTTAGGTACCTTTCTTTTGTAATGTTCAAATAAACAATGTAAATACGACAGCAGACACAAACATTTAGACATTTTATAATATTATTATTTGCACTTTTGTGGACAATGGTTAATGATGGCATTTTGTGAGCGGTGTATGAAAGATATTTAGAATTGTGCAATAATTAATTCATTCGCAAACTAGGCAGGTACCTACTTCAATTAATAAAACGCCGTCTCATAAATCTTTGCAAATAGAAGGAAAAAACCTACAAATTTCAGATAGTGAAAAATACCTGGGACTTCATATCGATAAACACTTATCTTTTAAACACCACATACAAAAAGTAAAAGAAAAAATGATCCCACTGATTGGTGTGTTGCTGGTGATTGGTGTATGTAGCCCATCTTCTACCAATACAAGTAAAGAGGGGATTATACTTTAGTTTAATTCAATCCCATCTAAATTATCTCATAGAAATATGGGGAAACACAAACATCACATATCTAAACGAAATTCTAATAATACAAAATAAAGTTATAAAAAAACTTTTTAACTATAGACCAGATACCCCCACCAAAAGAGTATACCAAGAAACTTACTTACTTAAAATTAGAAAACTGTACGAATACAACATATGCCTATTAATTCACAAAATACAAAATGGCCTCATACACACAAATACTTCATTTATGAAAACATCACAAGTACATGACCACCACACAAGACAACATAATAAATTATACACAAATTCAGCAAAGACAGAGTGTGGTAAAAGAAACATAGGCCATGAGGGTGTACACATATATAATCTCCTTCCTGATAGCCTGACAACCGTAAATAGAATAAATATACATATTTAAGAAAAAACTGTTTGCCCTCAAGATCAATGAGCAAAACCAAAATGCTCTTACTTAACAAAAATATGTTACTTAGGTAGTAAACCATAATTATTAATATATATATTATTTTTGTTTTAATCAATGTACACTTAAGTTAACAAAGCGAAATATGTATTTCTTTTAACTTAATAAATAACTAAAAAAATTTTTTATTTATATTGAAGAAGCGGGTGTTGTTTATGGAATAAAGGGATGAACAATGAACATCCGTCGTAGGCGCTTGTGGCAATTGCAAAGTAGGTACCTACCTAGTCTAGAATACAGTATCCATTGTGAAGGTGAATGAAACAATTACAGATTGATTGACAAGGAGGGAATATTTATCAAGCGAGAAGAATATGTTTTATTATTTGACTATGCAATTTTTATGCTAGCTGCAGCCATAGAATAAAGAATAACACTACAAGTGCCTCCTATTTAGCCCAATACACACTCGCCAGACATCGTAGATCTCCATCCCCTTTGAATTTCGTAAACACAGTTTTGTATTGGAAATTTAAGCTTCGATTAGGCGAATATATAAAACACGCCCACAAAGCACTTGTTGAGTTATTCTCTATTTTACGGCTGCAGCGAATGAACTATGATAATGACGTGATAACCAGCTCAACTACAGCGTGGATCTGTTTGTATATATTTGCACTATCTGTCGTCCTGTCTGTAATCTCTATCTGCTTGCAATCCGCATTAATATATAAATAGTAAAATCAATATTGAACCGTTGATTCACAATATTCACATTCACACCGAGTTGACATTTGATGTTGACGGACGATTGACGATGGACGATCAAGTTCAAGGCCAGTCTTCATATCTCCCTCCACACATCACCTGGTGGCTCAAGACAATTATTTGCATTTTCTCACAGGAACTCATTTCGTCTGGTGTATCACCATCACCAATGCCATGTGATGTGGAAGTGGAAATCATGTGAACAAGTTGGTAAACGAGAAAAGTAGAAGATGACAGATTAGGCAGTGTGGCTGGTTGGTTGGTTCATTGCACCGGCACTCGGAGTTCTAGTCCTGCATAGGCCGGCCTGCATAGGCAGGCCGGCCGCGGCCCTTTCCGCGAGTTGGCGCGGCGCGGCGTCTGGCTGGCCCGCCCGAGCGAGACGGCGAGACAACACGGGGGCCGGCCCGGGGGGCAGACAGAGACGGCGAGCCGCGCCGCCCAGCGACGGAAGAAAGCGGCCACGTGCGAGGGAGCGGGACGGCGATAGGTGCGCGCGGGTCCGTTATCGCGAGAGCGGGACGCGGTTCCACGGGGGAGAGGGAGGCTAGATAGCGACGTTGCCAGCGTCGCCAGGCGCGCGCGGGAACCGATTAGCGGCCGGCTGATAACCCCGTAGAACCTTTATTGCTCCCTTATCCCAATGACGGCGGATTTTATTGTAAATAAATCAATATCGCATCGATCAGACACATTGATACTGTACTCCGAGCGAGTATAATAATTCTTCAGTAGGCAGTTGGAAGTGGAAGTGGAAGGCAGCGCTGAGGCGTGAGAATCGCACGTTCAAACCAGTCTTGTAGTTGGTGCTAGGTAACTGGCGGCAAATAGCAGGCCCTACCGTATACGTTAACGCGCCGATAAGTGAGACGCTCTCACTTTCCTCAATTCGCCAAGACAGGATTGGGGAGGGCAAAGCCCGCCTCAGCCCGGATGCGAATTCAGACCAAATAAAGGCCCGAGTGTCGCGGCCGGCAGCTCACGGATAGGAAACCTGTTGAACTGCCAACTGCCAACTGCCTACCTGTACCTACCTGTACGGGTGTCGTAGGCCAGCGGCGGAATGCCGAGCCCGTAGCTTAATCCTAATCCGGACAATAAACTAATATACGGTACTACCATATACGGCGAAAGAGAAGACGCCAGAACGGTGTTCGAAACAAGGAATTTAACCATCGCTTTAGCTAGTTATATCAGGTCAAACAAGCAGGCAGACTCCAATTTTGATCTTGTTGAGATTAAGGAACGGATTTATTTAGATGGAGTGAGTGATAATTACGTCGCGCTGAAGCGGTTCACAATGGCCAAATCGGCCGGAATGTGTAAATAGACTGTGCAGTGTGCATCGCGGGTCACCGGCGCGCGCAGTTCTGCAGTCTGCAGTCAAGATCACGCACACAGAGACAGGAGCGCCCAGCACACTCACACACACGATGGTCGGTGGTGGGCAGCCTAAGCACGCCGCTGCCGGTCGGAAGACAGACCCGCCTAAGGTCACCTGTACTCGGGCTCGGGCTCGGGAAGGCCGATGGGATGCTTCATCTGTTTAACATCCAAACAGGTAGTAGTTAGTACATGCAGATCAACCAACCACCTCTTCTCACCTGACCTGTTAGTGCACTTTACCCCCGGACACCCTGTAGAATATAATGTAGTATACTATACTCGTGCAAGTTTCAACCTTTTCACACTCCGCGTCATTGGAAATCAAGTTCTGTAAATCCTAATATTTGTACAGCGCCCCCAAGTGATTGTCTATCACTACTTTACTCTTCTATTATTATCGAATCGTGATATAAACGATTGCATTTACCTGAATGCCAATAAATATTGCAGCACGCATTTAATCGCTACCATAAAAGACGCATATTATATTGTATAACGAATTTACAACTATCATGATACGGGCATTATCCTAGTATGGTGATCGATAGAGTTCAAATAATTGTGTAAAAAATACTATTAAAATTTTTTAAAGTTATAGTTATAGACAGAGATGTGCAAAATGGGTACCCAAAACCATTTGAAATGCAAAATGGAAATGGGTCAAAACTTTTCCATTTGAAAATGCAAAATGGTTTTTAGAAAAGCATTTCAAATGCAAAATGCAAAATACCTATTTTCAAAATGCAAAATGGTTTCTCGGGTCAAACAATTAAAATAATTATAGAATTTTTAAACAATTTTGTCATTTAATAATGGACATCAATGTAGAACAAACATTATACGTGATGGTAAATCCAAAAACACCACGACTACAGATTATGAAACCACAAAAAAATTGCGCGGGACTAATGTTGCCAACGTAAAAACATAGAAACTATATCTAACATTTAATATTACAGCGTCATGGCCCCATGTTCAGTATTTGAATCAGTATTTTTTGTAATGGTTTCACTCAATTGCCAGGGCTCCTACCAGGGAGCAACTTGACAAATGGAAATTATCTCTCATGGCGAGGTTGAGGACCGACTGATATTTGGGGCTTATGAAAAAAAGATGAGTAGAAATAGTATGAAGAATGTTGCAAAAAGCATTTAAAATGGAAAGTGCATTGAGAAAAGCATTTAAAATGCAAAATACCCATTTTGCATTTCCATTTGAAATGGATTTATTTGAAATAAAGCACATCTCTGGTTATAGATTAGAAAGAGAGGTTACAAGTTACAGCGGAGCTGATACCGAGTCTGGTGTGGTCGACAGTACTAGAGGAGGCCATGTTGTGACGTAGAGGTCGTGACGTCACAACGCGGAGACGTCACCGGCGCGCGCCGCCGGCTCACCGAGGGGCAAGGGGCAAGAGGCAAGAGGCAAGCGCCCGATGGATATACCCTACCCACTCACAGTGCCCACTGCTCCGTACTGGATTCTGCACTTCTCCCGAACCGAGAACTGCGGGCTGTTCGTATGTCAACAAACATAATAATAATGCACACGCACATTCGGTAAAGAAGCCAACAAACAATCAATCATAAAAACTTCGGTGGATACGGAAATATTGACTAATTCCTCTAGTAGACGTAGTAGAGCGGGGCCCACTACGTCACCACCGAACCGTACCACCGCTATTGATAGCGTAGCGCACAGTGAGGGCATCCACGAGAACACGCACAACACATCTGACTGCACCAGCTATTTGAGGATTAATGCAAGCTGCAAGATCGGATTCCGCTCTTCGGGGTAAAATACTGTTTATAAGGTAATTAGATAATAATGGCCGTGCAAAGCAAATGAATAAGGATCCGTTGTAATTCCTAACTTCCCAACCGATCCGTCTTTACACTATATAGACAGAGGCACTTCTTGAGGTGTCACATAAAAAAATACTTAAATATTAAAATTCGTAACAGTTTAAAAAACAGTTTTTTGGTGCTTGCTGTAAAATTTGATAAATTTAATTTACGCATTCTACGAATGAAGCCGTCGATGTGTGAGTTTTACACATAATCCTAAATAATTATTTAATTTAAGTATATTTTTTTTGTATTTTAGACAAATTTTACCAATGTGCGGTTAAGGGCGTGCCTGGGCATTAACAGGTTTGCCTTAAATATATATTTTCTTATAAGTGTTAGGTCTACAACGAAGCTATCAGTGGCAGGACTCCACACATTTTAGAGCCAATGAGCGACTGATCATAATAGTGAACGATGCATAAAATGTATCGGAATGTGAGTGAGCTTACAACGCAGCTCTCGGTGGCATGGCAGTAAAGGAACTGAATTAAGACTACAGTAATCTATATATTATACTACAACACAACGGAGCTATCAGTGGCGGGACTATGACTATACACAATGTTTTGGGATGTTGCTTCATTCTATTAGAGATAATACAATACTTTGTTTGGGATGGGGAAAACTCCAGAGAGTAGTTTAAGGACAATTATTATGATTGTTATTGTCCATTGCGGGTGTCTGTGTCTGGAGTCTAGACAAATAAGGCCAGGACATCAGGTCAGAAAGACATATGTATTGTAATACCGAAATGGAGATTCGTCAAATAGAATAGAACGTAATGGGAAGAATGTTCTCGGTGGGGTGGCACGGAGCGGCGCCACGGCGGAGATCGATCCCCCGCCCTCGGTGGGTGTGGGGGGTGGCGCTGGGCGGGGGTAGGTAGGTGCAGTGTTTACTGTTTACACAGCGACTGGGCTACCACTTTACACTGCACGAGATGCGACATCTTCGGTTCGGCACCTCGCACTCATTCATTCATTGCCATCTGCCAAAGATAATCAATCATCAATCATTTCGAGGAGTGAATATTACAGGAGAATGCCAACCGTCTGGAGCCAGTGGGACTGCCTTCACCGGGTGATACTGAAAGTATCTACCACTCTGGAACGTACTACAAATATCTATACCTTACCTATATAATTTTGTATTTATTTAGATGTACGCAATTTTTTCATAATGTTTCAAAGACCCAATCCTGTCTGATTACGTCTAAAAGGGATCTAAATGATAATCTAGTCTCCTTCAACGGAAGCAATCTTCCGAACAGGCCTTCCATTGATATGCTTGGTGTAACTATAAGTGACCAGCTCAGGTACGGGGGCTCCATCGAAGCCAGAGTGTAGTTGGCCTCTCAGAAGCTGGGCGTACTGTACAGGGCCCGCAGATACTTTAATAATACACAACTGCTGACCCTGTACAAATCGCAAGTGCGCCCTACTGTCGAATTTGGCAGCCATCTCTGGTCCGGAGCCCCTAGATACCTGAAAAAAACCCTTGACTCTGTGCAAAAACGGGCGGTCCGTTTGATAGATTCCCCAATCTTAACAAACGGACTGCAATCTTTAGAGCACAGGCGTCAGGTAGGTATGCTGTCCTTGTTCTATCGGTATTACAATGGAAGATGCTCTGAGGAACTAGCGTCATTGATCCCTTCGGCACCGGTGCGTAGTCGGGATACACGCCAAACGCGCGCCCAACATTTGTACACGGTTGACATTTGTCACATGAGAACGGGTCGCTTCTACGATTCGTTCTTAAGTTCAACAGCTCGGCTGTGGAACGAACTGCAGGCGTCTGTGTTTCCTCCCTCCTACAACATGGGACTCTCCAAGACCCATGTTCACTCCTTCCTCTCCACAAAAAGACCCTCCCACACAGCATCCCCAAAGATGACATAGGCCCTGAGGGAAATTATTTTCTTCAGGGCCTCCTGTGTAAAGTTAATATATAAAAAAAAAAATAAAAAAAAGTAAAAAAAATAAAAATAAGATACGGTTCAAGAATTACAATTATGTTGGTTTAGAAAAAAGTTAAATAAATACCTTTGTATATAATCATAAACTTTTCTTACATATATAGAACTTTATTTTGAATAAATAAATTGTGAAATAACACAAATGAATCAACTAAAATTTACTCGCGCACGCTGGGATTTGAACCCGGGACCTCCGGATTCCTAGCCGATAAACGTAACCACCGACCCACGGAAGCCGTCATGAAAAGATAGTTTTTACTAATTCAATGAACAGATTTCCTACTTTGTAATTAAAATTCTTGAGCCTTGGTAATAAATTCATCTACGCTCTTCGACAAAATACCAGATTGAACAACTTAGGAAAAATATCAATAGTGTAAAGTGTCATCACGATTGTAAATATGTACAATCAAATTAACGGTTAACTGATAATACTAAAAATTTAATCTCTAAATTAACTTTCAACAAAAACTTTATATTACGCTGATGCGATTATTATTATTTCTATTATCCCTAGCATTATCTATTATTTTTATTTGTATCCTACCTTATTTTTATCTTTATGTTTACAAGATTCACCTACTCCAATTCCTTTCCTGTATGTGATCATGTACATAATATTATATATTCAGTATTGGTTATTTATGAAGGGAAAGAACTATTTTAAAGAATACCTGACATCATTAATCTTTTTTTTTCATTTCAATTCTGTTTAAAATTTCTTTTTAAAATAATTATTTAATTTATCTTTGTTTTCATCGCTTTCTTATTTTCAGTTAAACCTATACCTATTTTACAACTGAATGAATCATGTATTACATTTATATAATTATACACAAATTTCGACTACCATAATACAGACATGTGTCTAGTGTGGTAGTCGAAAAACATGTAAAAAAAAAACCTGTATCCAAATATATTTTTATGAATAAAGAAAAAAAAACTACAGATCGACCATGGATAACAGACAGACAGACAAGAGTACAGAAGAGCAGTGACATGGAAGCGTGCCGACTGTCGCCGAAATATGGCCGAATTGCACGGGCTATCAAAGTGGCGGAAGCCTTTATTTACTACAAAAAGAGTTAGGTATTAAATATGGTTCCACGATAACTCAACACAGTGACAATTCAACACACCTTTGAAAAGTGATATAGTCATTAGAAACGTTGAAAAAAAATTTAAACCTAACCTACTTAACCCAGTTAATAAAGTTTTAGTTTTATCACTTTCCACGACTTTATATAACTTTTTAAATATGTGATGAATTATTATTTTGATGATTTATACGGTCACCAGTAAATATAGGCGAGGAGGCGCTGTGCGTAGATGCTATTTATCTTGCAGTGAATAGTATAATAAGCATTCTTGTTCCCATTATTCAAAAGTATGTCAACCTTTAATTCATCTTTTCCTTCCCGTTTAGTTGATGATCGACATCTGTATTAAAGCTAGTGTGCTGAGATTACGCGTCCTGAGTATTTTGACCGCGACCAGTCGATGCATCCACCGACTGCTACGGCTTCCACCCACGGCCCCCCGCCCCCGCCCCCGCCCCTGCGGGATGTGTTGGAATCACCCCCACGGGCTTTTTCTTGCTTCACAGTCTAGTGAAAGTTGTGTGTTTGTAAGGAGAAGCGAAATTTGATTTACCTTAATTACTATAAAAGGCAACGAAAGCGGCGTAAAAAAATTAATCAAATATTATTATTGTCTGCATTTGGGAAATTTATAATTTCCGATTTTATGTCTGGGTTAAATCTTCCCCATAAGAAAAACTAAACCCTTCCACACACTTTTCCACAAATGATCATTTAGTCAATCAACATTATGCAAGTGCATTATATAAGCAAAATAAATACAACATAAGAACAACACGTCAACTCACCAGAGATCAAATGGGAAAATAATTCACCGACTCCAGATATTTTCATATCAAAGGCTTCGTCTCGGTAGAACTCCTAACAGGGTCTATAAATCCTACTGATCCCTCAACATAAATATTTTAAAAAATCTTTCGTTATCCTACATGTATTTAAAATGACTGATTTTTGCATTTTTATAAATACTTTTGTTGACAGATCTAATACGCCTACATTTTTAATGAGCTAGGTATAATGCCAGTAGCCGATAGAAAATATAGATATATTGTAACATATTAATTTTCAATCGAGTAATTATTATTCAATGTCAACCATTTACAATTATTTAATTAAGTGTGGCCAGCCATCCCGAATATTTACCGCAGAAGCTATTAATTACAAACAATAAAGATTTCTTTTTTTACGAGCCACTTTTCTGCGGGGACTCCGGGATCTAATCTTGCGCACTTACACTCTTGATTACACTTAACTTTGATTAAATAAAGCCACGAATTACGGGAAAGGAACGAAGCAACTGCAAGCGGCGTTTCGCGCCATTTGGAGTTGCTTCGTTCCTTTCCCATAAGTGTAGGTTCAGCTCGGCAGTCCGGCTCGCGTATGTATAGGTAGCATTACATAGACATCCAATTGAAACAATTATAAACTATGCACGACTGATTTGAATTAATATTTCCTCAAGAGAATTAATCGAAAACAAAAATTAATGTTTGAGTCGCCCACCATTTCCCGGAAAAGTCAGAGTTGCAATATAACAAAAAAGCTTTCGAAAAATACGATTTTAAACTAATATTAATCTTTCGAAAAAATGTTCTTCTAACCGGTTTAACTTTGTGGTGGCATTATTTGTTTAATTAAAAAGACAAATAACTTAGTTTGCATCACATTATTTTTATATACACACTCTACATGTTACGCGAACGATGTTTGCTTCATCAGGAGTAAATGAACACTGACTTTACAGATATACTGTGTTACTAATTAGATTCTCGCGCGCCCGTCTACGTCGGTGTGGTAAAGCCGGCCTCGAGCTTGCTTTAAGACTGTTTTAACCATAGACATATGAATATTAGTAGACCTGCCCTAAGTGATTAAAAGCGTATTATCCCCACTCCCCATACCGGTTCCATTGGAGCCGGCTGTGCTCGCGTATGGCCTCAAGTGAAATTTGAAAACGTGACGTCATCATTCTTGTGCGAACTATGGTCGAGGCATCATCGGTTCATTTTACGAAATAACACGGCAAAATGTTGACTTGTACTATGAAAACTTGTAAAAATAGATGTGAAAAAGAGAATAAACCCAATTGTCGTATTACATTCCATATATAAGCATTATTTTACTTTATTTTAAGCATATTCACATCGTATAATATGAATCAGTTGTTACTATCACATCGAGAAACGTCTGGACGCGAAACACAAAGCTGGTTGGTTGCTGGGAAGTAAAATTATGAACATTTATAAAAGTGTCTTAACTAAATACTTAAACGAAATATTCGACTCTGAAAATAGAACCGATTTTTTTTGCCGAATTTGGACTTCGCAAATTTGTTCATAACGTGGCGAGTAATTTGCGCTCCCATGTAAAAATGTCTATTCATTCAAAAGCAGATTTTCCTTTTAAGAAGTAAATGGTGATATTATAATGCGAGATGCCTATTTACTGTCAGATTGATTTATTGACGAATCACAGTCAGCCTCACTCCCTTCGTTCTTCAACAGTTGATTTTACCCCTCGCCATTATCTTCTCGTTTATTAATTCCTATGTCTGTGGTTTTAACCAAGCAAACGCCACGGTAATAAGTGAAGCTTTTCACTGATCTGACCTTTCGCGCCGCGTAATATTTACACCACGGTTTTTTAGTAAGGCTGTAAATATCGAACACCAGTGGACATGGATGAGGGGAGGGGGGTAAGAATGGGGAGTGGGAAAAATATTTAAGTGTTGTAAGTGCTTCCTACATTCTGATTTCTACCTAATAATACCTGAAGATTCAACTTCGCAGCAGTCCTCGTGTGCTTCATTTTACATTAGATTTTCTGCTGCACATTTCCAAGTGTAGTCTAATGTCCATATTACAGGCAGACCTCTGGCCGAACGAATGCGTAGTTTGGTTGATTTAATGGCAGAGTGCAGTGGAGCGAGGCAAACTAGTCTCATTTATGAATCAAGCCAGCAAACAAAAAAATAGAAACCGAAATAATGCGGCATAAACGCGAACTACTATTATAAAGATAACTACGGACTAGCAGCTAATGCTATGTACTGAACCTATTACATTAGAATATGATTACGGATGGTCCGCGCTCCACTTTCAATAATATGATAATTGTGGCATTCCTTTTGACGCGCGCTCTCAGTTGCTGGCCCGTAGTCCAGAATCCGGGCTGGGCGGGCGGAGGTTCGTGACCCCGTAAAGGCATTCCAGACACCGGCCAGCCACCAGCCACCAGTCACTAGCCACTATTGTCCTGCCGCTGAGAGCTCTTTCCGACAAACCCTTTTGATGCCTTTTCGTCAAAAAATATAATAAAATATGTAACAAACTACTAATCTATTGACAAATAAATGTGTTATTATTATTATTATACACATTACATGCGTCTATTAAAATATTATTTTGGAAAAGCAACATTTACAATATTTAAAAATGTATGGTAAAATCAGTTTTGTATAATATCATATTATAAGGACTTGTGGACAACATGTCTGTTGGTTCTGGAGGCTTCTAGTTGGAGATATCAGACCCATTTTCAATCTTTTAACATTATGGGGATTTGGAACACCTGAAGATTTGGATTTAATGCAGTTCCATAGTATATTTGGGTGGGAGGACATGTGTGCTATGGCATTCTCAATTGAGTTCTTTATGGAGTGATCTTAGTAGAGAGAATAGAAGAGTTTCTTTTGTAATGAGAGCCGAATTATATATATTATTATAATCCCTACTAGTTTTAGCGGAATGTGAGTTTCTATAAGGTGATGAAATGTGAATAGATTTTTTGAACGCCGTGTTTACATCAAAAATCGAAACTAACTCATGCCAGTTTAACTAATCGAGAGATAATATGATTTTTTCGTGCTTTTTTCGCCGCGCCGAAAAACATAAACCCTCCTAACCCTAACGGGTTAGGAAAATAAAATTTGTATGATTATATAAAAGGAAACGATAAGAGTCTCCAAAATGAATAATACAAAAAATACCGTGTCGAAGTCAGTAGAGTGTAGACAGGATGATGGACCATTATATTATATTATTACAATCCTGAAAGATTCGTGCAGTCGATAAATGATTTATGCTAATAATAGGTGATAAGCGGTCAATATTACCATATGTTCCGTGGTCCTGCCGCTGAAAGCTCCATTTCAACGATTTTTTACATTAGCTCCATACGAGAGGTCTTTAGGAAAATAATTTCACTCTGAGCCTTTCTTTGGGGATGCCGTTTGGATTTGTGGAGGGTTTTCGAGAAAATTAAGGACATGACCGTCTGTCCAGGAGTGAAAGATGTATGAATCCATCCCCCCCGCAAGGTGCTCTGCTTGAAATCAAGTTTTCAGGACGATTTACTCGAGCGTAAAGCCATGTAGCTGACGGGGGGTAGTATTATAGTATAGGCATTCTGTTATGTGAGGCCAAATACTGTTGAACTATTCGAAGATAACTGTGATGCCCAGTGAATAGTAATTTGTTTGACCGTGTTGCACGGCATAATACCCCAAAAACAAATCACAATAATACGTCGTGAAAAATCAGTAATTTTCTGTACCCCTAAAAAATATGAAAAGTTTTAAAATTCTTCTATTGTATTTTGTAATTCTTTACGTATTATGTTGCAAATTCGATTCAGTAATAAAAAGTGTTTTTATAAAGCGAATCAATTTATAACTCATTGTTTCAATTTAAAGTGCCATGCACAAATCGGTCACCAAAAAACCCCTACCGCTGCGCCAGTCGCCTGTGCACCGCACCGTGCCACATATGGATGAAGATCGAGTCCGAAGAGTGCGAAGGATACAGGTATTGTAAGCAATGTTATGCATTTATTCAACAATATATTGCATAACAAAAATTTCATTATAATTCGCCAAACTGTTATTATTAGGAATAACAAAAAGTGTTGTTTCATATGATTTTTAGGTCAATTTACAAACAGTTCATTGGAGGAGTTTTTTCTGGTATATGTTTAAGTTTAGGAGAAATAATGGCTTTAGTAGAACCCAAAAATGTTAATGTTTGAGAAGGCACAGAGGGGAAAATACTCCCCGGGGTAGATACTATTTACCTGCAAAAATTCAGCTTTTCAATTATTTGTTCCAGTTCAATGCGTTCATTGACTGGGCTACGAAGAGACCCGTGTTAAAGGACACAAGTCCAGTAAATCAAAACGAGAAAATACTTTTATTACACGCATTTATTTTTCACTTGTTAACATTATTTTTACCATTAAAACAAACCGTGAATACCGCACAAGAGTCCGAATTGTCCAGAGATAGTGGTACTACAGAATCCCCAATTTGATTATACTATTACGCTGTAGGGATTGGGGAAGGGTAGGAAGGTTGAGCAGTACCTGACTATTCGGATCTGGTCTTCAAACACGTCTAAAGCCATTACAAGCAATTATCTCACCAGGGCGATACTAAGAGAACCCATTATGGAGAAGCTACGCAAAGTAAATGCAACAATGTGGTATTTTCATAAACTATGTATGGAAGATTTAAAGTAAATTTGTGTAATTCTGATCATTGTTCTGGAAATGAATATGCCGGCCAGCGGCTGAGTTTCCATCGCGTTTGAATCCCATCCAGGCGTAGTGTCTATTCCTCGGCTGGCTCCTAGTGTGTTACGGTAGCAAGTCCTACTGTGGTGGTAGTATGAGATTTTCAAATATTGTCAGGTTATTTGTAATTTTTCCCGCATATTCTTAACCGGTTTAAACCGGCTACAACGTTGATATGGGGTAGAAAACTGGTCGGTAAGACAGCTGTCACAGACGCCAACAACGCCATACCCACGAACAAAATAAACATGACGTTTAGGCGGCAAATCAAAAATGGCACATCTTGGGTACAGATAATTAATACTCTCACATAAAAAAACATTTTTGTAATTTTTTCAACAATAAAAAACGGTAAAAATACCCCACGAAAAGATATTCAAACATTTGCTTAGATGTAAAAGACACGCAATAGCAATGAATCGATAGATATAGTACAGACGGCCATCGCGGGTTACTTCACTCTCTGAGAACGGAAATACACAAAACGCGTAACTTTCAGTAACTTAATGGGTGTGGATGGTTGTTTGGTTGCAGTGGCGGATGATTGACAGCGGTCGCGGGGGTGGGGGCGGAGCGGCGGGCGCAGGCGGGCGCAGGCGCGCGCTCAGTGGGCCAAGGTCGCCCCGCGCCCGCCCCCCGCCCGGCGCGCCACTGACCATCGCGCTAATGGAGGGCCAGCCTGCTCCCGACTCCCGACTCCCGACTCCAGACTGTCCAGGAATTCGAGGTAGACGAGGATCGCGGGTCATGAAGCGCGACCGACCCGACCCCGCCATGTTTTAAGATTAAAACAATACGAATAAACTTCATTAACAAATCACACGTGAGAAAGTATGTGTTTTTATTTTTAATTATGTATTTTAAAATTATGCACGATCGTCTGAGTAAAATGTCTTCCACACAAGTTACCGTTCTGTGGAGTAGAAATATCAAATCAAGGCTACGTGAAGACACTTACTAACAGTTTTTTTACTATAGTACATCAACACTTAGTAATGTATATATTTTTCGGACTAATTTCTTCGAATCGGTCTTATTTTAACCAGTAAACGAGGAGAATTTTCACAACGGGAAAAACCCCAAACGGTTTTTTCCGTGGCTGCATACAAACTTTCATTACAATATGGCAGTTGCAAATCTTGGAAGCGGAAATTAGCAGACTTCCCGACATCTGACCGAGCTGAAAGTCGGCAGATTGAATCGTTTTCGATAACAATGCATTATTTGGTGGCAATCACATATACACACGCCCCAAGAATACCGCTTTAAGGCCATTTTAGTTCTTATAAAACTCTAATATTTTTTCTATTTTTCAATTATGTAGTGAAAACTCCTGACGCCGCCAAGAAGCCCCATTATTAGCGGCCTACACGAAGGTATTTGGCTCAATATATTTTGGTTTGACTGAGGATTGAACCGATACCGATTGGGTGGGACCGACTATGCGTGATTGTTCATACAGGGTGTATCGGCACGTACCCGACAAACTTTAACCAGCTATTCCTTAGCATATTTGGAGTCAAAAATCTTATGTGCACTTTGCTGTCCGGTAACGTTTTTTTTAATAAAAAAATTATTATTCATATTTTCACCACATGTCACCACTGTTTTATCCTTTATCAAAGTTTGAAAACCCATCTGGCAAATATTTTATTCGAATTCCGTTGAATAATGCACGTGTGTACCTATATTGGCGCACTTTTACAATCACAACGAAATGGCACGGTACCATTCGTCTCATTTTTAACTATTATTATTTAGTGTGTGCGAAAGAGCGAAGACGCTTTTTGACATACTTGCTTATAACAGCTGTTGAACACGAAACGCAATGCCAATGACAGTGATGTAGTGTGGAAATTTTATTTTTTTTGTTTTTAATTGAAAAAAAATGCTTCCGGACAGCAAAGTGCCCATAACATTTTTTACTCCAAATGTGCTAAGGAATAGCTGGTTAAAGTTTGTCGGGTTAGTGCCGATACATCCTGTATAATGCATTGACATCGACAACGAGTCTGTCCGCAGAGTTTCAGGTCGATCGAGTATCGGAAAGTGGGTTCATTTTCACTTCCAGGATTTGCATCCTGAATGAATCACGAAAACATAATGGAAATACAAATAGAAGTATTTTAAAGAATAGCCGTCACGGGACGCCTGGAAGTGGTAACTGCGAAACATCGATATTATTTTTATTGAAAGAAGGAAAGATGTAAGTAAACATGGCTTTATCTTTTTGATAATAAAACAATTCTTTTAGATTTTGTGCAATTTTTCATTTCTTTATTCAGATATAATTTGTAGCTAAGTTCCTAACCAATTTCTTCGTTCATTTCTACTGTTTTTCTCTTCGTATTATACACTTTGTATTGTGTTATCACTGGATAACATCAGTAAACATATATTATACAAAATAATGAATTAATAAACATACATTAGAAAATAATTATCTTTTAAAATAGATATACGACGAAAAGAGCAGCCAGGTTGGTTACGAGGCGGGCCGAAGGAAGCGTCGTTCCTTGCAAGAGCGTCGTCCCCTTTTGACACGCCAGAGTCGGATTTACGCCGAGGGGAGGCGATGGAGTTTCAATTATTGCCAGTAGTTGTAGTAGTAGTGGAATAAGTTATACGAAACCATCGTGCATTTTGGGGAACCGAACGTTGAAGGAAATAGAGAAGTTGGCGACTCAAATCTGTAACTAAATACAGCTAAAAATCCTACTACAACAGCAAATATTCTATAAATATTATTAGTATCGTCCTGATGACGGACTTGTACGTTTGAGAAGATTGTTCATCAACGTAATAAAATTTGGTTAGAGAGAATATGACGGGAATTTAACTGAGATAAAATTAGAACGATATCATAGCGCGTGAATATTCTATTGAAGCATGTAACAAATGACCGCACCCACGAGTGGGGACTGGGGAACTCCCACCAAGGCTCCCACCAGACTGCTGGCTGCCTATAATACTATACTAGAGGCGGGTGGGCCTACAGAAGTAGGCGCAGGTCAAGGGTGCGCGCGAGAGAATCGGCGAAAAGAAACGTCACGGCCCCTGCGCGCACTTTACCTTGGGTGCATTAGTCCGGAATCGGTGTTTGCCACTGCTTGCACTCGTTCCGACATTCGGGCTTGAGCCGGGGCGACGGGCGACGGTCGACCCACTAACACACACCGGCCACCAATTTATAAGGCCTGTCAAAATGTGACACGCGGACGCTTTGGAGAATTAAAAACGTCGCATTTTATTTACTGTCTTCGCGAACTAAGCCGCGTGCGAAAACATCGCCTTTTAGTTCTATCAAGCTTCGTGGGTAAATGTGACTGACTAGCCTGGTACTTCACCTCTTTCAGCCTCACAACATAACCGATTGAGAATGACAGCTATTGCGCGGTATTCAAAGTAAATGTGACTGACTAGCCTGGTACTTCACCTCTTTCAGCCTCACAACATAACCGATTGAGAATGACAGCTATTGCGCGGTATTCAAAATGAGCTGCATGCATATTTTGTTCAGGGAAGTCACGAAGTGGAAAGAAACGAAGAATGGACGAATTTACAATGTACGCAAACTTTCTAGGCAGTCTAGGCAGTCTGGGGGGAGGTGGGAGTTGGGCGGTGGAGGGGCGGATTTCTAGTTCCTTTCTCTTTTCAAGCGGCGCCCACCGACTATGCAGACGTCCCACCACACCAGGCCAAAGTTCGGCCAATCAAACAATTTAGCAAGCATTGAAGATATCACTCGTAGTAACAGTATGAGTATCTGAGCCATAAATACTACTTTGTGTCTTCAAATCACAAGTGAAGTGTACAACACAACTAGGGCCTTACAGTAATTTAGTTTGGGAGGCGAGTATGATTAGAACCATTAATTAGATAACACCACTGACTTATGTCACCCCAAGTTGTTTGGTTTTGGTTAGCAGTGGTATCTAGGTCCCGGTGTACTGCCCAGTGCCCACCTACTGGTGGTGGCAGTGGAGAAATGGATTCAAACGTCCGTCACTCCTAGACACATTGATCCCCACCGAACTTCTTCTCCTCCCTTTCCCTAAAAATACCCTCCTCATACCGTCCTCAAAGATGGCAAAGTGAAAGTTTAATTGAATAATCTGAGAGATCACCAGTTAAATGTCAGGTGCGTGGTGCGTCTCTTAACACCTGTATATTTAATAATATACTATATTAGAATATAATTTTATAGAGATTAGCGGAATTTTGGGCAATTCTCTAAATCAGATATCGCCCTTCGAGTGATTTTCACTAAATTGCTTTCTTATCTATAAAATCATCTTGAGACCCTCGGCTTGGGTATTTATATCCAAGAGCGCGTCTTGAATGAGATCGAATTCGGAAGAATTATGCAAAAAAAAAAGAAAATTCAACCTGTCAAACATTAAACTTATTTGGAGAAGAAAGGATAAACTTATTTTTAATTAAAAAAAACTCAATTACTACAAAATCAGATATGAGCACATCAGCAGAATGCTGTCTGCTCATCAAGTAACAATAATTGTGAAGGTAGTCACTAATTGTAAGTTCGCATAAATATACGACTTCTTGCAAAGCTTTCGTACTTATATAATTATCGTAAGGCCTATATTATCAAGTTAGACCGCGGACTACACCAACAGGTGGAATCTGTCGAGGATAATGACAGATGCTAATGTCATCAATTGATGACTTCTTCAAGGGCCTTCCTATCTATATAAACACTCCCAACGACTGAATGAGATGAATTCGAGGGAATTGTCCTAAATGGAAGGTTGCAGACTCGCTTAAATATATGAAAGCGCGCATGTTCAACGTACATATCCACCACTAGTGAATGAGATGAATCTGAATATATGAATCTGAGCAACGAGCTTATGTCACTTATGATGCGAGATTCCATTATACCCGGTCCGCTGACGACACAGGTAATAAGACACACAGACACACTGGCAAGGTGGAGACAGAGGACTTACCAGCATCGATGAGCTCCGGAGAGACCAGCCCCATGAGGTCGGGCTCCTCGCCGTACCAGAAGATCCACAGCTCCTTGGCGCTGTCGAGCGAGAGCGCGGGCGGCGTCTGCGGGGGCGGGGCCGGCGGCGGGGCGGGCAGGTCGGGGTCGGGCGGCGCGGGCGGGACGTGCGCCACGCGCCGCCACACGCACAGCACGTCCCCGGCCAGGCAGCGCGCGTAGCTGCTGAGCACCGGGTCCTCCAGCGGGGAGCCCAGCACGCCCAGCACACCCAGCCCGCCGACCCACGTCAGCTTACGCCACTTGATGCCGCATAGTTCGGTCTGTGACAAACAAACAAACAACTAATTAACCAGGTCACTTCCTTTGGGTGGGTGATTCCAGTCATAATCACATCACATCAATCAGATATAAAGCTATTTAGCCTTATAGCTGACCTAGAAACACACTGAAATGAAGATGAGTAGAATCGTACTTTCAGGGAAATTTAATAGCGCATAGTGAAAAGGGACCATAACATTTTAAGGGGTAGTTAAAGTTGAACATCAAACTTAATCAGGCCACTGAAACGCCCACCTGCAGCTTTCGGCAGTAGGTCGAACATGGGAAACGCCTCATTTTTTATTTGTATAACTGATACATCTGATTGTTTTTTAGTAAATTCATTGAAAAACCACTATCCTTGGAAAGTGTAGTGATGTTTACATTTTAAGCACGAAATTCTTCGAATTAGTAAAAGTATAGTAGGTTCCTACGATTAAAATCGGTTATAAAAGAATATGATCTGTTGGGTATTGCTGACGTTTATGCTCGAACCAAATGTATGGCGTTATGTTTAGTGGGTACATCCCCAAACACACTCGGGGAGTGTTATGTCAGAGGGATTAGATCGTATTTGGAATGCGGACAAGAAGTATGACTACTCAAATGTTTCAGGGCAGCAGTAGAGTCCTGCCGCTGAGAGCTCCAATTTAATCATTATTTCTATACACGCTGTAACGTGTGGGTTACTACCCAATCGTCACATAACTGCACATCCCTACTGAAGCTATTCCAACTCTAGACGGAGTTTGCCAAAGGTTAAGTATCATTTGCTACGAGCGAATCAGCTAATTGAGAGCCTGAATTTTATGGATTCAGGTATTATTACTAAACCCTGAATCCATAAAAGGAGGAAGTTCAGGGACTGGACAGTGGACGTGACTCAGGGAAGACATCAATCAAGATACTATCTTCACGTATTCTAATCCTTTTTGTGTTCACATCTGTTTGAGCAACGAGGACTTAGCTATTCCGTTGATACTTGATGCGCATGACGGTGCGAATTTTGGATGCACTCTGAACTGACCCTTGAGTCACACAGGAGGAAGCCGATGACTAAGCCAACGAGATTTATTTATTTATTTTACATATAACAATATTTATGAAATTATACTTGCGTAATAGTGCAGGAAATTACTGTTTAAAACACTTGTACAAAAAAATATATAAATAAAAATATTACAGTAGGTACAAAATATAAAATAAAAAATCCAAAATATTTTTTTTCTTTCAGACGACAAAATACTGTTAATATGTTAATAAATTTAAATAGCTTTATCAAAATATTCCCCTACATGAGGAAAAAAACTTCAATAAGGTATGCTTATACAGGGTGTATCGGCACTAACCCGACAAACTTTAACCAGCTATTCCTTAGCACATTTGGAGTAAAAAATGTTATGTGCACTTTGCTGTCCGGTAACGTTTTTTTTTAATAAAAAATTAATTAAACATATTTTCACCACATGTCACCACTGTTTTATCCTTTGTCAAAATTTGAAAGCAACATCGCAACTCTCGCGTGTTGCTGCGAACGAAGCCCGTATTACATAATCCAGTACCAGAAAAGAAATATTTTATTTAACAATAATGATTATTCACATTTTTCGTATGCGAATCACTGATTGTCTTCTTGTATTGTACACATCAGTTTTATTTTTGTATCTAAATTGTTTCACCTCTGGAATGCTTTGGTTTCACCTCTTACGCGTTTCACGTATTAAATAGTCTAATTTTGAAACTAAGAAACTAATTAGTAGATTTCCTGAATTTATAATCGAAGTCCAATAATTCTGAGCACTTTTAAAAACAATTTTCCTCACTTAGGTACTTATCAATAATAATAATTGGATTATTTGAACAGCGCCGTTGTTTTTTAAATCACCGTAAGTGCTCTGTCAAAATGTTACTTGCTAGGCTATCCTACAACGTATATTTTTTAATAAATTTAGTTATTTACAACTTCGCGGAATGTGATTTATGAATATTATTGCTTATGTTAAAAGCCTTCCAGAATTACCGGAATATAACGAGCAGCTTGACACACTTAAGTTTATTTCCACTAATTTGAAGGTACAAAGAATGTATAGTTTTAAAAACAATCCCGATGAATCAAAAAACGGTTCATATAAAACTGCTGCGCAACACACTGAGACAAAGGAAAGCACTCACACAAACGTCATGACTGCATTGGATTGACCACCTGCAAATGAATGCTGCCAGATTGCTAATTTATTTAAACAATAATTATTAAATTTTATTTAAAATATCGCAATTTTTTTAAAAAATCGACAATAAATTACAACTATAATTTAAAAAAAATATTCTTAACCCCACGCTTTTTCGTAATTGATTAATTAATTCAGAATTTAAACGTTGCTTGAAATGACTAGCCGTATTTGGTGACCAGATCTGAATATCCAGGTTCAGAATTTAAACGTTGCTTGAAATGACTAGCCGTATTTGGTGACCAGATCTGAATATCCAGGTTTAGAATTTAAACGTTGCTTGAAATGACTAGCCGTATTTGGTGACCAGATCTGAATATCCAGGTTCAGAATTTAAACGTTGCTTGAAATGACTAGCCGTATTTGGTGACCAGATCTGAATATCCAGGTTTAGAATTTAAACGTTGCTTGAAATGACTAGCCGTATTTGGTGACCAGATCTGAATATCCAGGTTCAGAATTTAAACGTTGCTTGAAATGACTAGCCGTATTTGGTGACCAGATCTGAATATCCAGGTTTAGAATTTAAACGTTACTTGAAATGACTAGCCGTATTTGGTGACCAGATCTGAATATCCAGGTTCAGAATTTAAACGTTGCTTGAAATGACTAGCCGTATTTGGTGACCAGATCTGAATATCCAGGTTTAGAATTTAAACGTTGCTTGAAATGACTAGCCGTATTTGGTGACCAGATCTGAATATCCAGGTACTTCCTCACCTTCCACTCCTTCCCTTAGCCATAAAACTTACCCCAATTCAACATAAAAATTGTTTAAATTATCGGATGTAATGAAATGCATAATAATTAGACCCCAAAATACTTAATTATTCAGGGAAATAAACCCCTGAGTCATCAGTTGGAAATACCAACGACATTAAGTGAAATTAACAATGCAATAATCCTATTATTGCATTGTTTAAAATTTCACTTAATTATTAGCATTAGCAAATAATATTGGGATTAGCAAATAATAATTTACGACAATTTACTCGGAAATCAATAAAGCCAGAATAATAAAAAAAGAAAGTTATCACTTACGTCGTCTGTAAGTGGCTTTACCAAAGTTTGATAATGCCGTCAGAAGGTGAAACAGCTGTCACGCGTAATAATAATTACAACTAGCAGAACTTGTTTATAAACACACTGTTTTTATAAATTTTTTAATAAGACTGTTAAAATAAAAAAAATCTCTAAATTGAAATGGAGTTCTACAAACTAAACTTAAAATCAAATAAATTTATTGCGAAGGTTCAAAGTACTGTACTGTAATATTATATTAAATAATTTTTACGTGTTTAATTATTGTTTAAAGTCAGATTAAAGCGATTAAAAAACCCACCTGGCAATTCTTATTCGAGTTTCGTTGTTTTTACGTATTGGCGCGCTTACAAGCATCAGTCGTCTCATTTTTAACCATTAATATTTAGTGTGTAGGAAAGAGAGAAGACGCTTTTCGACACACTTGTCGAAAAACTTGTTGAATGCCGACGGGCATACTCTTCTACAGATTTTATTAAATATTGATATGTAGGTAATATTGATGTGTAAATGAATGACATTGTGAGAATTTTACCAATAAATAATAAATGAAAATGCGGACATGTAGTTTATGTTAATTTTTTTATTGGAGCATTTGTTCGAAGTGACTACCATTATTTTCGATGCAAGCGTGTAGTCTTGTTATATTTTGATTATTTAAGTTTGCAGGATTTGCTTTAATTTCTGCAGCGGCTTCCATCACTCGTTCGAGCAGTTGCTCTCTTGAGGCTATTGGCTTAGCATACACTTTTTCCTTGAGAGCCCCCCACAGGTAGTAATCCAGGGGGGTCAGGTCGGGTGATCTTGGTGGCCAAGCAATGGCCGGACTTCCACGGCCTATCCAACGACCAGGAAACTCGACATCCAAGTAGTTCCGCACGGCAATCGAATAGTGTGGTGGGGCTCCATCGTGCTGGAACCACATTCTCCGTAGTAATTCGAGGTTCACATCTTCCAGAATCTCGCCCAGTTGCACTTGTAAGAACTCCAAATACATCGGTCCATTTAGTCTGGGAGGCAACTCGATTGGACCGAGTATTTGATTTCCCAGGATTCCTGCCCACATGTTGATGGAAAATCTGTCCTGGCTCGACGACTCCCGAACAAGCTTGGGGTTTTGTTCAGCCCAATGGTGCAAGTTGTGCACATTTAGCACTCCTGTTTTAGTGAACTGTGCTTCGTCGGTAAACAATATGTTTTTCATGAAGTCTGCATCTCTTATGACATTATGCAGCATTCTTCTGCAGTACACGACTCTGGAAAAGTGGTCATTCTCCATGAGGCCTTGGCAGCGCCTATAGTGAAAAGGTTTGAGCCCGTGCTTCTTCAGAACTCTCCATACCGCCATGTGTTCCCTGTGTCCTATCATCAGAGCGACCCGACGCACGGACAGCGTGGGGTCTTCGGTAATTAAGTTCAGGATTCTCTCCTCAACTGCCACAGGAACGATGTTGTGTCCTCCGCCGGCGCCTTCAATCCGTCCGATGCCACAGTCACGCAATTGTTGATACATCTGAAACAAAACAACAAATAACAACTGCTTTTATTATTCAGCTCAGTAATAATGTCAAATAAACAATCGCGGGCTTTTTCACTCATTTTATTTTTAAAGAACACTTATTTTAGGCACATATCAGAAAACTTACGTTTTCTCTTCATTTATTTCATTTTTTTATAGTAAAATGTATAACAAAGTGTTTTAAATTATAATTTTCTTAACTAGGTACGGTTGATATCTTGGATTCACAGGGGTGAAATTGAATTCAAGTAATTTAAATAATCCCATGGTGAGAAAGGGAGTGAATTCAATTGCAGTGAATGATGCATTTATTAGAGATTAAAATTAATTAACTTTTTAAAACGCCGTTTAGTGACCACTGAACACAAATCACCTAAAGTACAATTTACATTTTTAAAGTTGGTGGCCCCTTGTTATGTTTTTAATGTTCCCAGTTTAAATTTCAAAAGCGCTTTTTGGCATTATCAATGAATGTAAATAGTTTCAATAAACAATTGATAGGGTACAAACCTGGACAAAGGTAGCATGGTGTGGGACGCGTCTTCCAGGAAACCTCATGCGATACTCCCTTACGGCTGCTCGTGAATTTCCATTGCAAAATCCATAAACAAAAACAATATCTGCTTGCTCGGCAGGTGGATAATTGAGGGGCATATTTCAACAGTAAAAACTTAGATAACAAAACAAAAACGAAACTAGAAACTTGATGACATGCGAACTCCCAAAACAGCACTGACCACTGATACGAGACGGGGTGGCGGGAACCACACGGGACTTGAGACAGAATATGTGTGAAAGAGATGACAGTAGCGCGGCGTTGCCAATTATTTTACCCCTATACTGTGGGCAGTAGCGGAGTGTGGAAATTTTATTTATTTTTTGTTTTTAAAAGAAAAAAAATGTTACCGGACAGCAAAGTGTACATAACATTTTTTACTCCAAATGTGCTAAGGAATAGCTGGTTAAAGTTTGTCGGGTTAGTGCCGATACACCCTGTATATTGAAATTGATGTACTAAATATATCAACAACATCGGAGTATAATATAATAAAAACACATCCTCAAAATTCGCAGAACATCTCTTGGTGAATAATCATACCCCACTTAACAACAAGGGTCCTAAACCATTGCATATAGAAAAAAAGGGCATTAGATTAAATTTACTTGAACAATTAGAAATCAATAAACGAACGAATGACCCAAATTTAACACTAATTAATAAAGTACGGAAAATAATTTACTCACCACTTCTTAGTATTTTCACAAAACCCAAGCAGTATAATGCACCCAAATAATTCATAGCAATAAAGTCATTAGTAAATAATTAAGAACCCATTACCATTTACTGAGGGGAAAACATAGATTGGTTTAACCAACAATAGATCATGTCATCGGTGTAACCAGTAATAAATCAATGTATGCACCTTCAAAATTTACATTTGAAATAGTATAAAAACGTCGTCTCAATGTGGACTAACCACAGTTTGAAAATGGCCTTGTAAGCCGAAACAGCTGTCACAATAATAATAAACTAAAACACTTGCAGAACTTAATAATAATATTATCAAATTTAATCTAAATTAAATTTATAAAAAAAAAAAAAAAAAAAAAAAAAAAAAAAAAAAAAAAAAAAATAAAAAAAAAATAAAAAAAAAAAACATCGGAGTATTTAATTATTTTTATAAGCAATAATTATTAGCCTGAAACACTCATCCACATTGAAAAATCTCCTGATAAAAGATACATGACGCCAACGGGACATTATGCATAAAAAATCTTGTCTTAAACATTAGTTTACCAAAAAAATAATAATCGGAGTATTTGTTTCCTAGCTGTTGAATCCGTCGCATAGGAGTGTAATATTGGGACGTTAATGTAGAATTGCTACAATAATATGGTAGGTACTGTCTTGTGACTGACCTGCTTGGAGAAAGAAAAGAGATTACATACTATAAATCAGGGGTATCAAATATTGAATTTATGATTTAATACAAACAGGTTAAATCGGAAATGATTCTACTAGATCAGATAATTTGATTAAATTTCTTCTTTCTAGATCAGATAATTTTATTAAATTTAATGAACGAAGTACGTTATCGTATTCTCTAGGAATGCCGATTTTAAAAATTACATATCTTAAAAATTTATTAACTACCGTCAAAATTTGCATATTATGTTAACATAACATTCTTTCGAAATGATTTGCAATCTCTCTCTTGACCTTTTGTAGTTACAAATATGTCAGTTATTCTCACGTATTTCAATCTAATTAAATTCCCAAGTTGTATTGTTTGAGCGCAAGTTCACTCCCCACAATCCCTTGCGCTTGAACCTAACACAGTTGACATTATAGCGGGCAAAGTGACAACGCAAATATATAAGAAATATGGAGAGGTTGCAATGGAGCTATCAGCAGCATGAGCGTATGCGGAGTAATGCGAGGTCGTGATTCAAAGTGGTTTCCAAGAAAATCTTGTGAGCACCGAGAAATGAATCTAAGCATCAAATGTAATATGTTATCATCTTATTTTGTAAAACAGAAACAGGAATCTTCGTTTCGTCTAAAGATCAAGGTCACACTGAACCTTATTACGCCAGCCATTTTATACATCCATTATAAAATCCATACGTACTTTTTAGTGGAATTTTTGAGTAACCTTATTATAAAGCAAAATTAAGACGATTTAACTAACCGCAGCGTTTACATTTTATTTTCAATGATCTTTACGACGAACTAAACAACCAAACATCAGAACTCCAAGACTGCAACTGGCAGAAACCAATCAAACATCAATACAGAATGGATGATAATATTTTGTCATATAATTGCACAAATAATGCAATATTAAATAATTGACTACACAAAGGGAAAATTGCAAGGTAGTAGTCGGTGTCGGTATGTTAGAAATTTAAATAAAACTAGAGCGGCTTGAAAAGTATTTGAGGTCGGTTACCAAACATGTGCGAATCTCTCAAGGATAACTTCATTTGTTGCCGGCTCGAGACGGCAGACTAGCACTGCTCTCCGCGTTGTTTCAGCGTTTCAGCGTGAAACTTGGAGATTCTTCCACCCGCCCAAACGACGATTGTAACATAACAGAAAGAGACTTTACACTCCCACAACTAGACGGCAACACTTGTAATAAATGAGCGGGTGCTACGTCTGACAGCACCTACATAACTACATTTGTTGCCGGCTCGAGACGGCAGACTAGCACTGCTCTCCGCGTTGTTTCAGCGTGAAGCTTGGAGATTCCTCCACCCGCCCAAACGACGATTGTAACATAACAGAAAGAGACTTTACACTCCCACAACTAGACGGCAACACTTGTAATAAATGAGCGGGTGCTACGTCTGACAGCACCTACATAACTACATTTGTTGCCGGCTCGAGACGGCAGACTAGCACTGCTCTCCGCGTTGTTTCAGCGTGAAACTTGGAGATTCTTCCACCCGCCCAAACGACGATTGTAACATAACAGAAAGAGACTTTACACTCCCACAACTAGACGGCAACACTTGTAATAAATGAGCGGGTGCTACGTCTGACAGCACCTACATAACTACATTTGTTGCCGGCTTGAGACGGCAGACTAGCACTGCTCTCCGCGTTGTTTCAGCGTGAAGCTTGGAGATTCTTCCACCCGCCCAAACGACGATTGTAACAACAGAAAGAGACTTTACACTCCTACAACTAGACGGCAACACTTGTAATAAATGAGCGGGTGCTACGTCTGACAGCACCTACATAACTACATTTGTTGCCGGCTTGAGACTGCAGACTAGCACTGCTCTCCGCGTTGTTTCAGCGTGAAGCTTGGAGATTCTTCCACCCGCCCAAACGACGATTGTAACAACAGAAAGAGACTTTACACTCCTACAACTAGACGGCAACACTTGTAATAAATGAGCGGGTGCTACGTCTGACAGCACCTACATAACTACATTTGTTGCCGGCTTGAGACGGCAGACTAGCACTGCTCTCCGCGTTGTTTCAGCGTGAAGCTTGGAGATTCTTCCACCCGCCCAAACGACGATTGTAACAGAAAGAGACTTTACACTCCTACAACTAGACGGCAACACTTATGCGTCGTATGCGACTGCGTCTGACAGCACCTACATACATATTTGCAAGAACAAATTCCAAACTAACATGGTTACTATAATAAAATATATACCATCTTACTAATTAGATTCTTACACGCCCGTCCTACTTGGTGTGGTAAAGCCGGTCTCGAGCCTGGTTTAAGACCGTTACCAAACAAACGCCACGATAATAAGTCAACTTTTTCACTGTTCTGACCTCACATGTCACGTAATATTTTAACCACGTTTTTATAATGGATAGGCTAAAAGTTTATAAAATTAAAATAGTTTTTCTTCAAAATGTTTGATTTGTTTTCATTCTGCTTACTATCGCAGTACACAGTTACTTAGAGTTTCAAACACTAGAAAACATTTTAATTAATACTTATAAATAATTATTTTAAATATGTGCACAAAATTTAAAAAAAAAAACTTGATTTCATTAATCAGATTTAATCAAGTTAAACAACTTAATTTAGGAATAAAAATACACAGATATTACGATATTAAATTAATTTTCAAGTTCTGTGAAAGTCCTATTGAAGTTATGTTATTATGTTAGCACGGGCCAGTTACTTCACACAACTTTCGCAGTCCTTGAAAATGAACTGTGAAATTTGATGAATTGGTCAGATTCTTTGAAACAACCCGTCCTGAGTGAATTATTTACTTCATAAAGCATTAATTCCCCTAAAAATTGCATATATAATAACATTTTTAAAATGAACCCGTAAAAAGGAAAGTTTTTTTTTTCATTTTAAAACATCTATTTTAAAAGACTTAAAAAGGTGCTTTGACTGAGGATTGTAACTTCCTTCCCAGGGACTGCAGTCAATTGCGCTAACGACCTTGCCGATCTGGTAGAACCGACATTTATTTCGTATATTAACTGCTGTCATCCATCTGAAAAATGCGTATATATCCCCGTGTGTGTACGTGATTGCCATCACCAACGAGCCTATCTGTCGAATATCGTGAAGTGGGTACATCTTCATTTCCAAGATTTGCATTAATTCATTCATTCCTAAAAACAAAAGTAAAATTAAAACGATGTATTTAGTGTGTTTGTGAAGAGTGCAAAACTTGAAAATCCTTTATTATCAAAGTAAATTGAACTATCAAAGTCTCACGCGTTTAGGCTTGCAGAAGTGTGGTTGCGGGTGTGTGAAAGGTATAATGCTACGTATACATACGCGAGCCGAACTGCCGAACTGAACCTCGACTTATGGGAAAGGGACGAAGCAACCGCAAATGGCGCGAAACGCCGCATGTAGTCGCTTCGTTCCATTCCGGTAATTCGTGCCTGGGTTCGCAAATGTGTACCATTATATTACGATCTAATGCTGCGTATAGACACGAGAAAAAACGCCGAGCCATGAATTACGGGAATGGAACGAAGCAACCGCAAGCGCTGTTTCGCGTCATTTGCGGTTGCTTTGTTCCATTCCAAGTCGTGGTTGAGCTCGGCAGTTCGGCTCGCGTGTTACTACGCACCCTTACAAGTGACGGGCCACACCGCCCTCTCCTTTGACACACGTTATGAATTCACTACGCCACCATGCATCAGGTAAATCAGGCCGATTATTATTATTGTTTAGTTGACCTCTTTAATAGGATACCTCACAGCACAGCTCACATCTGATAGGCGAATACGGTAGCAGCGTATTTAACATGCTTTTCTCCGCCATTCCACCATCTTCTCAACTCTTACATATTTGTTTGTAATAATGTTCGATTAGAAGTATTATACCTACATACTTTAATTAAATACTGCGAGTTAAACATACGATTTGGCATTTGCTACAAACGATCATCTTTCTTTTAATAGGCCTGGAAAAGTATCAGCTCCATAAAAAATCTCCTGCAAATTGAAGTATTTTTGATAAAGTAGGAGGCATGCTGCGGCGGCGAGTGTTCCCCGCAGGAACAAGTGACGAAATTGAAGCAACCATCGCGCGTCTGTACACAACACTCAACGGTTGGACACACGACAGTTAAACCAACCAAATTGGGTGGTCTAAGGGGGGCTGAAAGATAAGGTTGACAAAGAATGTCAACCTTATCTCCCGCCACCTGGGGGTAAGGAGTGCCTTATTTCGTTACACGTTGAGGTCGAGGTCGAGGTCGAGGTCGAGGTCGAGGTCGAGGTCGAGATCGAGGTGGATCGCATCAATGAAATCCTAAACGTAACTCTATTCTTTCACTTCAGGGAAAAGCCCCTTGGAAGTTTAATTTGCTTCCCCTCAGTGGAATAATGGCATTATTTTACATACCCACTTACAAATATACTGTCCCTTTCTATTTTATATGTAAATTAAAAGCGAATCAGATCTTTAACAAGTAAATCGGTGGTAATTTAAGAGTAAGTTAATTATATTTCAAGCAATAAATCGATAGTAAAGTTATGCTCTCAATATAATGAATGTATGCCCGCCAAGTTGAAGATTTATTTATTCAAAAAAACAGTTTTTAGCATAAAAAACATACTCTGCACATCTCACTAGGGCATTCCTGTATCAAGATGTGCAGCTTTACAATTACATCATTTAAAAAAATACATATATGTAAACTTAATATAATAATAACATTAAATTTAAACCCAAAAAAGAAAAGTTTGATGACACGGTTGTTTCGAGACCGGTAGACAAAAAATAAACAAAATTTTAGTAACAAATGTACGAAAAATAAAACAAAAGAAGCTTTGGGCAGTACGTTTATAGTAAGTTGGCAACAATAATATTCTTCTGTTAACTAAACTTATGTTACCTACTTATGTTATAACAAGACAAGTAATAATACTAGGGGCGGCCCTATTTAACCGGAATGCGGCAGGGCAGGCAGCGAGGAGATAATGTTCCCAGTATCGCGGGTATTGTTTACCGAGGGGCGCTGGCTTCCCATTCTCGGATGACATTTAGCGTAAGGGTGCGTGCCGGGTGCCCGCGGAGGTGCCACCACGCCACCCCGCCCGCCCGCCCGCCCGCCCGCCAATCGATAGTCGCTCTGCCCCCATCCTGAGTTCGGAGCTCAACACCGATAGACTACTGTACTGTACTGAACACTGAGAGACTTGCCAGATTACACGCTTTCCGCTTCGGGTAAACAATATGTACCTTCGCAGTAAACAACAGGATTTGAATAGTGATACAATAATAACATTTGCGGTTGACCGTGTCAAGTAATCATCGACAGCTTTGTGCCACTTTATTATATCTTATAACCACCATTTAACTGATATAAAATAACGGTAAGTGAGGTAAATACACCAAACTGGACTAACCTCACAGTACCACAATACTTCAAAACACAAATATATGGATTTATTCTTTTTTTATTTCATCAATTCAACGCAACTGATTTCAAATATTTATTTGTCAGCCCTAGCCTATGTTAGGATTATATTAGCCTATAATAAGCCCTATTAGGCTTTTAAAATAAGATTACAAATTAAATTAAAAACAACAGTAACTTAAATTTAACGAAAATATAACTTATATAAACAAAATTTAAAAAATAAATCATATATTTAGATTTTCACGGTCAAAAGTATTTTAGTGATTTGTTTTTGGAATATTATGCCGTGTTGCGCTACCTCCTTCTTTAGCCAACGTTTCGGACAGCATTACAGTGTCCATCATCAGGGCAGATGTGTAATCTTATTATGCTTTGATTATGATAATATGTCGTTATTGGCATTTACTAAAAAGTGATTAATTTGATTCTAAATGTGTCAAAATTAAAAAGGAAAATATCAGCGACATGTATTAATTCATTGCCAAATCTGTCAATTATCTCGATGACAGAATTCAACATAGAGTTATAGGGGTCTGCCACACGAACATAAGGAGCGGCGGTACAACGCGCCACTCCAGGCCGCCGCGCACAAAAGTAAAGTCCGAAAGTAAGGCAACGGTTTACAGCGCAGTCCATTGTGAGAATTTTCTGTGCGGCAGCCTGGAGCGTGTGCGTGTAATAATGACAACAAATATTAACATTATCTAAACTAATATTTTGCGAATATTAGTTTAGATAATCACTTTAGATAGTCGATAGGTTAAGAAAAAGAACATCCCTTTATTTTAAGATCGTCTTCGCAATCCTTTGCAGCGTTAATCAATAGAAAGTGAACGAACTATAATCACGACAGAATTGATTGGCTAATAAAGCTAATGGCAATAATGATTACAGTATTTTTTCAAGAGGTAAAGGTTAGAAACGTGTAATCAATGTTATCAGAACCGATAAGGTCGCCATTAGCGATAATCTCTGAGTGACCAACTAGTGAAATTTCAACGGATTATTCAATAAAACATAAACATTGTACAATTCTATTCAAATCTGGTCAGACCTATATATACTGAAAGCATCTTTCACAGTGGGTATACAACGCGCTGCAAATATAATATTATAATTCTATTCAAATCTGGTCACTAAACACGGCTGATTCTGAATGATGTCCTTTCACCAGAGCTACATATTATACTGAGAGCATCTTTCACAGTGGTTATACAACGCGCTGCAAATATAATATTATAATTCTATTCAAATCTGGTCACTAAACACGGCTGATTCTGAATGATGTCCTTTCACCAGAGCTACATATTATACTGAGAGCATCTTTCACAGTGGTTATACAACGCGCTGCAAATATAATATTATAATTCTATTCAAATCTGGTCACTAAACACGGCTGATTCTGAATGATGTCCTTTCACCAGAGCTACATATTATACTGAGAGCATCTTTCAGTGGTTATACAACGCGCTGCAAATATAATATTATAATTCTATTCAAATCTGGTCACTAAACACGGCTGATTCTGAAAGATGTCCTTTCACCAGAGCTACATAATACTGAGAGCATCTTTCACAGTGGTTATACAACGCGCTGCAAATATAATATTATAATTCTGTGGTATTTTTGTCAAATCCAAACTTCTAACAATGAACCGCGTTCTTGAAGGAGGAGGGTTAATATTTCAAATGGCATTTATTGGGTCAAGTCATTTAAATGGATATTACGTATGAAGAAACGAGATTCCTTCGTCGACATTATGTGGGGAAAAAGTGTGTGCGTGCCGAAGTTATTGATTGGTTCTTATGTATTGTGCCGGGGTGGGTCGGGAGGAAGTACGCAGGCGCCCCCACCCCCGCCCACCTGTTGCACTGACGCCACGTGGACAGACTCCCCCTAACAGCGCTAATAAGCTAAATCCATTCTCTTAGGTACATAGTGATAATGATAACCGGTTTAGAAAATAAAAACGATTACTCCATGTTATGTTATTTGTATTAAATTTTATGATGTTTTGTTTCTCGATTACTTGTGGAATTTTTTTCGTGTAATCAATTCACGCTAATATGAATTCGACCTATAAAGCGGATACAGCTTAAAAAATAATTGGAGTAAAAACACAACATTTTTATATTTTTTTAACATGGCTTAACTGTGTTAGGTGATCACACCTGAGCAGCCAAGTTCTTCCCAACTTTCCTCTTTTCCATCTCTTTCCACTCACCACTTCCGTCAACTTCACAACAACACACCCTATTATTAAATTTGGAATACAATCGTCCCGCTGGTTCCGGACAATTAATTATAATCTGCACAGGTGTCTATATTAAAGGTGTCCTGGAATTGTAGAAGGGGGGAGGTGGAGGAATAGATACAATCAAAGTGGAAGATATTGTATTTACCCAGAATAGTGTACTAGTTAGGTGACTGTATATTGCCTTGTAACTGTCAAGAGGAAACGGTGATTTAAACATGATTGTATTTCAGAAGACACAATAAAGCAACAAAGAAATCCTTATAGTCTATAATATTAATTGTTAAAACGTTATTACTCAGTAGTAAAATATCCACGCAAACAATGCGTGCAGTGGAATCACACCTGGCCAATAATTACCTTTAACGTTTTATCTCTACTCGTCAATACTGTATCACTCACTACAACTTGACACAAGAGTTAAGAGGAAGCTACCTAGTCTTGGTATGCCTTATATTGTCACGAATGTGTAGGTAATAGGCATTAAAATCGCTTGACAAAAGGAAGTCTACAAACGTTCGATTTCAAGCACAAAAGTGGTTTTTATTTATTATGTAAATAATTTTATAAAAAAGCAAAAAAGTTAATCAAGGTAAACTGTCACAGATAATCTTAGCCATAGTACTGTATTTTTTTTAAGTTGTTTCCTTTACGATTTCGTACATTTCTGTTGAAAAAATATATTGTTTAGTAGTTTACATTTATATTTTTAATTGAGTAATTTATTTTTTTATTTGTATTCTACTCAAGCGAAACGATAGGAAAACCTTCAATGTATCTAATGCATATTTTTTGGTATTCATAATGTACACCAATTCGATATAAAGATTAATCAATTTTTGAATGTATTCTACTCAAGGGAAAAGATAGGAAAACCTTCAATTTATCTAAAGCATCTTTTTGGTATTCATAATGTAGGTACACCAATTCGTTATAAAGATTAATCAAAATAGTGATTCTGCATTAAGCTTCGATGCTGTACACACCTGATAGTAAATACTTTACTAAAACAAAAAGTAAGATTTTACTGTCGGGTCTTATTATTATTACATACTTTTTCTAACGCGTCCATTGGGACAAATTTGAAAGCTGATTCCATTTTACTGAAGTGAAGAGTCAATATAAATATATACGCAAGTGGATGGAAGAAAGAGTCATGGACGCCAACGGAAGATACAATATTATCAAGCAAATGAAATACCGGTTTTAGGAATAACGGAAGAATAAGTAATAAGATAAGGAAACATCACAAGAATCAATGAATGTAAATAACAGTTTGCCTATATTTTATAAGGCACCATGTAACACAACTACCTCTAGTCAAAACCCATATTCCAGATTTATAAAGCGTGCAACCAGCCAACCCATTATGTTATATTTCACATAAGAGTGGAAAAATGTGTAATATTATATTCATAGTAGCAAAGTTTTATCCAAAGTACTTTTCAAACAAAATACATTCGCATACATAACGCAGACAGTACGTGTAAAGAAAACCGACTACCAAAAAAGAACAAAAGCTTTTATTTTACAAAGGGATGAAAAATTGTACAAAATCAGAAACCATAAATATTACACCAATCAATAAATTCAAAAAAGATTGTTAGGACCTTAAAATAAAAATCAATACATATTGTGTTTGTTATTATTAGTAATTTGTAAATTTAAATGTACAAAAATAACAACCAAAACATATACATAATGTGTATGATTATTATCAAAGAAACGCTGTACAATAAACTAAAAACGCGAAATAAAATAATCAAGGTGTATGAACTGCCAAAGATACGAATATTAAATAAGGGTATTTCAATAATTTTGTACATAAAACAATGATAGCGGTGCACAAATGTATGTCAGTAAACCTAGGCTTATCGGAATATTACAAGCATTATCCCGACTTTAAAATTAAGCTTCTCCGGCGATTGACACTTTGCAACCGTAAAGGCGTACGGCTGATATTACTCACTCTGACTTTCTCATCAACGATGCGAGTGAGGGTTTACAACGAACCAGACTTATATTGGTTCAAATCTCTCTCTCTTTCTTTACGCTCGGTTCCGTGGAGAAATAGAGACACACGATGTTGTTAAAAACATACGATTTGGGGCGGTTTTAGAACCGAAAGAACTGACGTCTAGTGACTTCTGTCAAACAATTCGACCGTCGAAAGTGCAAATATATTGACTTAATTGCGTTAATTGAGCGAAAAAAAAACAAACGCTAGGGCTATATGTGCAAGGGTATGGGTGCTTCGACGGAAGTACAAACGGATAGATAGTTTTCACAATTATTTATATACACGTATTTTAATTTCATCAAGTTTTTATCCCAAATATTTAATACTAGCTGTACTCCGCCACGCGTTGCTGCGGTTTAGTCTGACTGTGCACATAGAGAAACAATAACGCGTGTTTGATTTTAAGTCTAACAGATAGCTCGTTTTTTTGTGCTAAAAAATCATGTTTTTACCTGTCACATGTATAAAATATATATATACGTCACCTGTGACACGCAAAAACATGCTTTTTTGCAAAAAAAAAATAATGCAAAATTTGCCTTGTCAATATTTTTTTAACTATTTTCTTTATATATCTTTATTTTTTATTAATGATTGTTGACAAATGAACTACTTAATTGCTACTAACTAATAAAGAATGATATTTTCAGATAATACCAAACTCGGGTGTGGCCTCCACACCTGTCAGAACAGGCGCTTACATTAAATGGAGAAGATGTTGTATATTGTGTGTATTGAAAATTAAAATACAGCCATGAAAAAAAAAATTATCGGGTTTTATATTTACAGATGCTGTACAAATTATTCAACTGTTATTATTGTTGTTTTGCCACGAAGAATGGCTCACTTTTACTATTAAGCCAACATTTACATTACAAAATTTAAAGTTTGCTTTAAACCACTTTATTTGAGTTATATAGGTCGACCGGTTTCGGTAGCACTCAACCATCTTCAGGACAGTGGAAATATTAACAGTTTGCAAACAGAAAGTGGTTTAAAACAAAGTAAAAAAATAATTTAATAATATTATGTAAGTACTAGCAAGTTTAATTTTTCTATAAAATCTAATTAACGCAACAATATACCATAAATTGCTTTTAATTATTTACGACTCACGACAAAATACCTAATTTACTTAATTTGTGATAACCCTGCTTCAGTTCGTAGAGCACACACCCTTTGGCCATCTGAGGTCAAGACTTCCTTACAACATTTCGCATAGTGAGGTGCTTTTATGTTGTTTATTACTCTGAGTTAAAGGCATGCCGCCGATAGTTACGTTGCAGCCTTTATACATGTAATAGATATTATTTAACAAATTTAACACTCTTCCTCATAAGCGACGTAAGTAACAAAAAGAGAAGTAACGAGGGATCTTTCAGCGGCAGCAGCGTACAGCTGTTGATGTATGCCTGTATTTTGGCGGGTTGTTTGGTTAGTTTGTCGGCTGCGCACCGGAGTGGGGCGCATTCTGCGCGGAGCTAGCGCGAGCGTAGCGCCGAGTTCACAGGGCGCATCGACCTTGTGACGTCACGCGGCACGCACACTCTACACAACTACCTCTATTATATTAGGTATATAGTATTATACAGTACAGGGGGTGCTATTGTTGAGGTTGCAATGCTCGAGTGCGATTAGATGCGAGCCAATTGGCTCCACAACCTGCTGGTTTTGGGGCTTAACTCTAAATCGTTCAACGCGCGTTATCCTGATAATGATAACTAACCACGTACTTGGACAGTTCTCACGGCGATGCAATGCCAAATATTCCAAAAGCAGAATATTAAAGATGCTTTAAGTAAATACTGCGAGTACAACACATCGTGGCCTTTGATTTATACATATTTTAAAGCGAGACTTTTTATAAGCCTACAAAGGTCCGGGCTAAACATCTGTGGAGACCGTATACAACAGAAAGAGATATCTCAATTTGAACAATGGTGCTAAATAAATATGTATATAGTATCTACGACAAAATTGATTGTGTAATGGTCATTCCACCAACCAAGCCAGTCAAAAAGTGTTCGATTTTCATGTTAAATATTTACTATATTACCAGTATGGCTTTAAATTGGGTTATTACTAAATAGTTTAAGTTTAAAGTTTCATTTGAAAATCTTTAAAACTTTCCAAAGTAATCAATATTTTGTGGTCCAAAAATCAGTCCTGTGAACAACATAAAAACACGCGCGAACACATTCGGAAGATGTGTTCGCGCGTGAAATGCGAAACACGTGAATATTGGTATTTATGTCACTGACAGTGAAAGGCTTTACAGTGTAAACTTTACAACATGTCTCAAATTGATAAAAAGCCCAAGAGTGAACAAATAAAAAGACATAGAAGATTCAAATTCGCGCAATGTAACATATTGTTACAGAAATTAGGTTCCAAATATCTTTGTTCAAGAACATGGAAAGAATGGATTCTAGATCGCCAAAACATGATTATTTTATTATCAACTTCTTTAAAACCTATAAAACAATGGTATGAACATAATATCGAAAAGACTCTGCCCCGAGAATTTGTCAGTTTGTTATTCAGTTTATGAATGGTGCGAAGCCAGCATCATTCACAGTGGGTATTACTACATGACGTGATGCGCGGGAGATCAATCACCGGCCGCTGTTGAGGCTGTGGTGCGCGTGCGGCTGGACCGCTGCTCTGCTACTCTGCTGTATCGCCGTATTCGCGCGCAAACTGACGTATGACAGGTGGAAGAGGGCTGAGAACTTGCAGCGTCGCGTCGCGAGTGGCTGTCCGGGCCGCGAGTTGCGCTGCGCACTCGTTCGTCGCGCATTCCGATTCCGGTACAGGGTTTGATGATTGTGATTACTGGATACCATTGAATTGACCGTGGTCGAACTACGTTGCAGCGTCTCTTTCTAGATTACAACAGAGCGTATAACCTCTCTCTAGTCATGGAAATCCGCTATATTATGCAGTCTCATTTGAATTCACAAAAAACAGGAGTTTTGATAATAATGTTCGCATTGTGGTCCTGCCGCTGAAATCTCCGATGCGAGGTATTTGTCGTTATGAGAAAGGGAGGAGGTATCACCGGATCGCCCTATAAGAGCAGGGACAGGGGCAGACAACCCCCAACCACTATCGCTCATTTCGCGGTGCTGCTATAAAATTATTCATTGATTCGGGAATAAGATAAGAAGTTAACATGCCATCGTAATGGTGGCAGTTATCGAAACGGTATAAATACATAATATTAATATGAAAGCAAACGTGTTCTCACATTGGAACGTTTAAACCCCACTCAGACGAGACTGTTAAGTTAAGTTCGACGGATGTGACAGAGGAATCTTTCGTTTGCGGTTAGCGACCGAACAAGTACGATTAAATTTTAGCAAGGATTCACATGCTTAGCGAGCATAAAAGGAAACTGATATATCGGCCCTTAGAGACGAGCACTAATCTAGTGAAATTACTCGTACATATAATTAATTGTTTTACCCCACTTTTTTCTTGTTGAACAATATTGAAAAAGGGGTGGAAAAGACAACATGAATATGGAAAAAGATGGAAAAGAGGGTGCGAGTTGAAAATAAATTAAATTAAAATGGTGTAGTAATTTAATATTGACAAATATCATAGTTATTATAAATAATATCTACAGGTTGCATAAAGAAACCCAATAATCGGTTATTAGTTTTAGTTTTCTGTGGCCGAGTGGGCCAAGTCATCAGGTTTCCACTCAGAAGTCACGGGTTCAATGCTATGGTCAGCAACACTGCACAAGCTTCATTTTCGGCGTATAGTTAAGGAAGTAGGAGAAAATAAAATATTATTCTTAACCCGAGAATGTTGCTTTTTTCTTTAAAAAAGACACGCGGTATTTTAACATTGATTTGAATTCTGTCTACTTTGCAATAGATGCGCCAATGAAGCTATAGACGAATCAATCAAGGTGGTGACGTCACGGCATGCCCTTTAATACGCCTCCAATGCAGACTCAGTAGAGTAGAGGACAGAGCGCAGAGCGCAGAGCACACGACCAGTTAGTTGCGCGGGAATGAGGCAATGAGGGATGGACGACCGTATTATTATGGGGGGGGCTACCACGTGGTGCGGAGCACGTGACGGCGGAACCGTTCCGAATGGTGGAACGGTTCCGGAATCACTACTGCTGTCTAGTAGCGGGTACTGAGTAAGGACATCGCTATAGTCGCACAAGTACTTGATACAATCAATCAAATTGTAAAAAAAATAAGATAAATTATTATAGAAAAATACATAAAAAACAAACAAAATTACGCCGTGTCTTGTTTTGACAGTCAAATGCATGGCTTAAAGCTAACTAATGTGTACAACTTAAATTTTAATATACTGATATTTTGCGAGTTTTAAAATAGTTGCATTCGTCGAGAAATTTCAGACATCAAGCTGTGTAATTTTCAGTAAGTCGGCACACATAATGTTGTTATATTTAAGATATAATTATTGATTTCATGTCTACTGCGGCCATATTACTTTCTTCCTCGTTCTACAGCTGTTGTATATACATATATTCGGATTTACCTGCCTGGGACCAGTGAGGGACTCGAGCGAGTTTAGTATTTCATTAGACACAAATCAGAATCAATAACTTATATTTAACTAGGCGAATTTCTATCATCAAATAGAAGAAATTAACAATACAGTTACACTTGCATTCAAAATATAGTGATAATGAACACTACCTGGCTTGCGAAACATTGATAAAGAGGAGAGATGCACGTACCTACCCGCACAATGAATGCCTGGATAATGAACACTGCCTGGCTTGCGAAACGTCGATAAATAGGAGAGATGAACATACCTACCCCCACAATGAATGCCTGGATAATGAACACTACCTGGCTTGCGAAACGTTGATAAAGAGGAGAGATGAACATACTTACCCGCACAATGAATGCCTGGATAATGAACACTACCTGGCTTGCGAAACGTTGATAAAGAGGAGAGATGAACATACTTACCCGCACAATGAATGCCTGGATAATGAACACTACCTGGCTTGCGAAACGTTGATAAATAGGAGAGATGAACATACCTACCCCCACAATGAATGCCTGGATAATGAACACTACCTGGCTTGCGAAACGTTGATAAAGAGGAGAGATGAACATACTTACCCGCACAATGAATGCCTGGATAATGAACACTACCTGGCTTGCGAAACGTTGATAAAGAGGAGAGATGAACATACTTACCCGCACAATGAATGCCTGGATAATGAACACTACCTGGCTTGCGAAACGTTGATAAAGAGGAGAGATGAACATACCTACCCGCACAATGAATGCCTGGATAATGAACACTACCTGGCTTGCGAAACGTTGATAAAGAGGAGAGATGAACGTACTTACCCGCACAATGAATGCCTGGATAATGAACACTACCTGGCTTGCGAAACGATGATAAAGAAGAGAGATGCACATACCTACAGAATGACTAATATTGTACTAATTATTTTAGGTTTTGTCATTGGAGTATTTCTATTGTTTATTGATTCTATTATCATTCACTATAAATACTTGTATCTAGCACAGCTGGTCCAAAACACGGAATATTCTAATTTTATTATCAATGAAAAAATTATCAGTCTTAAATACACATGCTCATAAAATGAGCGATAAATCACATTGTTTACATTTTTGTTTGTCATTTTTTTTAAAGCAAATGATTAAATTTAAACGTAGACTTACTTAAGGCGAAATAGGTAGACTCGACCTGAAATTTGTCATTTTTAGGCCAATTTTAGACGTATGGATACTTTTCACAAAAAAAATATTTTTCAAGTATATATTAGTAATTAATTTCGATTCGCGTTTGTGCATTATTATTAACTCGGCGCAAGCCGAAATTTTGTCAGTCTCCTCCAGGGGGGAATAACTCCGAGAAAAAAGTGGGTCAAAAAAAAGACACGATAATCTCTATGGCTCACTTGTGACGTATATTTTCCACAAACCAGTGCGCACTTCATGCATGTTTATAGGCCGCTGTCATTGGCCGATTTTAGGCTAGCCAATGGGGTTGGCTCCGAATGAGAATTATATTGTCTATGGTTACGCCTTTTTTATAGTTTCTATCCTAGTCGATGGTGAGTATGTCGTGTAGTGACGTATATTTTTCAGTTACAGACTTTAATCTATGGCAAACTTTAGGACCCATGGGCTCAGTACGAAAAACCCGAAGATATTGATCTAGTGAGTGGTTACTTTATGGTCTCCTCTGCGACAGGGCAGCAAACGGACGTTAGGTCCACGCCGGTCTAGTTAATCACATTTTAAAGAAATTCCTCGCTTAAAAATGGGGAGGGAAATACCCTTGGAAAAAAGTTTTATTAGAAAACACAAATTACGACATCAAAAACGTACGTGGGAGATATATTTTCACAAAAAAAACAAAGGTTAGTGATATTTAATTATCCGTGTACATTGTACGTACTTTATATGCTACAGGGTCGTTCGAACGAATCAGTCAGAATACACATATATTTTTATAACATTTAGCGATAATTTTGTGTTGTGTAATTTCCAGGAAAAAGAATCAATTATGGACTATCTGGAATTTATGTATGTCATCGATGTTCCATGTATAAATGTTAAAACTTATGTCAAAGTACATGAAACTGTTTGTGATTGGTGGTCAAAAAGTGCCACGAACCAAATGAATTTTGATTCGTGGTGTGCGATTCAAATCATGTTTTGTTCATAATTTCTATTCTATTGTCCAATTCACTATTACATGGGTATAATTCAACATATTTAATATTTTTTGTGTTACTTTTTGTCAGTTTCATAATGTCATATTGTGAATTGAGCCTCTTGTGTAGGGGAAAAAAAACGAGGTTATTTTTGACATACGTACCTATGATTTTTCAATTGAAATTTACCCCGTGGATTTAATAACATTTCGAAAATTAAACAATAGTCAAGTCTTTCTACCTCCGTTAACCATGAAAACAGATACATGAAAGCGATACAATATTATGCAATCGCATAACTACATATGTAGGTAGGTACCGTAGAAAATAGTTGGAAATAAAACCTAGTTTCAATACATATAACTACTTCAGTTGTAAGGAATAATCCCTATTTTCAACATCACACGTATCGAAGCAAGTAATACATTAAAGATAATTATTAGATATAAAACTTACTGGTAATACCTATCGTACAAACGAATAAATATGTAAATCGAGAGATTAAAAAAAAAAACAAATGAATAACAATTTTTGAAAAAATTAAAAAAAATGTACATTCATATATCTACCAATTTAGTATCTACTATGTCAACGTACTGCATTTGTATTTATTTATGTTAACGCACTCCGACGTATAATTTACAAATATACTACTTTAGGAAGAAAGCTACAACCGAGAGAGAATTCAACAACAATAATTGTTATTTCATCGAAACTATGCTGCAGGCTTCGTCAGCCGAGCGGGTGTACGGCTCGCAGTGGAATGAATTCGGTATTTCTATCTCGTTCTAAAAAAACGACTAATCGCGAGACCGTCTTTTGGCGAAATTTGAATTCTCAGCCGCTGGTTAAGACGGCTTAATAATTGTTTAATACATTGTTTTCACGTATACAGGGTGTGACGGGTTAAAGTGTACAACTTCTGGAAGTGATGCCACATGCTGGTAGAAGTAAAAAGGATAAATAACTTTTTTCTCGAAATTCATTGTTACAAAAATATATTTATAAGGATTTATTTATTTATTTTTCCATACAAACAATTTAACAACTAAAAATGTTTTTTATACTCTTTTACTTGTACTTTCGTGTAGAATCAACTCCCTAAATTAGTGGACTTTACCCCCGGTCACCTTGTATAAAACTGATTGACACCGCAAGTTAATGTAGAAAATACAATAATATTACGTAAAGCGCTAGAACAAATAAATACCAACAAAAACGGTTCAACAGTAGGTAGAATCTCGGTGTCACCAATGCGGCTCAGCTTAAGGTTATGTATATTTGTTTGTTTGTTGAACTGTCAAAGTGACGTCCGTGTCGTTGTTACGGGTCGGCCGAACTGATAGCTGACTCAAACAACACTTGATACAGAAACGTGCGATAAAAAGGTAAACAATTGGTTCGTGCATTCCAGAGGCAAAAATAAATTCACGCTGAGTTCGCTCAGTTTTTATTGGTGAAAGCGGCTGTCATAGGGATATTTGTCTTAGGCCTGTTGTAGACTATCGCCTCGCCTCGTTCCGCATCAGTTTTTTGCACGACTCAAAGTACTACACAACCAATAGTAATCTGAGCGACAGCTAAAAGTCTCGACGACAAATCTCACCGATAGTGTAGTGCAGGGGTCACCAAATGGCGGACCGCCGACCTATTTTGTGCGGACCTTGTGTTAACAGGTCAGCACAAAATAGATTCACAGATTTTAAGAAATTTGAGAATGTCGTGGAAATTCTCAGTAACATTTACTAACTGCATCCCGGTGATGAATGGAGCAATGAAGCTGCAAAAATGGTCGGGAGTAATAAAGCTGCTCTCCAGATGGAAATGATCGATTTCCAAGAAAATGCAGTTTTAAAACACCAAAAACAGGAAGTTTCTTGTCGAGAGTTTTGGATAAAATTTGTTTGTGGTGATAAATACCCAGAATTAAAAGAAATAGCCTTGAAACTTCTCACTTTTTTTGGGTCAACGTATGTTTGTGAAGCAGCATTTTCCAAGTTCAACTTCATTAAAAATTCAGATTTTCCGATGAACATCTCCAAGATTTAATGAAAATAGCCTGCACAAACTTCAGACGGATAGTCCAAAGCAAAAAATAACTTATTTTTATTGTCAACATTTGTTTATTATTTAATAAAATAATGTTCCGGAACCAATTCGTTTTATTCGTTCATTGATATTGTATCTACACACACTTAAATAGTACACTTTATTATTTCCATTGTTAGGCCGGGGGGGGGGTAAGTTTTTTCCCTTGCGGACCGCGACGGTGATGTATTAAAAAAAAAAAAAAACGGACCCCTAATGAAAGTAATTGGTGACCCCTGGTGTAGTGTATAGAGCAGGCACTACACTACACAGAAATAACGAATTAAATAAATAATACTAATACCAAAACACCTACGTCCAGATATCTCTATGCCTGACTCAACATTATCCCTACACTATAATGAACCACATAACCTATCTGACCACGAGGACAATACCATCAACAGGATAATAACAGGAACAATCCCTATCAGTGTTTGGTGGGTGGGTAATATCGACAAAACACGGCCTCTCCGCTTTCTGTTTTCACCCAGCGACCAGTGGATACCACATATCACCACATGTTGGCCCCAGTTTTTAAGGGTTTCCGGAACACCCTGCCCCTTCTATAAACGTCCACCAAAAGGTCAAACTAGTCAATGTTTAAGTTTAACCAGTCAACAACTACTAAGTTACATTTTCTGGCAGGAAATTATATTTGGGTACATTATCTTAACGATACAGTATACAACAAAACACTCAGAAGGTTAAATCTGACGTCATGAAATTTGCAAATTAAAAATTAACACAACATTTTTGAGGTGGTCAAGTCATTTCTATCATGTTCTACGAAGTTTTAATTCAAATACAAAAATTAGACACACCGTAATGTTGGTTCAAATGACCAAATTCGTCTCCCATAGTCTTGACATTGGTCGCAAACCACTTGTTGGTTTCGGAAGTCGGAATAACACGGTGAGCCTGTACATGGTTTGACAACTATCTAAACGAATCGAAGGCAACAAACTATTATCCACTCACATAAAATACATATGTGAGCAAAAAATTATCTATGTCTTACGGCGTACTTCAAGGCAGTGTACTAGGCCCACATTTATTTCTTATATACATCAACACACTATGATTTACCATGGATATTGGAGGATATATAGTACCATTTGCTGATGACAGTCTTAATATTTGAAGATGGATCAGTAACTCATAAAAATTAATAAAAGTAAAGCATTGGGTAGATACATACAAATCTCCTCACACTTAATATCGACAACACAATACATGACATCCACGTGAGATGGTTTCCATACGCATAATGCTTCCAATTACTGCCGTAAACCAATCATTCACTTCACTCAATCTAAACACTCCCGAAACCTCACCTAACATCTATCGCACTCACAGACACTTACATACCTGTCACACCAGAGGGTGAGGTGACGATGATGATGTGTCGTGATTTGCTAGCCAGGCGATATTTTATATCGATATGACTAAATTTACGGAGCGTCGTAAAGTCTGTCACCTTGTCAAGGTGACAGGTCGCATACAAATGAATGACATTCCGCGGCAGTTCCCTAATTGATCTGACCCCCTATCCTGAGGAAGATTATAGAGTAGTGTAGCATGTAATACGTGTAGGCCACGCCCAAATTAAGCGTATAGCGTAATATGTCTAAGGCTTAAATCATCAAAGGAAGTTAAATATTTGGGAATCATCAGACTACGCTGGGAGGCCTACATCAATGACACAGTAAAAAAACATTCCGTAAGTTTTGCCATATATTCTGCTCTCAGGTCCATCTTAGATTTGCAGATTCTAAGAAGCGTCTAGATTGCCAATTTCCAAGCAGTAGCAACATATGGTTTTGTGGGATGGGGTGGTTGTGCTGAATCCGTTATAAATCTAATTATTACAGTACACAATCTATTTTTGAAAATTATAGTTAAATGCCAACCTACCCACCCATCAAAAGAACTATTTGCTAAAATTAGGGTCTTAGATATTCACCAGTTATTTACTAAGACAAGATTATGCTCCGTGTCTCCACAACACGAAGCACACACTCGCTTTTCATCAAACCTGGGATGCGTGCTCCCTGAAACTAGAACCACATTCGCTCAAGGACAATTCTGGTTTACAGCTCAAATGTTGCATTTAAAACAATTGGTATAATTTTGCTTGTATTAATTAATATAATATCTTACTTTTTATATTTAGATTTTTATTTCTATTTTCTTTTTCCATACGTTCTTTGCCCATATGTTTTATTATTTGTTTCTACTAAATATTATTTTCTTAGTTCATACATTAAAATATAAATGACTACCATGAGCCTAGTAGGTACGATATGGGAGAAATAACGGATGAGAAAATCACAAAAATTGTAATTTGTAGAAATTAAAAAAAAAAACCTTATTCACATTAAAGTATTTTTTTCCTTTTTGCACTATTGTGAAAATTGTAATCTCCCGGTTTTTTTTTTTAAATTATTTTACTTTTGATAGTTAGTTTAAAATGTTTCACAAGTTTGAAGTATTTGTACAGCGCCCTTTGAGGTGTTGTTTACAAAAATGTGTTATAAAAAATATTTACCAAAAAGTACTACTTAACATGAACTACTTACTCAAATTTAAATTAAAATAAACCAAATGCTATGCAAAGACAAATTATAAACATAAAAATTAAATAAATGCCGAGATGAAATAAATCGCAATAATAAATGCCAATTGTCTCAAAATTTTATTTGGAAAGGAATCAACTATGATATCAATCTATCGATCAAAAGTTTGTCTTATTGGAGATTTAAATCATTATTCTGGATAATTGTGATCAATAAAAAAAATATCTAAGGACTCTCATGTTCTTTTTTTGAGCCTTATAAATGATCTCAAAACAATTCCAAAACCTGCATTGACCATTTAGAATAAAACACAAGCAATCTGTAATGCGTGATCTGACAATAACTAACCACTTTATAACAATCCTAGTAATAAACATTTAAAACACAAGCAATCTGTAATGCGTGATCTGACAATAACTGACCACTTTATAACAACCCTAGTAATAAACATATAAAACACAAGCAATTTGTAATGCGTGAACTGACAATAACTGACCACTTTATAACAATCCTAGTAATAAACATATAAAACACAAGCAATCTGTAATGCGTGAACTGACAATAATAACTGACCACTTTATAACAATCCTAGTAATAAACATATAAACCACAAGCAATCTGTAATGCGTGAACTGACAATAAATGACCACTTTATAACAATCCTAGTAATAAACTTAACGCTTGGAACCTTTTAAGACCAAATACGTCCCAAATTTCGTTAAATTTTACCACTGTGCGTCGCTTCGGTACGCAAAAGCGCGCGAAATTTGAAATTGGTTTTACACTCTACACCCCTTACGTTTTTTTGTTCAGCTGCGTTATTTACATATTTTTGACAAAGAAATTATTGCATGGTTGTTTTTCAAATAGTATTATCATATAAATCGACTAAATTAAATAAATTACAATACCTAACTATAGTTAGGAATTAGGTATAAAAAATACTTGCACATTTTCAATTTGTTTGTATATTTAAATAATGATTGTAACTTATTTTATCGTGCGTTCATTTTGCAATGTATATTTTTTATTATTCTTTATGTATATCTGTTTGATTTCTAAACATAATAACATAAAATAAACAAATATTTCTTGCGTTATTGTTTCTAGGTACCTAATTATGAAAAAAATTATTTGAACTTACCCAAACATTCCAGCGTGTTTTATATTTTTTAGTCCACTTTGCGTACCCAGTTTTTTATTATCTTTCCTCCCCATTTTATAAAACTAGGAATTAAAAAAATACGATTACACGTAAACTGATTTTAATTGAAAAAATTTCAGATTTAAAATAAAGAATGTCTTCATACCGCCAGAGGTGGGCGGTAACTAAATACAAAAGCATGAAACCCTTACGTAGACGGGATAGAGGTTATTTCACAATTGTAAATTCAATCTTCACCTCCCCGAAAATCGATCAATATTCTTGTAAAAATAAACAACGCGAAAATGCATATTTTGTTTTATTTTGTTCTGGTACATATATGAAAATTTTCTCCGATAATCGAATAAAAAAACGAATTTCCCACATTATACAATAAAAACATATCCGAAAAATGGGATATTTTGCACTAGACAGTTTTTTAGGCCTGATAGTTTATTTTTTTCTACGCTTATAAAAAGTCTTATCAAAAAATGATCGTTTACTGAAAAGGCCAAGATGTGTTCTACTTGCAGTATTTAATTAAAGCATCTGTAGTATTTCTAAGCAATCAAATTTTTAACAAAAAAAAACCTGATTTTGCATTACTTGGTATTGGATCGCCTTAAACTGAAACAGGGCCGATAATGAAAATATCTTTCGCTAATGAAATAAAGACGTGAAATAACAACTTTAACAAGTGGCCGGTTGCGTTTGGCTCGATTCAATTTAGCTTATTTATTACAAGTATACAATGACCACCGTACTTGGAATTTGCAGGACTCCATTTAAATAAAATACTTTGGAAGGTGAAACAGCTGTCACAGGGCCTCCATCCACACTGGTTACAAAAAAAACAATTTGAATTTGAATGAGGCGATTAAGTTTCGAGACTTGGTAGCATTGCTTGACAATGAAGATAAACACATAAAACACAATATATGTTTTCACAGTGCAACGGTATATTTATCATATTTACGCCATACATGTGAGGCAGGTGATTTAGCCGCCGGTCGCAACAGTTTATAGTCAGTAGCATCTATATCTATGCGCGTACTACAGAATTACAGAATACAACCATAAACGTATTGTATTACAGTAGATGGGTTTACAGCTTATAGCACATAGAGGCGCGTGTTCTGCAACAACTTTCTCTGAAAAAATAACAATTCCCACCGCTGTGAGATCTAACGCCGATATACGATACGTACTTGCTTACCTCAGTAGTTAGTAGGCGGGCGTTTGATCCGATTTGAATAGCGCAATTACAACGCATTCCTTTATTATTGTTTACAAAATATTTACTTAGGTTACAGCAATCGATACAGTTTTATGCGAGGAAACGATTAACTGGTTGACTGATAATAGTGTAACAAATAATAATATTATAATGACTGAGAAACGGTAAAAGGGATTAACCCTCACTCAAGTTTTGAGGGTGCATTTTGCGGTACGGCAAAATAGAGCTAAGCCGGATAAAGTTCTAAGAAAATCTATATTATACTAGTATGTTGATTGTTGACAAATACGCCCACGTGTCTATTATTTTTTAGATAGAAAGGAACAAGCCTATTTCTTAGAGTACTATAATAAACATAATAAAATAAATGTAAACATTATTACAATTATATTTATTCACGCCTCATATGCTTTTAGGCCTCAGCACGGGTAAGCCAGTGAGGCCAACATTACTAAATATGTTGATAATTCACACATTACTTTACTTAAGTTGTATTGCAAATTTTAAACAGGGATTAAATATGATACGTAGAGCTCCCTTTTGCCTTTTCATAGATTTGCATTAGGGTTTGATTTCCAAAGTATGTCAACTAAATAGCAAAAACAATATTGGAAACCAGAAATAACGAAGGCACGGTTCATAATAGCATTGTAATGGTGGAAAATGGTTCGATCAGTAGTTTCTCATTCGCTTAGAAAGTTGGTCATGTTTGCACATCGACAATTTCTGAAACTGAGTAGGTAGGTACTCGGTTTTTACTGACTTCAGTTTAGCATGATCATTATGAATAAGGTTTTATTTCATAGTACACCCCGTATGAATGACAGAACAAACGTGCAAATGATACTGCTAATATGAATAGAAGGATGAACAACTGCTTAGAGTTGGAGCAATATCAATATACATGCCTATATTATATTAAACATTGCACCTGTGAACGAAAACCAACGCTATAAAAGTCTAAGTACCTACTCGCCTACCTAACTGGCAAATAAACGTTCAATATGACTGACTGTCTATTGCCGAACTGACCTTGAGCTTATAAATAATAATATGGCGTGATTCTTTGAAACGGAATGCCAACATTTATTCTAAATTACGATAAAGGTTTGTGACAGCAAAATAACATGTCCTTAGCATCTTGTAATATGGGCAATGAAATAATAATGTACGAAAATACACTGCTTGAAAAAAATTACAAACATCAAAGTTATTTGAATGAAAGGGAAGGTGTGAAAATATTCAGGTATTTTGAAGACCACAACAACAAAAGAATATCGTTATTGTTTCCCCAAAGGCCGTCGTCACATTGGCGAGGTTTCACAACGTAAACAAACCGTAAAACTCCTACAATATAGGAATTACCATGTTTAATGCGCAAAAACAAGTGGCGGGCATTGAACACCACCAATATTAGAGAAAAAATCTGTTTATAATATGGCAAATAATGAAAAGACAGATGGACCAGTGATTAACTCCGGCACTGGATTTAGATATCGACCACATAGCGGGAGATTGACTCCCTTCGCAGGCCACTGGGATTAATATTGTGCAATTTACACATACAATTAATAATAACCACCCGTTTGAATAAAATCTATTTATAATGACTGCGTAAATAAGGATTAAAAAAACAATCTTTGATGCCATCAAAATCCAGTGACATAATGAAAAAGCACTTGTGTAGGTACAGACTTCGATCCAAACACTAATTAACAGGTAGTTCTGTAACGGGCAGGTCGGGAAGACGGGGTTAGACATGACGACTGATGGTCTCTAATGCACCTGGAGCTCCCTACCGAAGAGATGCAGCCTACAGCGAAAGACGGGGTGAGATTGACGGTTAAGGATAAAGTGTCTCCGAGGTAGTATCCGCAGGAATGTGCGCGGCCCGGTGAGTGTGATACTTCCGAGCGGACACGAAACAATAACTTTGTACGCAATAAGTAACCGTACAAGACACAAGGCGGCGAAGGTAGAAGTGGGCGGCGGAGGGAGCGAACGGTGTTGGTGTGTGGAGAGGAACAACTGTGCCGGCAAGACGGGTGACGGTTGACGGGTGTCGGGTGGCCGTGACAAGCGGCGGTAAATATTTACACGCGACACTAATAGCGGCGGATCTATCGATTGTGGAAGAGTTTGTGCTGCAGCAGTCCGCGGAAGCCGTACACCGGTGACGATGGCACGGCAGGGAGTGCACCTAGCGTGGGGCGGGGGCGAGGGGCGCGCAGTCTGGCAACGGCGCCAGGTCTCGGGCCGCCCTGCAGCCGCGCCACTGACAGTTGGGCCCGAGGGACCCGGCCCACGCACGGACACGGGCCCTGACACCCCTCCACACCACACATAACACCAGCACTGACATTTGTCCCTCTCTAGCCGCATCACAGGTGACTGTGACTGGTGAACTTCCTCGGCAGGAGACAGAAATGACCTCTGCAAACGGCGAGCGTACTGCGGATTACGGATAGCAGCCCTACTTGACGATGCTTCTGACGCGGGGATGATAAACATCGAGGTGGTGATGGTGACGGAACGAAATGCGGGACGAGTCGAAGCCGCGGTTATACAGAATTCAAACGGTCCACAAACTAGGGCACCGTTCTCAAAAGGTGAGATTTGCGTACCGAGTAAAAAGATTCGGCCTTCTCCGCGTGACACAAGCGATTATTTAATTTCCAATTGCGACTAGAATATGTACGGTGGGATATTTTTTATTGAAAAAAGGGAGAGTGGTCGCGGAACGGAACGCGATACTGTATTTCGAAATACGTCGGTAAGTCAGTTAATCTTCGATGTAAAAGTGACTTACCAAGGCGAAGAAGTTTGTGTGGCAGTCCTCCAAACTGGCGCCGTTAGTTTGATGGTTTTGATGCGTCATGGTAGTCCTAAACACTTCATTTTCATTTCACAACACTTAACACTGGTATTAATGAAAGAAAACCACTAAAAATTTAGAAATTATCGCGAACATCCAGAGGAGTTTTCACCTTTCAATGGCGACTGGAAAATGGCGGATACAATACAACAACCCAAGCCGACAGTGTCGCTGTCTTGCGGTACAAAGTGGAACTCCAACAACAAATGTCCCTTGTGCTGAGCTCTTCACTCCTACTCGCCGGGAGAGAGACACAGCAATGTTTAATGTTATTCTGTTGGCTTTCTGTAGAGTCCAACGCGAAGCTCCTCCATAAGGAAAAATCTCGAACTGTTTCTATAAAAAAATTATTATTATTTTTCAATAAATTTATGATCATTTCAAAAATCGTGCGTTGACTCGTTGACCATGGCAAATGTTTTAAATCGTGTTGGAGAAATTGGAAATTTACTATCAAGAAATGTAAGAAGGTCACATATAAAAATAATTATACATCAAAATTTAAGTACTATCTAACTTAAAAAACTTTTCTTTCAGGTTATCTGTCGATTTTATTCAACGAAGGTAAAAAAACGTCCCTTGCCTGTGGGAAAAAAGGTAAAAGCAGTTACCGAATCTTTGGCTTCAAGAGGGTAAGTTTTGAACGGTGTAATTGCTCATTAGGTGCACATTAACAGTACTTTCGGCAATCGGCATGGCAAACGTCAAAATTGCACAAATTGTAATAAAAATATATTATTTTTAGGTTTCTGAGATCCCATAAGCCTTACGATCCACCATCAGACGTTAATGAAAAATTGAGAAATATCTTTGTGAAAGCCGGAGCATCCTCAGATCCCGATATTCCAATTGAAGACCCCGCCATCCGGTTCAACATTCTCAATGACTGCTACAAGGAACTTGGCCACGGAGTTCCAAATTCTATGCTCAATTCCATTGAGAATACAGGTAAATTATGACTTTATTAACGAGACTGTGATCTTGTTACAAATTAATTCAATTCTAGTCCTGACATTAGCAACTGTGCAATTGACAAGAAAACAACGGGGTGTTGATACCAATCCTGATCCTCTATGTCTACCCCTGCGGAAAACAGCGTGACAATGTGGTTAGTTAATAGTAATTAACTTGTAAATATTTACAGCTGATATCACAAAGTTCTACTCCACCCCTGTGAACGTCACCACACCCCTGGACTCCTTAAAGTTTGCAGACCTCCCTCCCAACCTCAACATTCAATATGAATATCACCGCTTCCATCCGGGTAAGTACTCCCCTATTTCCATTAATTCAAACTGCAAGTATCCGGTAAGTAGGTACTTTCCCATTTCTGTGAGTGTAATTTGAAGAATTAGTGCAATTTTCTGTGCAAACCCTGAACCCCCCTATTGTGCTTGTCATGGTTAGTCACTCGACAACCTCCGTGGCTGATCAGTTGGAATCCTCGTCTCTGGATCCAGAGGTCCTGGGTTCAGATCTCGGCATGCGCAATAAATTGTATTTATTTATAAGTGGTATTTCATGTATTACCTATAATTATTAACATTTGTAATTGAGTTTTATATCTATCTTTGTGAATGTACTTCCTCTTCCTACTCCCTTCAGCCTCATAACAAACCCCAATCAGGGATGTAATTCTTATAAACACATTGTTCTGTTCTACAGAAACGGACACACTGTTCAAGGGAATCTCAGCGTTTCCCAAGACCTCCACGCTTGTGACCGGGCTCAAGTATAAGAAGAAGTATCCTGGATTCACAGCCAAGACCTCCTGGCCCTAGGCTGCACCTATCCGTGATTCCTACATAAGTACCTAGACGCTGATAGTAAAAATTGTGACCTACTTTTTTCAAATATAATTTAGTACATATATAGCGGATGTTTAAATCCCTCCATAGTCCAGTCCATGTATTTCTCTTCTTGATCGCCAATGCTAAATCTTGGCCCATGATAAAGTTGCTTACTGATGGTTTTTTTCATGTAAACTGTAATCGCCACTTTACACGGAAGTGATTAATTTAAATGTTACAAAGATATTACGAAAGTTACCGTCATTCTACACTAGCACCTCTAGTAGCCAATACAAGTAAATACTGCCAATATTTTACTGGAGTTGGACGTATTATTAACATTCTATCACAGGTATCCGGAACGTCGGTGTCCGCGGCTCTCCGTTCAGCACAGGACCGCGAGGAGCAGAGGAGCCTGGGTCCTCATTAGGGGTCACCATCCTCGTCAATGAATCAACGACTGAATCAGTGCCATGTATTTATGTACAATGAACATGGGATAATATCCATTAAAATAAAGCAATGTTTGTTTGTATAGTTTTAGTTTATTATTGTGATTAAATCGTATTGAATACATAAATTCACAGAATATATTCAGTATGGATTTGCAGTCTCTTTGGTTTTCTTATTTCATTTTATTGACGAGTAGGTATAAATATTTCCACAAAGGGAATCCGGATGATATGAAATAAAACTATAAAAAGGAATGAGAAAAAATGTTGCAATAAACAATACGCAGTTTTATGACTGACTAATGTTGGAAAAGATGAATTTTGCACTTGTTTCATGAAATAAGCACAGCTTTGGTGTAAAACAGGAGTGTGTTGGTGGCATATCCGTGTGCCCAAAAGTAAGCTAAAATTTTCCTTACTTTTGCTGAAATTTATGAAATATTTTCAACACACTTCTAGAGACTATATGAATCCTATAATTTCTATACCCGCTATATCCGATTTTTTGAAAAAATGATCTGAATATGACATCTTGTTCACATTTTTGCGAGCAACAAGAGGAGCCTAAAATTGAGTTTCAAAACCCTCCTTATCGCGACCAAAAACCATGTTTAAACAGCGAGTGAGAAACCAAATCCGCTATATCATACAGAAAGTTACTATCAAAACCCGCTATATCGGATTCAACGAATCACAAGCAGTTATTTTGCCAAAATACAATATGGCCGCCGCTCTGACGCCACGCTCGTGTGTCAAAATGATCTACGCGTGTGTTTCTAAACCCGCCATGTCGGCTCAGTTGACTTTCAAAATCACGAAGTGAGTATCAAAATCCGCTATATCCATTTTATTTATTGAAATTACTTAACTATTGCTAGACATATATAGAAAAATAAATGCTTTTCGAAATTTTATTACTCCAATTCATTATATAAAAAATTGTAATGCATTTACTTATGTACGCTAGAGATGTGACAGTTTTTTGCGGTTTTCTCCAAATCAATGAAAGTTGATATAGCGGGTATAGAAATTACACGACTCTTATGTTCAGTGAACCTACAAATTGGGCAGGTACTGAGAGTATTAACTTAAGTAGGGCTGTAAATTAAATTAAATAAAGCTCACTCTCATGATAAATAATTATAAGTTGCCCATTCTTCATTAAATAATCATGGTTATGTAAGTATTTAAATGGTGTGTACTAAAAATATTAAATTTAAAAAAGAAACTTATTAGTTCTGGTTTGTAAATTGTCAGTTACCAAACAAAGCAGATATGTGAACAAATAATATTATGGAGCAACTTATAATAGCCCACAAATGTTGGGGTAAATGATTGAATTAGTAAAATCCTTTTTCAAAGGTTAAATGTGACATCAAAAGCGTTTCAAGTGTCTCGCATTCTAAGAATAGGTGATCTAATAGACTCATAATAGAAACAAAGGTGATTAACCATTATTAGTAAACAACGCATATTGTCAAATCGAATGGAACGAATGCTTCATTTGCAGTTTGTTCATAGCTCAGCAGCGGTTGGCACACTTCCACGCTATGATATCCCCTTTCTATCTGTTGTCTATGGTGCATTGTGTACTGAAGCTTAAATACTGAACTTTCTGTTTGGAATGCCTCAATAAATAATTATAATTTAAATACTGAATCAGTTTTTTTTCAGTGATAATAAATTAAATAAATAATAATACTAAACTTATCCTACAGAGGTTGCACGAAATGCATCATTTTAGGAAACAACCTATTTTTTTTAGCAATTTATAAATATTTTTACGGTTATGTTTTTTGTTTAAATGTCAAAAATAGAATACTAACATTATATGTAAAAATACTTCTGATAATAGAAATGCATCATGTATTAGGGCAGGCTGACCAGCTATAAAATCCTGCCCAAACCATCTCGTATACAAATTATTCTCTATTAGTTATAGGTACTGTTAAAAGGAACCAATATTCATTTATGATAAATTTAAAAGAAGTAGTTAAAAATAAATATTTATGTCTCTGAGAAATTGATTAAATGAATAAGTGCAGAATTTATCATTTGGGAAATTTAAAGGCAACCGGAACTCCTTTCTTGTTGGATTTGCTATCACCCTGGAACAAAATAAGACAAAATATTATTTATTTAATCTTCATATTAGTATGAAGGTCAGTTTCTTAAATATATCATTTATTTAAACTTCATATTAGTATGAAGGTCAGTTTCTTAAAAATATTATTTACTTAATCTTCATATTAGTATGAAGGTCAGTTTCTTAAATATATTATTTATATCTTCATATTAGTATGAAGGTCAGTTTCTTAAATATATTATTTATTTAATCTTCATATTAGTATGAAGGTCAGTTTCTAAAAAATATTATTTACTTAATCTTCATATTAGTATGAAGGTCAGTTTCTTAAATATATCATTTATTCAAACTTCATATTAGTATGAAGGTCAGTTTCTTAAATATATCATTTATTTAAACTTCATATTAGTATGAAGGTCAGTTTCTTAAATATCTTCATATTAGTATGAAGGTCAGTTTCTTAAATATATCATTTATTTAAACTTCATATTAGTATGAAGGTCAGTTTCTAAAAAATATTATTTATTTAATCTTCATATTAGTATGAAGGTCAGTTTCTTAAAAATATTATTTACTTAATCTTCATATTAGTATGAAGGTCAGTTTCTTAAATATATCATTTATTTAAACTTCATATTAGTATGAAGGTCAGTTTCTTAAATATATCATTTATTTAAACTTCATATTAGTATGAAGGTCAGTTTCTTAAAAATATTATTTACTTCTTCATATTAGTATGAAGGTCAGTTTCTTAAATATATTATTTACTTAATCTTCATATTAGTATGAAGGTCAGTTTCTTAAATATATCATTTATTTAAACTTCATATTAGTATGAAGGTCAGTTTCTTAAATATATCATTTATTTAAACTTCATATTAGTATGAAGGTCAGTTTCTTAAATATATCATTTATTTAAACTTCATATTAGTATGAAGGTCAGTTTCTTAAATATATCATTTATTTAAACTTCATATTAGTATGAAGGTCAGTTTCTTAAAAATATTATTTACTTAATCTTCATATTAGTATGAAGGTCAGTTTCTTAAATATATCATTTATTTAAACTTCATATTAGTATGAAGGTCAGTTTCTTAAAAATATTATTTACTTAATCTTCATATTAGTATGAAGGTCAGTTTCTTAAAAATATTATTTACTTAATCTTCATATTAGTATGAAGGTCAGTTTCTTAAATATATTATTTATATCTTCATATTAGTATGAAGGTCAGTTTCTTAAAAATATTATTTACTTCTTCATATTAGTATGAAGGTCAGTTTCTTAAATATATCATTTATTTAAACTTCATATTAGTATGAAGGTCAGTTTCTTAAATATATCATTTATTTAATCTTCATATTAGTATGAAGGTCAGTTTCTTAAATATATCATTTATTTAAACTTCATATTAGTATGAAGGTCAGTTTCTTAAAAATATTATTTACTTAATCTTCATATTAGTATGAAGGTCAGTTTCTTAAAAATATTATTTACTTAATCTTCATATTAGTATGAAGGTCAGTTTCTTAAATATATTATTTATATCTTCATATTAGTATGAAGGTCAGTTTCTTAAAAATATTATTTACTTCTTCATATTAGTATGAAGGTCAGTTTCTTAAATATATCATTTATTTAAACTTCATATTAGTATGAAGGTCAGTTTCTTAAATATATCATTTATTTAAACTTCATATTAGTATGAAGGTCAGTTTCTTAAAAATATTATTTACTTAATCTTCATATTAGTATGAAGGTCAGTTTCTTAAATATATCATTTATTTAAACTTCATATTAGTATGAAGGTCAGTTTCTTAAAAATATTATTTACTTAATCTTCATATTAGTATGAAGGTCAGTTTCTTAAAAATATTATTTACTTAATCTTCATATTAGTATGAAGGTCAGTTTCTTAAATATATTATTTATATCTTCATATTAGTATGAAGGTCAGTTTCTTAAAAATATTATTTACTTCTTCATATTAGTATGAAGGTCAGTTTCTTAAAAATATTATTTACTTAATCTTCATATTAGTATGAAGGTCAGTTTCTTAAATATATCATTTATTTAAACTTCATATTAGTATGAAGGTCAGTTTCTTAAATATATCATTTATTTAAACTTCATATTAGTATGAAGGTCAGTTTCTTAAATATATCATTTATTTAAACTTCATATTAGTATGAAGGTCAGTTTCTTAAATATATCATTTATTTAAACTTCATATTAGTATGAAGGTCAGTTTCTTAAAAATATTATTTACTTAATCTTCATATTAGTATGAAGGTCAGTTTCTTAAATATATCATTTATTTAAACTTCATATTAGTATGAAGGTCAGTTTCTTAAAAATATTATTTACTTAATCTTCATATTAGTATGAAGGTCAGTTTCTTAAAAATATTATTTACTTAATCTTCATATTAGTATGAAGGTCAGTTTCTTAAATATATCATTTATTTAAACTTCATATTAGTATGAAGGTCAGTTTCTTAAATATATCATTTATTTAAACTTCATATTAGTATGAAGGTCAGTTTCTTAAATATATCATTTATTTAAACTTCATATTAGTATGAAGGTCAGTTTCTTAAATATATCATTTATTTAAACTTCATATTAGTATGAAGGTCAGTTTCTTAAATATATCATTTATTTAAACTTCATATTAGTATGAAGGTCAGTTTCTTAAATATATCATTTATTTAAACTTCATATTAGTATGAAGGTCAGTTTCTTAAAAATATTATTTACTTAATCTTCATATTAGTATGAAGGTCAGTTTCTTAAATATATCATTTATTTAAACTTCATATTAGTATGAAGGTCAGTTTCTTAAATATATCATTTATTTAAACTTCATATTAGTATGAAGGTCAGTTTCTTAAATATATCATTTATTTAAACTTCATATTAGTATGAAGGTCAGTTTCTTAAATATATCATTTATTTAAACTTCATATTAGTATGAAGGTCAGTTTCTTAAAAATATTATTTACTTAATCTTCATATTAGTATGAAGGTCAGTTTCTTAAATATATCATTTATTTAAACTTCATATTAGTATGAAGGTCAGTTTCTTAAAAATATTATTTACTTAATCTTCATATTAGTATGAAGGTCAGTTTCTTAAAAATATTATTTACTTAATCTTCATATTAGTATGAAGGTCAGTTTCTTAAATATATCATTTATTTAAACTTCATATTAGTATGAAGGTCAGTTTCTTAAATATATCATTTATTTAAACTTCATATTAGTATGAAGGTCAGTTTCTTAAATATATCATTTATTTAAACTTCATATTAGTATGAAGGTCAGTTTCTTAAATATATCATTTATTTAAACTTCATATTAGTATGAAGGTCAGTTTCTTAAATATATCATTTATTTAAACTTCATATTAGTATGAAGGTCAGTTTCTTAAATATATCATTTATTTAAACTTCATATTAGTATGAAGGTCAGTTTCTTAAAAATATTATTTACTTAATCTTCATATTAGTATGAAGGTCAGTTTCTTAAATATATCATTTATTTAAACTTCATATTAGTATGAAGGTCAGTTTCTTAAAAATATTATTTACTTAATCTTCATATTAGTATGAAGGTCAGTTTCTTAAAAATATTATTTACTTAATCTTCATATTAGTATGAAGGTCAGTTTCTTAAATATATCATTTATTTAAACTTCATATTAGTATGAAGGTCAGTTTCTTAAATATATCATTTATTTAAACTTCATATTAGTATGAAGGTCAGTTTCTTAAATATATCATTTATTTAAACTTCATATTAGTATGAAGGTCAGTTTCTTAAATATATCATTTATTTAAACTTCATATTAGTATGAAGGTCAGTTTCTTAAATATATCATTTATTTAAACTTCATATTAGTATGAAGGTCAGTTTCTTAAATATATCATTTATTTAAACTTCATATTAGTATGAAGGTCAGTTTCTTAAAAATATTATTTACTTAATCTTCATATTAGTATGAAGGTCAGTTTCTTAAATATATCATTTATTTAAACTTCATATTAGTATGAAGGTCAGTTTCTTAAAAATATTATTTACTTAATCTTCATATTAGTATGAAGGTCAGTTTCTTAAAAATATTATTTACTTAATCTTCATATTAGTATGAAGGTCAGTTTCTTAAATATATCATTTATTTAAACTTCATATTAGTATGAAGGTCAGTTTCTTAAATATATCATTTATTTAAACTTCATATTAGTATGAAGGTCAGTTTCTTAAATATATCATTTATTTAAACTTCATATTAGTATGAAGGTCAGTTTCTTAAATATATCATTTATTTAAACTTCATATTAGTATGAAGGTCAGTTTCTTAAATATATCATTTATTTAAACTTCATATTAGTATGAAGGTCAGTTTCTTAAATATATCATTTATTTAAACTTCATATTAGTATGAAGGTCAGTTTCTTAAAAATATTATTTACTTAATCTTCATATTAGTATGAAGGTCAGTTTCTTAAATATATCATTTATTTAAACTTCATATTAGTATGAAGGTCAGTTTCTTAAAAATATTATTTACTTAATCTTCATATTAGTATGAAGGTCAGTTTCTTAAATATATCATTTATTTAAACTTCATATATATTTAAATACAAATGGCACGACATGTGCCACAGTAAAGTTAAAAAGTACGACGTATAAAGTATACAGCATAAGTTAAAAGTAATGTAATATACGGTATAAAGTGTAAAGGTTAAATATAAAGAATAATTTAAGATGTAAAGGGTAAGGGTTAAATAAAAAGAATAAATTATAAAAAACAAGTTCAAGTAATAAAAAAATTGTTAATATTGACTTAGAAGGATTATTTGTCAACTATGCCAAACATAAATGATTATCAAAGTAACGATAATGTAAACAATAATGTATGCTTAATTACTTATCTTTTGATTCTTGCATATGTAAAAAATATTTTATATAATAATAGACTTCCTTCATCATTGATATCAAAATATATGTATTAGTATGAAGGTCAGTTTCTTAAATTTTTTATTTATTTAATCTTCTTATTAGTATGAAGGCCAGTTATTATCAATTTAATCTTCATATTAGTATGAAGGTACTATAAAGATGAGTTTCTTACTAATTAAAGTATTGTTTATGTAATCTCCATACTAGAATAAACAACAGTTTTTTAATAATATTATATATTTAATCTTCATATATAAATATGAGTTTCTCAATAATATTTTTTTATTTAATCTTCATCTTAGTTAGTACAAAGATGAGTTTCTTATTTTAATTATTTATAGATTTAAAATAAAAAGAAATGGCTGGAAGTACGCACTGCTACAGGGAAGCGATAATGGAGATGCACGGACTACCGAGTAGTTTTTCTATGAGAACTATGCAGTTACTGCTACAAGCCGTCGATAATTGAGATATTTTAAATTATTTCAAAATAAATTTGGAGAATACATGTATTCTTACATGAATATTTGCATTGACGAAAATTTGCTGCTGTTCAAAGGAAGACCTTTATTCCATCAAAAGCTAGCCATTTTGGGATAGCATATTTTGTGATGTGTGTTTTTATTTAAAAAAAATATTTCATTGGACAGCAAAACGACATCTATATTTTTTACTTAAAATATGCTCAGGTATAGATGGTTAAAATCTTTCAGGGAGGTGCTGATTTATCAGGGTGTAACTCTGTCTATTCTTTCTATGCAATGGCAGTGGGTTATTAAATTTCTCACCGCTCTCCTTTCTCCGAGCAGCATCCTCGCCTTGTCTTCCTCAGGAGGCGCAGTGCTGGCTGAGGCAGCCCCCCTATTGCGATGCAGCTGCAGCTTCTGCCTGATGGCCTGCGACAGGATGACCCGGCGCGAGTCGGACTTCATGGCCAGCAGCAGGTCCAGCCACGTCCATGTCACGTTGTGGTACTCCAGCGTGGGGATCACGATGGAGATGTCCCGCAGGTCCTCCAGGTTTTTCTCCTTGTTGCCCTTGTAGCTCACCCTCACCGGCACCTCGGGGATCTTGATGTATATGAACAGCTTGTTCTTCTCGGCTCGCTCCTATTTTGCACAAAATGAACATTTAAATTAGTGACAGATAGGTTCAATTTTGACGGCCGGCATAGTCCAGTGGTAACGCATTGGACTGCCATTCCGAAGGTGGCGGGTTCGAACCCGGCGTGCGCAAATAAATTTTATTTGATTAATTTGTGTTATTTCACAATTAATTAATTAAAATAATATATAGTATATTTGCGGCACGTTCCAGAGTGGAAGATACTACCAGTATCGCCCTGGTGTAAGACCACCATTCAGAATTGAAACGTTGCTCCAAATGGCTTTAGCCGTGTTTAGTGACTAGATCTGAATAGCCAGGTACTTCCCCACCTTCCTCTTTCCCTTCCCCACTTACCTTCAGCCTCACAACATCCCCCAATTGGGGATGCCATAGTCTCACTGGCTCCAGACGGGAGCAATTGGGACTCTTGTGAGGTATTCACTATAAAAAATAAAAAAAAAGTTCCAGGCTGTTGTCTGCAGGGCGAAAATTTCCATAATGATAGCCAACCTCAGACAGGAGAAGTAACCAGAAGAAGAAAATAGGTAAAATAGATAACTGCTTATATTAATGGATAAAAAGATATGGGCTTAAAAAGCAAACTTGTATTATAATATTATGTTGATTGTATTGTGCCGTAATAGTAAAATTGAACCCTAGGGCGTTTAACACCTTTTAGTTGTTCCACAGTGTAGAAGACAAATGCGCTTTCTCTTGCGACACTCACTGTCAAATTCAAGAAGCACTTGATACTGGCATCGCTCAATTACATAGTGAGCAGAATAGAACAAGGCAACAACACCTGTATTTATCTGTACTTTAATTGCACAAATCAAATTGCATAAAACCTCATAGGCAAGACATAAGATTTTATGTGATTACAGCAGAAAGATAGGAAAAGAACTCATTTGGACTACATAAATATATATTAAAACAATGTACCTTCATCTTTTCCACGTCATCCTTCTGCTCAATCTTCACGTAGAAGTTGCTTTCCTTGCCCAACTTCTTGGGCTTGATCTTACTCTTGCTGGAGCCCCTCTGGAGGCTGGATCCCCTCTGCAGCCCCGCGCCCCCGCCCTCCTCCTCATCCAGGTTAGCTTCCAGCGAGTCAATGGTCTCCGGGTCTCGCTCCGGGAAGCAGAACTTCAACATTGTGTTGAAGAACTTCTTGGTTAAGCCTGGAAACCAAGATGGACATAAAAGTCGTGGAGTTGCAAAACCCGCTCTAGAATTTTTTTTATGCTTTTGATTCATTCTCAAAAAGTGATAAATATAAAATTAATATTTTTCTTTAAATACCTAAAGAATTATGTTTTACTAGTGCAGACCTGTGAAATGTCGCAGAATCGTCATAGAAGAAAATCTAGTCGAAACGTGTTACACTATTATCACGCAAGTAGCAGTGCACTCGGCATTAGAGCATTGGAGGTCAAATTGGACTAATTGGAGGTAAATAAGTGGAACCAATTTTTTCACTTCATGTCTCATCTAGGATTATAGTCTGTCCATAGTCCATACATAGCATAAGTTCTAGAGTTCATTGAACCGGAGTTACAGACAAAATCACCACTGAAATTAGTATTTTGAATTAATGGCTCGTTGGGCAGCAGGTTAGTCATGCCACATTTCCCTTTGTTTCTATTATCTGTTATCTTACCTATGGTTATGGGCACCACGTTGATCTCAAAGTGCTCCTTGACGGAGATGCCTCCGACGGGCGGGCGCTCACGACAAAAGAGGCGCAGCACCCGCTGGCGTGCAACGGGCATGTGCGAGCGTACCTCCGTCGGCAGCAGTACCTCACTATAGGGCTCATCGGGCAGCAGGTTGGTCATGCCACATTTCCCTTTGTTTCTATTATCTGTTATCTTACCTATGGTTATGGGCACCACGTTGATCTCAAAGTGCTCCTCGACAGAGATGCCTCCGACGGGCGGGCGCTCACGACAAAAGAGGCGCAGCACCCGCTGGCGTGCAACGGGCATGTGCGAGCGTACCTCCGTCGGCAGCAGTACCTCACTATAGGGCTCATCGGGCAGCAGGTTGGTCATGCCACATTTCCCTTTGTTTCTATTATCTGTTATCTTACCTATGGTTATGGGCACCACGTTGATCTCAAAGTGCTCCTTGACGGAGATGCCTCCGACGGGCGGGCGCTCACGACAAAAGAGGCGCAGCACCCGCTGGCGTGCAACGGGCATGTGCGAGCGTACCTCCGTCGGCAGCAGTACCTCACTATAGGGCTCATCGGGCAGCAGGTTGGTCATGCCACATTTCCCTTTGTTTCTATTATCTGTTATCTTACCTATGGTTATGGGCACCACGTTGATCTCAAAGTGCTCCTCGACAGAGATGCCTCCGACGGGCGGGCGCTCACGACAAAAGAGGCGCAGCACCCGCTGGCGTGCAACGGGCATGTGCGAGCGTACCTCCGTCGGCAGCAGTACCTCACTATAGGGCTCATCGGGCAGCAGGTTGGTCATGCCACATTTCCCTTTGTTTCTATTATCTGTTATCTTACCTATGGTTATGGGCACCACGTTGATCTCAAAGTGCTCCTCGACAGAGATGCCTCCGACGGGCGGGCGCTCACGACAAAAGAGGCGCAGCACCCGCTGGCGTGCAACGGGCATGTGCGAGCGTACCTCCGTCGGCAGCAGTACCTCACTATAGGGCTCATCGGGCAGCAGGTTGGTCATGCCACATTTCCCTTTGTTTCTATTATCTGTTATCTTACCTATGGTTATGGGCACCACGTTGATCTCAAAGTGCTCCTTGACGGAGATGCCTCCGACGGGCGGGCGCTCACGACAAAAGAGGCGCAGCACCCGCTGGCGTGCAACGGGCATGTGCGAGCGTACCTCCGTCGGCAGCAGTACCTCACTATAGGGCTCATCGGGCAGCAGGTTGGTCATGCCACATTTCCCTTTGTTTCTATTATCTGTTATCTTACCTATGGTTATGGGCACCACGTTGATCTCAAAGTGCTCCTCGACAGAGATGCCTCCGACGGGCGGGCGCTCACGACAAAAGAGGCGCAGCACCCGCTGGCGTGCAACGGGCATGTGCGAGCGTACCTCCGTCGGCAGCAGTACCTCACTATAGGGCTCATCGGGCAGCAGGTTGGTCATGCCACATTTCCCTTTGTTTCTATTATCTGTTATCTTACCTATGGTTATGGGCACCACGTTGATCTCAAAGTGCTCCTTGACGGAGATGCCTCCGACGGGCGGGCGCTCACGACAAAAGAGGCGCAGCACCCGCTGGCGTGCAACGGGCATGTGCGAGCGTACCTCCGTCGGCAGCAGTACCTCACTATAGGGCTCATTGGGCAGCAGGTTGGTCATGCGCACATAGCCCAGCTCCAGCAAGTGCTCCACGGAGTCGTCGCTCTTGGTATTTTTGGTGTATCTGCAAAACCAGACTGTGATAAAGAGCCAGCACCGATAGCAATATTTAACAGGATATTCAGGAATCACAACAATCAAATCAACAAAAGGTTTTAATTATTGATTACCCATGCAAGGGTCCTGGGGTCGAGTCCTAGATCTAACCGTTTTTTTTTCTGTTTCAAATTTCTGTTTAGGAATCCCTAATATTGTCTTCAATAATTAAATATTACAATTTGATGTTTTACTCACTAAGTTATTCCAAAAAATAAAAATAAATATTTTAACGTCAGTGTCCGTAATTTGTCATCATTACCAAGCACAACTGCAGATCACCAACAAACAAACAACAAGTTCACGTCGAATATATTGAGGATATGAGGAAATTTGAGAATAATGAGGCAATTTAATTTCAGTGATAGGGGAGAGAGAAGGAGGATATAATTGCGGTGACATATAAATTCAATTCAATCTGTGCAAGTTTCAGAGCGGAGTTCTCAGTTCAAAAGTTATACATAGAAATATGCAGAGGTGACTCAGTTTTTAGTTGCTTCATGCAATCAGTTCTCTGCTTTATAATTGAGATAATCTACACCCATTACGCATTTTACTCTTGAATCGACTAATTAGTCTTACTGAAAGTTGGTGAGCACGAGGTCTGCGATGCCCAGTTGTCCATCAGGATCCGTGAGCCGCCACTGGGCGTGCTTGAAGCAGATCTCGTTGACCTTTACAGCGGCGGCGGGGCGCGCCTGCGTGGCGGGGGCTCGGTAGCGGGACTCCTGGTAGCACGCCACCATGGCGTGGAGCTCCTGAACACAAAGCACAATAAATACTTCTTCTTGATGTTCCTCTGCAGTCAATAGAGATTGTAAACCATAAATTGATGGGATCACTCGATCTATCCAGCTATTCAATACTCAATATCTATCGATTAATAGTTTATTAACGTCTAGTAAATTGTTTTTAATCATTGGCTGTTCTGTCGGATGTTGGTAAGGCGTTTTAAACATGATTCTAATTATGTTTTGTGATTTATTTCAAGAGGTTTGATGTAAGTATCTGCTGCCCCTCCTCACACTGACATACCATACGCTAGAACACTTTGACAAAGTTGATTTAATGGCATGACACTTGGAATTGTTTAGAAGATGCAATTGTAGAGAGTTTATGGTCAACAGTTAAGCCGGGATATTTAATATTATCTGCATGTTCAACTTTGCCACAAGCACAGCATGTGTTATTCCAGGAAGTACTGGTAAAGGGGTGAAGATGCAGTTGTGAACGGTTATGTGGTTGACCAGTTTTTGTTTTGTTGAAAGTTAGGTATTTTGTTTTAGAAATGTCGAGTGAAAGATGATTATTCAGTCGATAAGGCAGTTAGCCTACTTATGGACTTGATAAATTCCAATGGTCCATAATAAATAGTTTGTATGGTAGCACCAAGTACTGACCTCCCCATCCCTGGTGAGCTGGTCCTTGCACTGGGACACCTGGCGCTGCAGGTCCAGAAGCTCTTGCTTATGGCTGCTTCCCTCGCTGCTGTTTCTCTGCACGAGGTAGGACTCCCTCTCCAGCCGTCTAAGCTGGGCCACCAGCCCTCTTACCTGAAAACACACAATTCATCTTAAAGCACTATTTGCATTACATTTGTTATTCTGATCCAGGAGAGACTGTCGCAATGAACAAAGATTACATTGAAATAGCGTAAGTGAGGGAAGCAGCCATAAGCAAGAGCTTCAGGTCCTTAAGCTCTTGCTTATGGCTGCTTCCCTCGCTGCTGTTTCTGTGCACGAGGTAGGACTCCTGATAAATTAATCAATAAATCAATTTTAGAACACAAAAATAAATTAATTCTGTCTATTGTATTTAATAGAACAGAATAGAAACTGATTAGGGCCGTGTGAAAAGTCTCGCTAGCCATACGAAAGGGGCTCCATGAAAACGATAGATAGAGGTTTCACTGTATCTGTATTATTGAAGACCGATTGCAGCGGAGTGGTCCACAGCATCGGAGTCGCACCTAGATAATAAATATAATACATATCTTTATTTGAGAAATTTTGCAACTATAACTAAGAATACATGTTAAGTGTTCATAGTGGAGATTTGTTTATAAATTAGGTAGTAAGTAGAATGGGCAATCAGTGCCATTTTGTTTTTTTTTACATTTAAAATGCAGATTCAAGATCTGTTTCAGCTTTCTATCAAACTTCTGACGAGAATAGCAACATACGAGTTGTGCTTTCTATCAAACTTCTGACGAGAATAGCAACATACGAGTTGTGCTTTCTATCAAACTTTTGACGAGAATAGCAACATACGAGTTGTGCTTTTCTACTGATCACAAATTGATAAAAAATACCCAAACCTTGTCTTCCACTCGAGAGATTTTTGGCATATTATGGAATGTTTGCAAAAACGTTTTGAGCGATTGCTTGTCATAATGTGCCAAAGTTAAGGAACCTAAAAATATGGGATATTCGGCAATATCTAGGCAGTTTCATTGGCTTTAAACCGCAGTAAGCAGTTCCTAAGTTTCCATATTAATTCAATAATATGGAAAATGTATGAAGTATATTTATTATTATTATTTGTGTTTTTTACAATAAATATATGTACAATGTTTACAAGTCATACTGTTTTAATTTATACTACACTTCCATTAAAAGCATTTGCTTGTAGTTGGAAGAAGAGTGTAAATTTTCAAAAAAATAATATAACTAGGTAAACAAAGTAAAAAAATTACAAAATTAAAATCCATACAAATTGTTGTAATTGGAAGGAAGAAAAAATATATATTATGGAGGATAAATAGAGTATAGTAGGATAATTTGTGAGATTTTCAAGTGAAACTAGGGGAATCAGTTTTATTTTTATTTTTTATATACAACCAATCGCTCGATATTGGCGGTGGGGAGAGGTAAAACTTTGCTAGATTGTTCATAATATAAAGCAAAAATGTTTGTCTTTTAGTTGTTACCTGGTTCTGCAGGTGCTGTATGGGCCGCCGAGGATCGGGCACTCGGTGCAACTGCAGTTGGAAGCGCATTCGAGCAAGGCGCTCCAGGGCACGTTTCCGCTGCGGCTCCACGTACAGCACCAGGTTGTTCACCACGTCCAGCAGCATGGCATACTGCGCAAAACAACAGCAACAGGTTATAATCTTATACAGCGAGTCAAGCAAATCATTTATTCAGTAGTGGAAAGATAATGGCTAACGTTAATGATAACCTACAACACTTGTTCTCTACAAAATATATGTTGTTTTTGAAGATAATCTCTATTCAGTTGCCACGTTGAAAAATAATTATGTGAAATTCCCTTGACTTGAATTCAGAAAATTCAACTCAAAACACACCTGGTTCTGTTATTTAACATGCTACAGGTATGACAAAATTCACAGTGTTTCTTTAAATGCTACTTAACACGGATGAATTATTTTGTTTTTTATTAAATATATTCACAACAGTCGCTTACGCCTATTAACCATAATCGTTTTTGTAATATTGCGTGCTCCCTCTATCATTCGTATTTACATATCTCCCTTCCAAACCATCTTCAGTAATATTTTTCTTTTTGAACGCTTATAACGGAGCCTTAATGCAGAGAGTTAGTAAGAGCTGTGTACTTGCTGTACCTTAACTTACATTAGCTTGATAATGATTTAGATGTGTATTGTATGATTGATAATCTAGTGAGGTGGGTAAGGTTCCTGTACATAGACAAACTTAAGGCAATAAAGGGCCGGGTTGTGGGCAGTGAAATGATAATGATTTGAATGAAGATGAATATTTTACGTAATTGATGAGCTTCAATTTCTCCTCGAATGAAATAAACAGCTTTGTTGGTTTTGTAATTTCTAGGTCAATGCAATATTTTTCAGCTTGCGTCGTGATTTCCTTCATTTTCCTTCAATTGTTTGTTTCATATTTTAGTGGAAACTCGTGCAAAGTCGGCTAGCAACTACAAGTTTACAATAAAAATAAAATGAACAAACCTGCAGAGAGTTGGTGCAGACGTCAAGATCGTGGTGCATTAGGGTGAATGTGTCGCACGGTGTCTCGGGCTCCTCCCACGAGCCGGCACTAGCCCCTTCGCTACCTCCACCCGTCTCCTCGTAACTCACGTAGTAGAACTCACACGTGCAACGAGACACGATGCGTTGGAGCTACAAAACATAGAAGATTTAGATTACGACTAAATACTTTGATATAGAAGAGGTCCTAAAGTGACCCTTGTGGAAAACCAGAAGTTATGCCAAAAATTTTATGAAAATGGAAATGAATGGCAATGCTTTTGATTATAGGCTAGGTTAGCTTAGGTTAGGTAACCACCTGCAACAATCAATTCCAGCCGTTCAATGACAAAACAAAACATTGAAAAAAGTTCTTCTCTCTCTTTCTCTAAACAACTCTTCACCATACAGAGTATTGTCATTATGTGGAGATGCTGTGCAATCGGCCTGTCAATTATGTAAGGTGTGTTAGTTCAACTTTTTGTTTTTGTGAATGAAAACAAGAATGGTTTTGGAATAAAATTGTTTAAATGATACCTGTGGAGCGTCAGCCTGGTCAGCGCTGGGCCCCACGGTGGAGCCCAGGACGCCCCCGGCAGAGTGGCCACTGCCCACCAGGCGAGGCACGTCGGGGAGGGCAGAGATGGCCCTAGCCCCCTTGTCCTCGATCTCCTCCACGCACACCCACTGGATGTTCTCTACAAACAGAACAAACAAAACCCTCAATTTTATATTATCAGTCGACCCCTTGGAATAGCAAGGTTCTATCTGATAATAAAAAACTCTAAAGAAGCTGTAGAGAGTAGAGCCCATTATCGCGTGACACTGATGTGCTAGAAGGAACCTTGTTTGAACGGTTCAGTGTTTCAAATTCTCATTTAGATCAGCAGCATAAGGAGAATGATTCCAATTCTAAACACTAACGTACATCCATTATGGTTCTGTCACTGAGAGCTCCGTTGTAATCTCTCTTTCTGTTATGAAAAAAAGGTTACAACTGAGCTCTCAGCGGTACGTCTTAATCTCTTGTCCTGTAAAACTTAACAAGTCATCATTGTTAATTATAGTATAATATTGCTTACGATGAAGTTGCTCATTATCCCTGGCGCTGACGGTGGCGTAGTACTGCATGCTCTGCAGTGAGCCGGCCCACGTGCAACGCGAACGCCGCAGTCTTTGCCGAACTTCAGCACGCGCCGCGCATAGCACAACATAACCGCGTGTTTCGCAGCCACGCAGCACTACCTGGGCGTTCACCAGCGCAACTGCAAATACAAAAATTTATTAATGATGAAGGGAATGATGATTTTGATGATTCGTAGTTTTTTTTTTTTGGCATCTGCCTAAAAAAGATTTAAGTGATTTCATGGTTAACAGGTTCGCTGCCGTCTATGCACAATAACTGATCCTAGGTGCCAATTTTTTTAAATTTATATTTGTTTTTAAATATACTTACATGAATAATATACCATTGCAAAAGTTTTCTTTTTCAGTGGAAATGTAAAAAAAAACAAAAAAAAAGTACAACTCGGGCCCGAGCTGGTGGCACCACGGTTGAAAATCACTTAGCAGGTGCCGGCGGTTTCGTCCGTTTAGTCGCACTCTTTTTACTCTCTTTTTTTTATTTTGATAAAAATAACAAATAATAACTAAAATACAAGTCTTGTACAAATAATAACTATAATACAAGTAATCAAATAAGATAACGAAAGTAATACACATCTCATAAAGAAAAAATATTAATAAAATTTGGTGGTACTCATTGAAGCACTTAACGCACAAACCGGGTTTAAGTGTGTGAATGAACACTTTCTTATACCATCTGATAGTTTTTCATTCACATGGATAATAAGCCATGCTGGTCCTGTCGATCTATTCCAGACATATATCTATTGTATTCGACTATAGATAATGGCTTTTGGGATTCTTGCCCTCTTTTGTTTCGAAAAGTGGCAAATTTGTTTTCAAATTCCGTTGAGATGTATATAACATCTCATTTGTCTTTCCACTTCCCAATATGCACGCAATTTCTGAATTTTGAAATGTTCTCCCCCTTTTTCAACTTCTTCTCTTTTACTTCTTCAGGAAAGTTTTTCAAATTTGACCGCAATGTTCCTGTGTTGTAGGTATCCTTTTCAAGCAGATTTTTTGCCAATGGGTAATTATTATAATAGTTATCCATGAACAACGCGTGACCAAAATTCAGATTACCTTCCATCAATGTCATGACTACTTTGCTTGCATAACCCTTTCCACCTACATTGCATCTGCATCAGCCGATCTCCCGTACACATGAAATGGTTCCATCAGGTTCCGCCAACATGTACAGCTTCACATCATACTTATGGCGTTTATTCTGTATGTATTGTCTGAACGAAAATCGCCCACACCACAATACATATCATACTCGCATCAAGGGAGAGTTCTCTGTCTGGATAGTAAATATTACTCATTTTTTCATTAAAATAATTAATGACTGGGCAGATTTTTAATAGAGGATCCCTGAGAGGTACAACTCTCCTATTAAGATCTTCGCTATAAAAATGTAAGCACCGCATTATTAGGAGGAACTGATTTCTAGACATTTGTTCGGTAAAAATCGGAATACTGAACAAGCGGTCTGTTTTCCAATAATCCTGCAGTCTGCTCAATGAAATCCTGCCAGTATGTAACAAAAGACCGATAAAAATTCGCAATTCTTCAACTGTCAAATCTGTCCAGGATGTAATTCTTGACTTATCAGTTATACCTTCCGAACAAAGGATAGTTATTGCGTACTTATTAGTCTCTTCAACAATTAATTTGCAAAGATGATCATCAAACAGCAAATAGAAAAAATCAATTGGTAAACTTCCTGAAGGCTGCACTAATACATAATTCGCGACGTTTCAGGAATGATATGTCAGTTTTCATCGGAGGTTCAGCTGTATTTGTCCACCCTTCTTGTTCTTGAGCACATCTACTGCATAAAACAACCGGTGTGTCACTAGACAAGACTTGAAGCGGCTTCAAGTGGAGGGCTAGAAATGCTACTAGTTTGGATAAAATCAAGTTCCTGTTTCAACATTGATAGGTCCAAAATGTACAATATTCTTTGGTAAAATTATTACTAAACAAAACTAAATACGAACAAAGAAATGACGTACCAAAGTCATTACTATACAATTCTGTAAATTTATTATCTGTTCGTGCTATATTGTGGCTTAAAATTGCGAGTCAGCATACATCTCAATCTGAACATAATAAAATAGTGACACATGTTCATAATACAAGACTAATTGCAAACGATGGACTTGAAGTTTCCAGATACCTGAATAAATACGGGCAAAGAACTCTAGAATACCTCGTTCCAATAATTTACAACATGTTACCAAACTCATTAAAAAGCTGTGAATTGACTCACAGAAGGAAATGTATGTTAAAAAAATGGTTATGTGAAAGAATTTTTTTGTACTAATGTAATTATTTGTATATTTTATGTACTTGTTAAAATTTTATATGTATTTAAAAAGTAATTGTTAAAAGAACCCGTTGACAAACTGATATCAATCAGTTTAACGGGACTTAAATAGTAAAAAATGTATTTTTGAAAGTTAATATATGATTAAAAAAAAAATAAAAAATTTCATCAAAATAAAGTGGTGGGCGTTCATCACCATCAATGTCTTTGTCATTTTCTTCAGATTCAGCACCTGACCACTCGGAATCACTTAGTTCATTTTCTAACTCCCTCTCAATGTCTTCAACTTGCAGAGATTTACGTAAGGGACGAGACTTTAGGACGAGATGGTCCAGCATCATCACTCATTATGACAATAAGAAAAAAGACACAAAAAAACTCAAACTTATCGTGTACTTTTTTCAATGGCCCTTTACAACAATAACCTAATTTTTCTTTGAAAACCAATTGCTGTAAAATGTTGGTACAATTGTCAACAACAATGCCAGCTATAAAAACAACCATTCGCCGCAAGTGCCGGCAGGACACTGATGTTTGTGCAGACATACTACTCATGGCTCCGGCACCCAGTGCCAGACGCCAAATGGCTCCGACCGCAGCGAACCTGTTAAGTGAATCGAAAACTGAACACCCGAAAATCTCCATTGCTCGAGTGTATAAATATGTATGTGATGTCCTTCAATTTTTAAAAATTAAACACAAAGGAAAATCAAATCAGTAACGATAAAAGAAATTACTGAACACTATCACAATTTATTCCGCTAAAATTATACTTTGGACACAGTGTCACTTATCAGGTATTGCCAGCGCAATGACCATTTAATTGACTGAAGTGAAGGGAAGTCCTGTTTTAACCCACCTTTTTTGCATATTGTACGTATGTAAATTGTTTGCGGGTTCCGTTTCCGGTTCAAAATGGTGGCCATGTTGGATTACTACTTTTTTATCCTGCCAGAGTTCGCATGAATGTAGATTCTACTAAAATTATTGTACCTACCTGCCTGAAGAAAGTTTGGAAAAAAATTGTAATTGAGATAGTGATGTTTCTTTGGACAAAATACTTATTTGAAATAAAAAATGTTATAATAAAATAAGTTTTATAATTAAGTAGGTAGGTATTTAAGAACCTACTTGCAAATCATTTGATTTCGGAGGAAGTTTTGATTTTTATTTATTAAATTAAAACATTCATTTTTGGACGCAAGGTCTACTGATCACAGAACTATTGGTATGTTGTTTCGATGTGCAACACTAGTTAATTGAGTTTTAGTTTTGTGACAGTATCTAATGATGTCCTAGCAGAGTCGGCTCCAAGGGGTGCAGAAGTGGAAGGTCAATTGAAAAAAAAAATGAATATGAAATGTTAATACACATTGGTAATGCGTAATGAATATTATAAAAACGCCAATGCATGTAATTTATTTGCCTGTACCCACCTATTCTGAAGCCAGTAGTAAAATATTCTTTAATTTAAGATTATTTATTTACACCTATAACTAATTAATTTTTTTTTTTTTCTTTTGAAGATCTTTTCCTATTCAAATTTTGAATTTTAATTTGTATTTACTCTAAACTCAGTCAATTGTTTACCAGTAGACTTAAAAACAATGAAAGCAAAAGTACCAATTACCAATACATTCAATTTATTGCACCCGCAAATTCACTGATAAAAATGATAACTTTTGATTTTAACCTCTCAGACAAAGACTTTTATCTACTATGTGTTCCTCTGGGAACTGTCAAAACGTGATAATTTTTGTGTTATTTACGAGTTTTGCTAAAAGCTTCATAACTCACGTTTTGGGAAACGTAGCCTCATTCTAAAAAATGTTTTGGAAAGATTATGAAATCCACTATCGCATTGTGTTGTAATACGTAAATATTTGCGTTTCTAAAAATACATTTTATGAAAACGTCAAAAATATGTAAAAATCGCTTACAATTATTTCAAAGCTTTGAAAAATGTACTTTTTTCTGAGTATCATAAAGAAATAACACTTTATATATTGAAGAAATATAATTAAAAACTATTAGTCACCTCAAAATATTAACCGTTCAAACTAAAATATTTTTAATAAATTATTTAGAAACGCAATAAATTATGAACGAACAAGATGACAGATTCAATCGGCTTAGATAATGCAACTCTACGTTCCATAGATATTCTTGAATACAGACGCGTAGCGTTATTCATTATCGATACTCTGTTTTTTAAATCATGGCAATCCGTATACTAGTGATGGAAATAAATCGATTTTTGTAAAATCTCGCGCGTTTACGTGAAAAGACGTTCTAATGTCTTGACCGCTATTATCATATTTACGTCTTTTGACGTTCTAATGTTCTGAGTGGTTAACCTAATTATTTTTCTCTCTTGTAACATAAACTAATTGTCACTTTATTTGAATATGTTTGTCATGATTCACTGAATTGTTTGCGATTTATTTCGGTATGATATCCACATAATTTGACATTTAAAATTATTCCTTGCAAATTACGTCAACAATGGATAAACATAATTTCAGGTTCAAGATGGCTATTATTAATAACACAAAAAACTTACGACTGACATTTTTTCACATCTCCCTCTAACACCTTAATGATCTTAGGTCGTAGATATCTCTATCTCACGGCGGTCACGTCCGAAAATCCCTTGAAAATAAATTTTGTATGATATTAAGCATACGTCAGACATGATAGTGTTTACCTCCTTTGTCTTTAAAGCAAGGAGAAAGAAAGGAGATAGCTTTGGGATAAAACTTGAAGTGACCCACGCTAGGTACATACAGCAGCTTCTCAATTGGACGCTATATGGCACTGGAACTCGCTATTACCGGGGTAGTTTGTTAAATCCTTTTTTATATTAATACTATTGCAGCACATATTGGGAGGTCTTTGACCAAAAGACCTTGGTAGACGAGCCGCCACTGCATCCTAGTAAGTCGACGTACTGACGAGAACTGACTACAACATTATTCTGATAGGGAGTTTACACATTAAAAAACAATTTAAGTTACTGAGCCAGTTGCAGATGGAAGAGTCATCGGGAGCGGGGGCGTGCGGGAGGGGCTGCGTGTTGCTCTCCGACAGGTCATCGGAGAAGACCACAGCCTTGTGCTCCGCTTCGGCCACCAGCTGCGCCAGGAGGGCCTGCGTTTGCCCGGCTCCCGACTAAAAACATTAATAATTAACAGTTCCGCTTAGAAAAACGTTAAAATAAAGCACGAATATCAATATCATCAGTGGAGCTACAACCCTCGGGAGAGTTCTAGCCGCTCCTAGGAAACCACTGTACTCCTGCCAGTCTCCCATATTCTTATTCCAATTTTATTGTACATGGTGTCCGGAAGTAGTACAAGCGGGAAACTGATAAATCTACATCACATAGATAACCCAAAAAATGTTTCAAGCATGTCGTTTTTTTAAACTTTTTCCATTTTTTTGACAACTAAAGGGTCAAAGAAACTTTTGGAGCCAGGTTCATGCAGGGACGCGTTTTAAAAGTCATTAAAGTGCTATTAACCCTTGGTGACAATAGAATGTGTATAGAAGTCTCTTTGGTTGACAGCTATCTTCCACTCTTGCTCCGTGTGTTACCTAGCGGAGCTAATACTGTTTTATAAATCTTAGGTTGACAGCTATCTTCCACTCTTGCTCCGTGTGTTACCTAGCGGAGCTAATACTGTTTTATAAATCTTAGGTTGACAGCTATCTTCCACTCTTGCTCCGTGTGTTACCTAGCGGAGCTAATACTGTTTTATAAATCTTAGGTTGACAGCTATCTTCCACTCTTGCTCCGTGTGTTACCTAGCGGAGCTAATACTGTTTTATAAATCTTAGGTTGACAGCTATCTTCCACTCTTGCTCCGTGTGTTACCTAGCGGAGCTAATACTGTTTTATAAATCTTAGGTTGACAGCTATCCTCCACTCTTGCTCCGTGTGTTACCTAGCGGAGCTAATACTGTTTTATAAATCTTAGGCTCCAAAAGAATCTTATAAGAATCTCCTCACCACTGTGCTTTCTTCCCCATTGAAACAGGTGATTGGATTGGGCTCATTGCAAAAAGAATACATATTGACTTGAATATCTTTGGAGAAGCTGTACATTCATTATTAAAGGTAATAGAAGAGATAAGATGTGTTTACCTGCACAGCGCTAGAGGTTGGAGGAGTGGCGGGAGTGCCGGCTTCCGGGGCTCGTCCATTCTGATGGACGTCCATGTCCTCACTTCGGAATATCTTCAGGGCTTCCGTTGACAGGTTCTTTTTCAATTGCTAAAACAACCAACAGTAGAACTGTAAGAAAGGTTTTAGGTGGTACGCCTGCTTTTTGAATGTGTAAGAGCGAGATGACAGATCGACGTATAAAAGATGATGGATCCATCTGCTCGCTCTCTTTTCCCAACCGACAGCTAAGAAGATAGTAGTAGACAATCCGTTCTAAAGTGTTAATAAACATTCTATCCGCACACGCGTATAATCATCACAGTACCACCAAGTCTGTATATAACAAGAACAATGAATGTAAATGGCAGGGCCGGCCCTGAGCCAAATCAGTAAAAACACCTAATACAAGGGCTCTGTATTAGATGTTAGGTATTATGAGCACCCGGAGCAGACTGCTCCAATTGCGCCTGCATAGGGAAGGCCCTGGTAAATGAACCTCGCAACCTGGACGGTTGGTGCAGGTGCATTTAATCAAGGAAGGTTACATTTGAAATGGTACTCATGCCAAAATCAAGAGTCCCAACCATCTGGAGCTAGAGTTGTAAGGCTAAGGGACGAGGAAGGTGGGAATGTACCTGGATCTGGTACTTCCGGTTAGTACCAGATCTGGTCACCAAACACGGCCAAAGCCATTTCAAGTAACTTTTCCATTCTGAATAGTGGTCTTACAGCAAATGCGCATTTAATTAATCAACGCGCCGGGATTAGGGGCAGGTGTGCAGTTATTTCCTACCTTATTCTTCATGTAAGTATCAAACAGTGCGAAGGCCACGTCTCTGTTTGGCTTTGTCCAGGCGGCACGCAGGTCGTGCACCACGAGGCGATGCGTGGGGGGCATCTCGGGGCCCGGGGGCACGGGGGGCGCAGCACCCCCCGCCCCGGCCCCTGCCTCGCGCCCGTACGACACTTTACCCACGCTGAGGCAGTAGCACTTCTCCACCGACTGGCCGATGGACTGGAAATCAAAGAATATAAGTTTGTGGTAACTTCATAATTTCAGACATTTTATCAGTGAACTAACGCTAAAAGGATGGTGTAAGTTTACACTCAACGGTTGACACACATCGGTTGAACCTGGATTCCTGGATTGAACCAACTAAATTGAGTGGTCTGTAAGGCCCATTATCATTCTTACTACAGATTTACTATATATTGCTCTCGCATTCATTGGAACATCACCAAAGAGTATGAAACCGGCATTTCAGCTGGCAGAAAAATCACTCCTCGTTCCTAAATCATTCAGCATGCTGCCAATGAAATTTTAAAATCTTCCGTAATATGAAAAAGCCATTAGTGAAATTGAGCATGACTCTATTACATCAACTTCCTTTCACCAGTGTCAAGATGAGGGAAGGGAATTATGAGTATTGAATAACAAACAGTGAAAATAGCCTACCTCTTTATCAGGATCGTAGTGCAGTGCGGACTTGAGCCACACCTCTGCGTCGTTGAGTTCGCAGTTGATGTAGAGTGGGGGCCACGTGGCACGGGCACGCCGCATCAGCCCGTCCCTCGTGGGGATCAGCACCAGCGTGTGCTGCGCCCCGCAGGTCACCCGCCGCCCGCACACTTCTACCCCGTGCTGCATGGCAAACGACATCCAGTAGCAAACCTACAACAACCATAGGGATGAGATTCTTAAGTCATTCAATGGCATCTGACATTGCATGGGGCTGAGACACAGTGTGATATTTGGTTAGAACCCCTCCACAATTACACACGCTGAGTCACCAAGTCCCTTCAAGGGATATTACCTGGAAGCGATGCAAAGCGAGGGACAGCCTCGCTGTACGGATATGTCTGGAGAGCTGTGGACGTCGTGGCTTGGTGTTGAGGAACAGGGCCCCCCTCCTCGTTGGACGCGTAGCCCCCGAAAGGATCTGCTTCAGACTCTCAAACCACCTGACAAAACAATTAAATGATTATTATCATTAGTTCCTCTTTACAAAACCATATTCCCACCAACTTAAAGCTCTCATATTTTCACCGACCCTTACTTCTTTCCTTTCCCTGCCTACATAAAGATAATAATTTACAGCCTTACCTAAGAGTGCTCCCATAGAGCAGAAGTACAGGACAATCTATACCAGCGGATGGACGAGTCTCAAAGGCGAGGTGGACCCCCACTCCCTGGGAGCGGAATGCTCGGAACGAATCATGCTCCTGAAATCAATTTAGTAATATGTAAACCATTTAAAAGGGGAATCAACATCAACCTCCAGAAGAAAAGAATTGGTGGAACTTTAGATAGAACTAAAAACTTTGATATTGTCAACTAAGGGGATATATAAAGGTAGAAAAAGGAGACAGGTTCTAGATTTGAACCCTGGGGTATTCCAAAAATTGATTTATATTCCAGAGAGAATAATGTCTGTGGCTAACCACAATGATTAAACAAGCAATTAGAAATGAAAACAGGGAGGTTCTGAGATAAACCGGTATCGTTTATGATTGTACCTGATTGCTGGAGTACTCGGGAACCTTGTTGGGGGCGCACTGCACCACGGAGTGATGGTCATTGGGGTCGGCCAGGCACAGCCAGGACAGCTTGAGAGTCAGGCGCAGGTTAGGTAGTTGCAGCAGGCGGCAGTCGTCGTACTTGGAGGCGGTGCGCACAAACACGTTCAGGTCACCACTGAACACTATCTTGGCTGAAACATAATGATAAGGAACGCCAGTGAAAAATATATTCAAATAGATCGATAAACGCTGATTCTGAATATATAAGTTTTAATATACAGTAGAACCTCGTTAATTCCAAATCCACGGGACATCAAAAATCAAATTTCGAATTAACGAATTCCCACGTAATTCGAAATTTTATGAAAAAAAAAAAAAAAAAACGCCGAAAATCGATTTTCTCGGCCGCCTCTTCAAATCCAGGTGGTATTTTAGTTGTAAATTTGTATTAAAACCAATTATTTCTTTATTTTCGCGGCCGATTACCACAGCGGCGGGCCCTTTAAATTCAGATATTCGCAATAAATTCGTAAAAATGCTATATATTTACGCGTAAATCGAGATTTCGCTGCCGATTTCGGTCGCGGCCTACCCATTAAATTAAGATATTCGTAAAAATACGATATATTTCTGCATAAATCGAGAATCCACGTTGATTTTCCGTCGCGGCCGGCCCTTTATTTCAAATATCTGAATTTAAATTCGTAAAAATACGATACATTTCCGCGTAAAACGGGAATTCGCGGCCGTATTCCGTCGCGGCCGGCTCTTTAAATTCAGATATTCGGAATAAATTCGCGAAAATACGATATATTTCCGTGTAAATCGAGAATGCGCGGCCGATTTCTTTCGCGGCCGACCCTTTAAATTCAGATATTTGATGTAAATTCGTAAAAATATGAAATATTTCCGCGTAAATCGAATTTTATCGGCAGTTTTTCGTCGCGGCCGGCCTTTTAAGTTCAGATATTTGAAGTAAATTCGTAAAAATATGTCATATTTCGGCGTGAATCGAAATTTTTCGGCCGATTTCCGTCGTGCCATATTTTTTAACTCGGATATTCGAAGTAACGTTAGTAAAAATACGATATATTTCCGCGTAAATTGAAATTTCGGGTCCGATTTCCGTCGCGGCGGGCCCTTTAAAATTCAGATATTCGAAATAAATTCGTAAAAATAGGATACATTTACCCGTCAATCGAAATTTCGCGGCCGAGTTTCGTCGCGGCCGACCCTTTAAATTCAGATATTTGGTGTAAACTCGTAAAACTACGACATATATCCGCGTAAAACGTATTTTCTCGGCCCTTCAAACTTGGATATTCGAAATAAATTTGAAAAAATACGACATTCCAGTGTAAATCGATTCAGATTTACAAAATAATAATACTAATTAGGACGATGTATAACCACGTAAAAATAAATTTTTCGGCGTTTTATCGCCACGGCTGACTTTTAGATTCAGATTTATGAAATATTATGATTTATTTTCGCAAAAATCATTTTTTTCGAATTACACGAACAAATTTTCGTGCGCGGACAAAAATAAATTTCGAATGACGAATTTCGAATTAAATAAAAATTTTGTATGAAAAAATTCTTCAGCGGAAATTTTTTTGGCGATAAATTCGAATTACGGGTTTTTTCGAATTATCAGGGTTCGAATTAACGGGGTTCTACTGTATATAATATATAACAACCAGTGTACGTGAGTGATATATCTATTGTCTACATTGTCTTTTCTTTTGTAGTAATCCAGGTTTTTAAACACCGGTAAATTGTTTATCAGGTGCGGTCATGGATGTATTTTTGCACTTTGGTTCAATACAATAACATTAGTGATGAGATGCTAACATTGTACCTAGTGTTCTTCAATGTTAAAAGCGGGTAATCTTAAGAATAAAAAACGTCCCGACTCCCATATAAAATACAGTGCCGGTTGAAACAAGAACGTAGGCTTTTTGAGACTGGCAACTGGTAACGTCTATAGATTTGGTGCGATTTTGGTAGATCCAAAAAATGTTTACTTTGAAAATTATTTTAACTATTAAAACTAGCTGTAATAACAATACAAAATATATTCTGGTATTTATCTTTTTGCAGTCTGTATATACTTTCGACACTAAAAAGGGAGTTAAATAATTCGTGATATTCTGAAGAACTTTGTGAATTCCATTTTTCAAAGCTCAAACGGTTTCAATTAATCGCGTATATACAACGTCTTTCAATAAGCCGACAATTTTGTAAAACGAACAACATTATTCTAAAAGTGTATATTCACAGCTAACCGAAACTTATCTGACACCCAAGAGGAGGTGCAAAATTAGGTGAATCTTTAGGAATATTTTACATCAATATCGTAATGATTATAAAAGGGTTTTATCGATCGACCGACCTACACCCCCAGGAATCTGATTGTCTTCCCCAGGCGCCCCGAATAGGTTAAGCCTAGGTATCCAAATTCCATCATTGATGGTATGTTACCATTGGTCCAATCGAGACCCAGATTCGTCCAGGCCAGCTCCATCTCCTCGGTAGTGTTGTAGGGGTTGAGCGATGCGTGCAGCAGCAAAGCGAGGTGGTGCACGTACAGTGTGAGGCGGCCGTGCGCCAGCAGTCGCATCTTGTCCCACCAGGGCAACGCTGCGCTGGGGTCCCGGGACCCGCGGGACACCTGGTCCCAACCTGCAAATAAACACTTTTATAGTAATACTCCTTAAAACAAACAATATTTAAACATAACATACTTTGCCCCTTTTAGAGGTAATGTAACGGACGTTGTTGGTCATATTTAACTTTTTCTAAAAATTACTTTACATTTATAAAATGTGTCAACTCCCTGCCACTGCACATTTCCTAGCCCATATCGGCCAAAATGGCCCGAAATTCTAGACTCCGAAAAGCATCAATACCGCAACGCGCGCGTATCCCGGTCGAGCGGATCGATCTTTAGCTTTCTCTATACAAATTTTGATAACAAATTATAATTTTACAAATATGTTGCTAATACCTGTTTTAACTTGTACATCTCCTCAGTGGTAGTCAAATAAAAACTATTTGCGATATGCTACTACTGGGGTGATATTTAAAAATGCCATTTTTAACGATTTCAATGTAACCATTTTTTATCATTAATTTTACATATTTGCCTCTACAAAAATCCATGAACCTCGTAGCATAGTGAATCTTTCCACTTTCGGAGCTCTGTTACGAGAAACCTCGGAAAAATACTGTCAACCATTTTTACACATTTAATCGCTTCAAGATCAAATTTACAAACTTAATATACAAACATTTCTTATTTTTTGTCGTATCTTGACAAACTAAAAATCTAGTTGTCAAGATACAAATTGTATTAACTATTATGTCATAAAACCATGTAAATGTGATACAGGCGAGCCTGCAAAATCTTTTGCAAGTATCAAATTTAAGCGTCCGCCTTGAGCAAGCCCACCGCAAAAATGAATATGCAACATTTTGCGGTGGCTTATGTACTCTCATGTAGCGTGGAGCGTGGGTAAAATTCACCACCTCTTTTTTGCCGACAGCCACATGTCCCATGCGCGTCGGCTAAATTGAATATAAGCAATTCGATTTACGCGGAAATATATCATATTTTTACGAATTTACATCAAATATCTGAATTTAAAGGGTCGGCGGTGACGGAAATCGACCGCGAAATCTCGATTTACGCGGAAATATATCGCATTATTATTAATTTATTAATAAAGGAATAATTCGTATTAATATGAATTTACTCCTAAGATACTACCGGATTGGAAGGAGCGGCCGAGAAACGATTTTCGGCGTCTTTTTTTTGTTTTTTTTCAAAAAATTTCGAATTTCGTGGGAATTCGTTAATTCGAAATTTTAGATGTCCCATGGATTTCGAATTAACGAGGTTCTAATGTATCGTGATGTGGGCAAAGTAAACTTCACTAAATGACAACAATGTTGTAATATAAAAATAAATGCATGACAAACTCAACCTCATAGTTTCCTAACAAAGTATGTAAAAAAAGAATAATTCTTAACTACAGAACGGTGGGGCAAAGTAAGAGACTAACTACAACTAGCATCTACAATTTTCTATGTTTTTTGCATAATATTCTTGTATTTAAAAGTATAAGGTTATTAAATTCAGAGTCCTTTGATCGGAAGAAGATATAAACGTCTCAGTACTTACTGATATTACACTGAGCAATGACAGGTTCCCAACAGGGCCCGAAGGCGTAGGTGAACTGCTCCATCTCACATCTGAGGTCGTGGTAGAACTTAAGAGAGGTCATGCTTCGCTCAATCTGTATGGGGCCCCAAGGAGCACCCTGCTCCACGGTGGTCAGGCGGCGGGCTGTAAATAATGATTGACTAGTGTAAATTCTAACAGAAAATGCCTTAGCGATAGAACTGAAATGGTGGTCTTCACGGCGATACAAAAAGAATTAGAGATTAGAGAATACCATATACAGACGGTTGGAATGATTTAGAGATAAATTTGTTTGTAAACCTCTGGGTGGCGGCTTCTGCTCCGCCCCCATGAGACGTCCGAACAGCTGCAGGTCGACGATGCGCAGGAGCGGCTGCGGGAAGTCTCGCAGCTGCAGGCGCCACTCTGCGCACCAGCCCGTTATCCAGCGGCACCACAGTGTCGTGAACTCCAGACCCTCTTCCGGCCACGGGCTGGAAACACAATTCAGATTTCCTCACTACCTGTATATTTATATTCATTACATTCATGCAGGTGGTTCTTTCACTGACCGCTTCCTTGTAACATATCATTCCATTACATGAGACTTCATGACAATGACTTATGACAATGACCCACCTATCAGGGTCCAGCTGCTGCAGATGTCTCACACAGTTAGCGGTGCCGTGCAGCGAGGTGTCCGCCAGCACCAGCAGGCGTGTGTGCCGCAGACGGCAGCAGGCAAGGGGCCGGCCCGCCGCCCCCGCGGCCAGTTGCCGCGAGCGCTGAACGTAGATCTGCGCGTTGCGGCGGCCCAGACCCGCGTACAGCTCTTCCACTTTGCCTGCGGGCAGGAAGAGGTGCGGCTTGCACAGTTCTGCTACCTAGTTGGAAATGATCTTGTGTAAGTTACATTAGGTTAATTACAGTTAATTAAATACAGTGCTTTATGCTGGGTATGCTATATGAACTTACTTTAGCATCCAACATGGTTTTCCTTTTAAGACTTTCCTTATATTCATCTTCCAGAAGTTCATAATTGTCTCTTAACTTGACTTCAAATGGATCATCCGTCATCTCCAAGATGAAGTCTTCCACCTAGAACAGGAGTATATAATACAGATTTGGCTAGATCAACTATGTTTTTAATGATTTGTTCTAAAAGTGTAGTGGCGTAGTTTACTTTGATAAACAGGTCACTTGGCAGGGGACTGAGCGCGGTGAATTCCGTTTTTTTGAAATTGTGAATCAGCTTTATCCACTTGTTGAGAGATATAAACTCATCTTGAAAAGCTTCTGCAAAGTTGTGACGATATGGGAATATTATCCGGAAGGACAGAATGGTGATGCTCCTGAAAATATAAACAAACATTTTGCTTTACCGGATTAAACATGAAATAGGAAAGAGTTTATGAAAGAAGCATCTTTACCAGGTGTTGTTCCAGTCAAGGACAAAGCCCTCGGCATTCTGCCTCTGTTCTCGTATCTTTGGACTATCGTGGATTCTTTCTACAGCCAAATCCTCCACAGTAAAGATCTCCGCATTGTCTATAGCCAGGTGGCAACAGCTCCAAGACATAGAGAAGCTGGGATCCTTACCAAAGGTGATTTCATCTAAAATTAAATAAAAACATTACATATACATACAACTGGTCAAAAACAGAAGTAAGTATGAAATATTAGTCAAGTCTTTATTTGTTATCGACAACTTACCAACAGTGAAGAGCATGTTGTGTTTATCTGAAAGCAGGAGACGAACAGCAACGTCTCCTTTGAAAGTTACACTCCAGTGTTTCTTGCTCTCCTGCGGTTTTGGTTCTTGGTTTTGCACCAATTTCAAAGAGTCCCTCAAGTCTTCTTTGAATGTTTTGAAATCTTTCACAATGGTCAAGCACTTAAGGTGGAGGTTGGGGCTCCACTGACCTTCCACCAGATCCTGCAGTTGAATATTGGAGACCCCATTTTCGAACTCGCATCTCGTCAGTTTCACATAACAAAACATGGTGGCCATTTCTTCCGCCCTCTGACAGATAAAATGTCCTTGGAATGGTACAACATCCGCCATTTTAAATCCAGAAATAACAAGTCCAAGCTTGGCACTGTTCTTCTCAACTGATATTGCGTCGATTCGACTCATTAGACAGATATCGTTCTCTGCGAGGGTGAATATGTTCACATTGGTCAACGTCATGTTGATGGACAATTTGCTATCAGTGAGTTTCGGTGGAGGTGGTTTGGGACGGACAATTATCCTCTTATATTTATTGTAGTCGTTGTAGCAGTCCAGAAGTAGCAGGATAGTTCGGGCTACGTTGGGTCCCCACTCGGCTCGAAGACAGTCCAGCATTGCTTCTATCTTGGTGGAATTATGGGCTTGGGAGCCCCACTTGAGCAGAGCCACCCCCACGAAGAAGCCCGTGCCCCAGGAGTGGTGCCTCTTGAGGGGCGCATCCCCCCCGCCTGCCTGCAGCCAGGCCGAATCCACCAGCAGTTCGGTGCTCCAGTGGCGCATGCCGAGGACGAGGCGAGGAAGGGTGGCCCGGTAGCCGGCCCCGCGAGTCTCGCTGAGCTGGTCCAGCTTAACTTTGAGGCCGGTGCAGGCGAGGGTGGCGTGGTGGCCTCCCTTCCGCACCCCCAGTGTAACCCCCCATAGCTCGGCGCAGCCCTGTACCACGCAACAGCTGCAGAGTTCTTCCAGCCATGCAGGGACAACTTCGGTTTCTAAAAATTGAAATACACATGAGCCAGTCAGCATGCAGTAAGAGGAAAGCATATAAACTTATTGATAGGTTATACTTACGATTTTCTTTTTCCATTGGTAAAACCTCTGGGACTAGATCCAAGTCTCGCGGTGCAAAGGTGTTTGTCCACCACTTGTATACATCATCATGATTATAGCATAGATTCAGGACATTCACTATGAGGTAGAGATTAAGTACTTCTTTCTCCAGCTGAAACAAGTTTTGCACTCCATTAGGGCGGGAATATTAGGGCATGGGAACATTAGATTTATGAATTTGCATCAAAATAAACTTACCTTAGCGTCTAGCTTCAATTTATTCAAGAACAGTAGTTTCTCCTTGTTACTGTTAATCTTAAATTGGTCCATCTGGAAGGCCAGGTACACCTGAGGTAGGCGAGGAGGAGAAGTGCTTTCAGCCGGAGAATCCAAGTCATCACCTATGTTTGCCTGACTTGCTGAGAAGCGCGCATTCACCTGCATTCGCCCGCAAACACACAAAGTTCAACTTAAAAACCATTATTGCAATACAAATAATAACATTCATGTTTATGGATTGTTCAATAAATTAACCTGGAGACTATGGAGAGATGAGCAGAAGTCGGTGCGGCTGTTGTCCCTGACTCCCGTGATGCAGGTTGAAGAAACTTTTAAGCTGAAATTCTGAACAAAATGCGCCACAATTAATAAAGTGGACTTGTGTTAGTTATTCTGGTGAGTTCTGGGAAGGTAAAAGGTATGAGGGTACAATTATCTACATATTTTTTAATCTTTGAATACCGCATAAGAGTCCTAACTCCTCCCAATTGAAAGGAAAGGAGATGGGGAAGAGAAAGGTTGGGAAGTACCTGACTATTTAAATCTGGTTACCAAACATGGTTAAAGCCATTTCGATTCTGAATAGTGGTCTTTCAACAGGGTGATACTGAGAGTTACCTTTGGTATGATGGGGGCTATCCTGTGGAAGAGGGGGTCGGGGCTGGGGGCAGGCGGGGGCGCCGGGGGCCTAGTGGGACCGGGCCGAGAAGCTCTGCTCCGCTCCTGGACAAACTTGTAAATCCCCTCGTTCAGGGTGGCAGTGGAGTTAGTGATGCTGCAGTGGACTTTCTAAACACAAAGTATTCAACTTTCCGAAAGAATTCATTGTTTAGAGCAAGGCTGCCCAACCTTTTTAACAGTTGGGCAAAATTGACAATTTCAAAGTCACTGGCGGGCCACTGACTAATGACGGTTCCTATTTGTATTACATAAGCTTTTTAATGTCTTGTTTTATACAATAAACAAATAAACATTTATGTCGTATTTATAAATTTTATGTCGTTTATTAAAATAATAAAATAAATAGCATCTACTGCCAAATAACGAAACAATTTTTTTGTGTAAGAAAAATCTAAATCCAAGTAATTGGTACAATCAATGTGATTTCTGACGTTGTTTTGTTTTAATAATTCTCCTATGTTAGGAGTCAGTTCAGATATTGACAGTAACTACAAATCAGACATATGTTGCTCAGTTAGAGATGTGCGGTATTTATTTTTTACAAAATTAAGATTAGAAAAAACTTTTCACAAACATATGTTGATCCAAAACTATTTAAAAATTGAAACGCCAGTCTTCCTTAGGCGCCAATTTCCAGAAATCTCCAAATTCTTCTGAAGAAGTTTGTGACTTTTAAAATATTTTTGCTGCAAAAAGGTTTTTCAGTGAAGAATGATTTTGCAGTTCAGTGAGTTCCAACTGGATATTGGCAGGATAACTAATTATTTCAGTCAAACTGATTGTGAAAGGATTAAAAAAAAATTGTAAATTTTGTTTTTTACTTTCAAACGACTATAATAAGCATCTAATTTTAGCTTCGTACTTTATGGTGACAGTATTGAGCTTCTCTTTCAAATCTTTGAGTATGGGAAAAGGATCAATAATTTCGTTGGCTAAACATTGTCGGAAGTGAACAATCTTTGCCTTGTAATTTGGGATTTAAAATATTGAGATACTTAATGTCAACAAGAAATGCAAGATCACTCAACCAGTACTTATTTTTGAGTAAACCACTTTCCAAAGGTAACGCCTCTTTTTCTTCTAAAAATACCAACACCTGCTCTCTCGAGATGAAGAAATGTTTTAAAATGTAGCCCCTTGAAAGCCATCACACAGCGCAATACAGTTGTAACTCTCCAAATTCGCTGATTTCTTCTTCAAATAAAACTCTGAATTGAGGTCTGTGAAGAGCTTTTGAACGTATGCAATTTATGCAGCGTACTACTAGCTCCATTATATCATTCACTTTATGTCCTTTGCACACAACGCCTCCTGGTGGACGATGCAATGATACGAAAATATTTTTCGATCCAAGTAATTTTCAAATTAGCGGGTATTTTGAAAATGGTTCACGCGGGCCACTTATAATTCGTTCACGGGCCACAATGTGGCCCGCGGGCCTGGCGTTGGGCAGCCTTGTTTTAGAGCAAGCTTCCAAAGTCATTTACTTAAATTCCCAAATAAAAAAATCCTCTAATAAGAATTCTGAGTAAACTCAAAAATTATCTCTTCAGAAAATCTTTTCTATGCTTAACATGTTATGCCGCTTTTCAGAACATTCTATGTTTATTTTTAAGTCTAAATTTACTTTCATTTAAGTTATTTTCCAGCTGTAAACGATGAGGTGATAAGGCGATGCAACTCGGTATGTAAGATTCAGAATCAGGCAACTGATACTTTTATTAATATACTGGTAGAACAAGAACCGTGACCCACCTCCACATTGAGCGGCGCCCCCACCACAAGCGTGACGTCCAGGGTGAGGCCGAAGGACACCTCGGCCAAGCAGGTCTGCTGCGGGTGCTCGGGGTGGCGGCGCAGCAGCTTGGCACGCACATCGCACAGGGCCGCCGCCAGTTGCAGGCCGGGGCCCGCGCCCGCACCGCCCGCACTCGCCCCGCCCATCACACCGTGGCACAGCCAGCCGCCCGCGCCTCCGCCCAGCACCATGATGGACAGGTTGTGCACCCTTACCGAGAGAAACTAAAACAAATTTATGATACTCGTTCTTCCTACTTCTGGTGCCCTCTCCTTAATGGAGGTTTGGCTATCATGAGGGCAACACTGCGGAACTGCAATCGTACCAGTCACATCATTTTCGGTAGCTATGGGAACTGTCTGATATAAGTTGACCGTAAAATTATAGGGTATGCAAAGTAGTAGGAAGATAAAATTAAATATTTTAAATACAGCAAAAAAAAAATTATCCAAAAATGCTCCGGTACCACAAAATTTGAACAGCTTTTCCTGTATGGAGTACTTAGATCAATTTGACTGTTTGCAATTTAATTTCCATCTTGAGCAATGAAGCATTGAAATTTCGATTTAACAGTAAAAAAAATAAGAGAAAATCATATGATTCATTCCATATTTTTCAATAGTTCAATACAGCGTTGAAACGGTAAGTAAGTTAGAACATTATAGGTACGTGTTTGACCAGTCTCTCGCTTGTACTACTTGTGCTAGTTTCCAGACACCGTGCATAAAATAAACACTATAATACCTGAGCGAAAATGACAACAGCCGTCGGCAACTTCATGTCTCTGAAGTCCAGAATGTCTCGTTTGATCCTGTCCAGCTGTTGTGCGGCCTCTTTGAGCAGCTGGTCGGGGGACGCGGAGGGCGGGGGACGCAGCGCCGCCACGAAGCCCTGTCTGGACAGCGGCACCCGCTCCACCACATCCTTGTTGACTCGCACGTCGCGTATCACCACTGACACCAGCTTGCCGACCTCTGAGTTGAAGAGGGAGCTGTGCAGGCTGACCTCCTCAACGTGCTGGGTAAATAAATGTATTTAAAAAATGATAATATCTTAGTAATTATTCTAATTACCTATAAGGATGAGATATAATCAAAACAAAACATTAAGTGAAGAAAAAGAACAAACAATACCTATAATAATAACTTAACATCATTTGTTTAGTGCAGATTTGTGTCATTTCACTTCAAGTGCGCTTTACAATGATTTAGTAAACCCATTTAGTAGTCTTGTTTAAAAATATTCAAGCTCCCCAATACTGTTCTCAAAGAGATTTACATGGTCTTTATAGTAAGGTAGCGATATGACACGTGGGTGGCTGAGTTGACATCGTGTTTGGGCCCCACCCAGGCCTATTGTGTTCAATTCCTCGGGTGGCTAAGTCCTCCGTCACAACACAAGCAACATTTTCCGCTTACTGTGGTGGTAGTAGGATATTTTCAAATATTGTCAGGTTATTCGTAACCCGAGAATGTTTGTCTTTCTTTAATAAAAAAAAAGATAATATGGAACATAAAAGCCACATCGGAGTTTAAATTTTAAAAAGGCAGTTAATACAATATTTTACAAATAAATTTATCAAAATGTTAAAACTACACAGGATACCATGACGCATCTACTCAACTGAACTAATAACAGCTTACATTGTACTATCCAGACATAATATAAAAAGGCTAAATAAAAAATACAAAACGTTCTATGTTTATTTACCCGTAAAAGTTTAATAATGCTATAAATATTGTCAGATCTACGACAGGGCTACACTTGGACCTAATTTGAACTGATATTAATTATTATTACCAATAAACTAGTAATCATGTAAAAATAAAAACAAGAAGTAAGAACGCTGAAAAGGTACAAATCAAAATAAGTACCTTTTCAGCATTCAGAACACAAGTATTGTGTTTTTTGGACATCTTGTAAAACTTACCACAGAATATCCATTTTTAACGATGTTTACATCTTTCAGAATAAACTTTGGGATGACGATCCTTCCCACCTTTAATTCCACCTTATACCTCCTTTTGAAGAGCCAAGCCAATAACTGCGGTATGAGCCTGCGAGAAAGAAAACAAATTATAAATAGCCAATGAGGTTAAATACGGTGCAAATGGGTAAATAAGGGTGCAAATATGTTTCGTAGACAAGGGAGGGATTACTTACCATGATATGGTGCAGTAAATTAATATTACTACAATACATAAAACGACTAATGGATTCATCACTTCATTGTACACAAAATGGTATTTGTAAACAGAAAATGCAGAAAACAGATAAACCGTAACAGCCGTGACAGCTACAGTGACGTCAAAACTGAATGACGTTTATCGAAAGTATTGCCAGCTGGAAAAATTGTACCGAAACCGCTACTTTGAAAGTAAGAACAAAAATAAACCTTGAATAATATAATAAAAAACATTGTTTTCTTAGATCGTTATGTACCTACTACTTTTGTGAATGTTGTGTTATTTATTTTACTCTGCATGTTTTTCATTTTAGTATAAGGGTGCGTGGTTAATTTATGGTATAAGGCAAGGCTGCCCAACCTTTTTAACAGTTGGGCCAAATTGACGATTTTGAATCACTGGCGGGCCACTGAATACCTGACGGTTCCTATTTCCATGGGGGGGGGGGGGTTGTTAGAGAATTTCTATAAAACATAATTCCTCACAAAAAAAATTCAAAACAATTTTTCGAATTCCATGGGGGGGGGGTGGCTACAAGATTCCATTTCGGACGCAAAAAATACTATATCAAAACCGGTGTATTTTTGTATAAAAAGTAAGTTCAACAGGTTAGATTTTTTCGTCGCTGATTCTCGGTCTGAGTAGCCCAAATAGCGATACCTTTTCAAATTGGCGGATTGGCGGGTTTTTTGAAAATGGTTCACGCGGGCCACTTATCATTCGTTCGCGGGCCACATTATGGCCCGCGGGCCTGGGGTTGGGCAGCCTTGGTATAAGGGGTATAAGGTGTAAGCCAAAGCATTGTAGGTTATTTATATGAAACGATTAGTGACCGAAGTTTCTTACTGTTAACAAAATTACTGATAAGAAAAAAACACATATTTGATTAGAAAAAGCATTTTAAAAAACTGCTGCCTACCTTTTTTGTCGATGAATATTATTATTTTTTTTTCATTCTAACACCGTTTAGTTCATATCTATAACTATGTCGTTAAGAGAGACTACGATTTCTATTAGACCATAAGAGCTGTCCGAAAAGCGAACAAATTGATTCTACGGATAGTAACTGTTTGTACAAAAATTAGTCTTGGAGTTAAATTAGAAACCTGCGTTCGTGATGTTTCGGATCACGTTAGGCTTTACTCGAGGGATTATTCGGATCACGTTAGGATTTACTCGAATGATGTTTCGGATCACGGTAGGCATTACTCAAGTGATGTTTCGGATAACGTTAGGTTTTACGTTCGTGATGTTTCGGATCACGTTAGACTTTACTCGAGTGATGTTTCGGATCACGTTAGGCTTTACTCAAGTGATGTTTCGGATCACCTTAGGTTTTACGTTCGTGATGTTTCGGATCACGTTAGACTTTACTCGAGTGATGTTTCGGATCACGTTAGGCTTTACTCAAGTGATGTTTCGGATCACCTTAGGTTTTACGTTCGTGATGTTTCGGATCACGTTAGACTTTACTCGAGTGATGTTTCGGATCACGTTAGGCATTACTCAAGTGATGTTTCGGATAACGTTAGGTTTTACGTTCGTGATGTTTCGGATCACGTTAGACTTTACTCGAGTGATGTTTCGGATCACGTTAGGCTTTACTCAAGTGATATTTCGGATCACCTTAGGTTTTACGTTCGTGATGTTTCGGATCACGTTAGACTTTATTCCAGTGATGTTTCGGATCATGTTGGGCTTTATTCCAGTGATGTTTCGGATCATGTTAGGCTTTACTCAAATGATTTATTAAATTTTCTGGAAAAAAATATATTTTGTAGATATTTACATGCATATGCAAGGAAATATAAAGAATGTATTTTATTTGTAATTTTTTAATGATATTTGATTAAAAAAAAATTATTGCAAATTTACAACACCATGTATTTAATAAAAAATAATATGAACAATTTACGTATGAAAAAAAAAATAAAAAACCAAAAAAAAAAATATCAAAACTAATAAGTGTACCGGAAAAATACGAGTTATTACATATAAGTATTGTATTATTGTATCTACTTACCTAAGAAAATCAAAATAATAACAGCAAAACCAAACTGTAATTCTAACCTCCAACCAATTTTCGAGAATCTTCACTTTGTTGAAGAAAAAGTGACATTTGACATTCGCGAAAGAAAAAAAAGGTGATGCCACTCGATAAAATATATTACCGTGAACTTGATAATTCTAAAACGGCATGCATTAAGTAGGTATACACCAAAGAGTTAAAGGTGGTTTGAACGGTATGTTGCAGTTTTACAACAGTATGCATTTAAGGGTTAAAAAGCTGTTAGATAACAGTAGTCGTCTTAGTTCAAAATTTAAAAAAATAATACTTTCAAATATTATTTAATTTTGTCAAAGTTTATTGCTTAAATAGTAATTAGTTTTTGTTCGGCTAGCATAAAGGTTATTAAAAACTATACTTGATTAGCTTACTACAGTAAGTAGTTCTAAGAACTTTTGTATTTTTGTAATTCCTTTAATCACGCTTATAGCGAACATTGCATTACTCATTCAATTGGTGTATTTTATGTCAATTTAGATATTATTTAACACTAACTAATGGACTCTCACATGTCTATAAAAACCTCTAATTTCAGGCTATACCACTGACGTCGGATTACTCTATACGGTATATATACATATAATATATATACAGGGATCAATCCTAGGACCGCTGTTATTTATACTTTTTATTAATACTGTTTCTAAATGTTTCATGCATTGTTTATTTCTCTTATACGCCGATGACATAAAAATATTTGCCATTGTTAGGAATTTAAATGATTGTCTGCTCATCCAACGAGACTTTAAGGTTCGAAGCGTTTTGCAATGAAAACAAAATTTACCTAAGTTACAACAAATGTAAACAAATAAGCTTCACTAAAAATCATAACGCTATTATACACAATTATTATATAGGCAACTATTAACTAGATCGTGTATACTGTATAATGGATCTTGGCGTACTTTTTGATTCCAAACTTCATTTCGATGCGCACATTAAAAACATTGTGAATAAAGCTTACTGCATTCTAGGCTTTGTTATCAGAAACAGCCGCGTATTTCGAAAACCTGAAACCTACCTTCTGCTTTACCCTGGTCCGTTCTCAATTTGAATACTGCACCTGCATATTATGGACTCCACTTTACGATATCTATGAAGAAAATATTGAAAGTATCCAGAAGAAATTTCTGCGTTACCTCAACCACAGAATGAGCGCACCTAAACGGGAATACACAAATATGCTCTCGAAATATAACGTCTCCACTCTTACTAACCGGCGAACTTAACTTGACCTAATGACCTTGTACAAAATCTGTAACAACTTTATCGACTGTCCTGGCTTACTCAATCTAATAAACTTTAAAATACCACCCAGAACGACGAGGCTTAACGACTTATTCCATATTAGCCGGACGCGCACAAATGCTGGTGTCAGGGATCTAATCAGAAGAATGTGCGAATTGTATAATAAAAACCAAAACCTGAAGGATTCATATTTGTTACGTATTTTTTGATACATATAGTACTTTTGGTAGGAAATTGAAGTCTGTTTTCCTATAAAAAAAAGAAAATGTGTACTTACTTCAACTTCATTCACTATACTCTTTAAGTACTTTTTTATGATTTATCTCTAAACTTATATAAAAAATATTTGTACAGTTTTATTTGACACTGAGCATTATCTATATACGAAATAATTTTCTTTTATACTTTTTCCTTATTTACATGTAAAAAAATATTTAAAATTGTTATCTACCAGTCAATCTGTGAGAAATAGTTAGGATGCAGGCGAATTCTCAAGTTATTGTTTTACAAAATTATCTTTTAATTACTGTCTGTATCTGTGTTTTCTCCTTAAATAAATAAGAAAAAACAAACGGACCTAAATGTAAAAAAAAGGAGTGCATACTTTTCGGCAACAAGAAAAATTGCAGCCTCAATACAGTGGCGTAGCTAGGTAACCAAGGGCCCTGGGGCAAATTAAAAAATGGGGCCCCACTGCTATGTAAACTGATTAGGTTTTATCAAATAAAAATATGAAATATACAAACACTTTAAAAATGCTAAGCTACTTAAGCTCTTTTTTGTGCACTGCAGACTGCAGGGCAGGTAATATAAATATTAAACAGTAACAACATAAATTACAATTAATACTTGGTGTAGGTTTGGCTAATAAAACGAAATAGAGAAGATTCAAGGGTTTATTATATAAAGGTCGGGCCTACCAACTGACTAAATAACCTTTATATTTACAATTTTTTCCTAGCTTTAGTTTTCGCAAAAGTATCAATGACTTCGTTTAAATCCAGGCTTAATGCGGTTTTGTTTTCAATTGCTATTAGCGGTAAATGTCGGAGTTGAGTTTGGCCCATCTTATTTCTTAAATAATTTTTATTATTTTTAATTTGCTAAATGACCTTTCAGCTGCTGCAGAAGTGACAGGAATTGTAAAGAATAATAACATTACTGTAAATACTTCCGTTAGGTCGCATTTGAGCACTACATATTTGCTCATTATTTCCGTATATAATTGGTGAACAGTCTCATCACACTGGCACATCATAGCCTAGAAACACTTCTTTTACTTCTATATCAATTGGCTGTCCATTTTCCGATCTGGTTATTACTGCATACCTCACAACAATGCTTAGCTGATCTACCTTCGATATGTCCTGTGTCGTATGCATTATGATGGCAAAAAACGGTGACGCTCTAATTTGTTCTAGTAGATGGGTTTCGAGTTTGGTCCCCAAGCTCTCAATCATTTCATTTTGAATTGTTGCACTCGTAGATCCTAAAAACATAAAAAACACAATTTCAAAAAAGTCAAGTCAAGTTAGACAGTTGATAATTATAAACAAAATAAAACAATAAAAAACTTAGAAATTATTATTATTACCTTTGGGCATATCCAAAGCTCTACAAAGGACAGAAAATTTCCGTGGTATCCTTCCTGACTTAAGTCTTCTTGATGTCCTCTCAAAGCCAAAGAACTCTTTGCCAGGGTAAGTATGATATCGCATAACCTTTGAAGAACCATTTTCCAAAATGATGCTTCTTTGCGAATTTCATTTTTAAGTTCCTTGTCGATAGTATTAGTATCGTTTTTTTCCCAAAATTCATACACAGCACATGCTTCCGAATGGCCACTCGAACAACTGTGTTGTTTAATTCTTTCTGATAAATGCTTCCAATCTCGAATTCCCGTACACCAAACATTAAATAAACGGGTCGCTTCTACGATTCGTTCTTAAGTTCAACAGCTCGGCTGTGGAACGAACTGCCGGCCTCTGTGTTTCCTCCCTCCTACAACATGGGACTCTTCAAGACCCATGTTCACTCCTTCCTCTCCACAAAAAGACCCTCCACACAGCATCCCCAAAGATGACATAGGCCCTGAGGGAAATTATTTTCTTCAGGGCCTTCTGTGTGGAGTAAATATAAAAAAAAAAATATTCCTTTGTGAAGCAAATAACCAGCAGTGTTGACAATAGGCAGCGTCTAGTATTTTGGAATAACACAACCAAAAACGATTAACTGGCCCATATTTAGAACACGAAAAGTAGTACAATCTTGAAAAACACCTATTGTTCTGGTTGATGTCTGTTGAAAAAGGTCCTGAAGGCTGTAAAGGCCCCATATCAAGTATTTGACGTTTTTCGTCATCACTTAATATTTTGTTTGTGAAGTTTCCCAAGTCATAAGATTTGTCGTATACATTTTCGAAAATGTATACGACAAATGTATACGATAAATGTAGAGGTCTGTGATTCCTCCAAGCCCTCCGCTCTTATGTGTGTCATGCAAACATCATCCACGTTCACATGATCGGCGGCGGAGGCATCTCCAACTGCAATAATTGTCGAATGCAGAAGGCTGACTAAAAAACTTGTCAATTTTGGGCAATTTTTGTTCACTATCTTCTCTTTCTTGGCGTTGTTTGCGTTTAAATGCACCACTGGGTTTCTTTATTTTATCCATATTTTAATACGCTACAAGTGTCGTTGGGAAATGACGCACATATGAGTAGTCTAATATCAAAACGTACTTATCTCCACGAACCAAATTTTTGGCAAAAGCAAGAAAACTGTTTCATAGCATTTAAGTATAATAAAGTAAAATTAAATGTTTTGTAAAAATTAAGGTAAAATAAAACATTTTAAATGCGTTTTTGAAATAAAAATCTGATAGATAATTAATTAGTTATTTAATATTTAAAAATGGACTTAGATACATTTTGATATTGAACCATGGATTTAGATACATTTTGAAAGTGAAGTCTTTGGATTTAGTCACATTTTGAAACTCATAAACTGTGTTTGATAATACTTCTCTGCCAGGGGTGTAGTGAAGAAATTACATCATTTGTATATGCATAGATGAAACAATTCATATTAACAAAAAAATAAAAGTCTTTTTAAAGCCAAACATTATTTATTTTAAAATACAGTATTACCTGCGGATAATAAAAATAGACCAATTTGTCTATCATTGAAGAAGAAGATAATAATAATAATCTAAACGAAAATATGAAAGAGAACAAGACACAGGAAAATAGAAAAAGATAATATCCCAATTTTTAGATTGGTGTCCGGAATGGTGTCCGGAAACTCGTAGTACAAGCCGGAAACTGGAGAATGTATACCACACGGGGAACCCAAATAAACATAAAGTTTTTTGATTTGAGCATTTTTATAAAAAAAAAAAAACCAAAAAAATATATTTTTCGGCTATTTCAGGGTTCAAATTTTTTCGTCATTATTTGTGAAGCACACGTGATGTGCTTCACAAATAATGACGAAAAAAATTTGAACCCTGAAATAGCCGAAAAATATATTTTTTTTGGTTTTTTTTTTTTTTTTTTTAAATGCTCATTTCAGGGTTCAAATTTTTTCGTCATTATTTGTTTTACTTTTAAATTTTTAAATAATTTTAATTAGTTGGGTACTTTGATCTTCAGTAATAATTTATAAGAATTTGATCAAAAAAAAAATCAACTTCTGACTCGATTTACTCGAAAACGAAAGCTCAAATCAAAAAAAAATATACTACAAAATCGACTCCAAATGTGATGTAGATTCACCAGTTTCCAGCTTGTACTACGAGTTTCCGGACACCATGTATAATGGAGACCACTACATTAAAAAAAAACGCAATGCAGAAATCCTTGCAAGCGAATACCTCAAATACGTGGGTAAAAAACTTTTACAAATAGGTTTAATAAATGATAATATTGTAAAGGTTAGATTAACGTGTATACATTAAACAAAAAAACAAAAACAAATTTTAGATTCTATGAAATGGAAAACACTTTATTTAAAAAATAACAATGCAATGCAGAAATCCTTGCATGCAAAATGATTGATTCATACATTAAATCCTGATACTAATTTAATCCTGATACTTCTACTTGAGATTCACCATTCTCAAAGCGCGACAGTTGAGTGCTTTTGTCTGATGATTGCAGGGTAACGGATATCGAATATCGAACAGAATATATAAAAATAATAGAAGGATATTATTTAGAAATATGTGTGCAGAAAATATTTGTTTGAACCCAATATATGGTCCTAAGAGAAAAGAAACTCTGCATAAATTTCAAATAAGTAAATAAATCATTGACATTAGATCCTAATTCAAGTGTTGTAGATAGATAATTGCCGTTTTGTAATGATCAAACATCCACTCATGTATTTACATTATGATAACACTATGGTATAAATGGATCATTATAAACATATTTACTGATTTTTAAGCTTATAATAAAAATACCGCCAAAAAAACTAGTACTTTCAAGTTACACAAATGAAGGAAAATATATATGGCACGGAAAATATTCCTACAGGAAATATTCCTACTTCGGTAGTATAAAAATACTCCACTGAAGTATAAAATATAGAAAAGATAGGTAATTATTATATACCTAAACAATTTTTTTTTGACAAAAACCATAAAATTTTGAATACACCACTGATGTCTTAGTAGCATGATGGAACTCATCTTGTAACTTTTTGTTTATTGATTGTCTACTCTTCCGGTCGCCTGAAACGCTTTCTGCCTTTTCCAGTGCGTGCTGGTACAACTGGAGAACAAATTGATTCACTCATTTTTGTTTAATTTTCAAAATTACCGTTAATAACTCAAAAAAATCACGACCAAATCAACTTCAAAACCACTCACAAAAAACGTTTTTCTTGTTATGGTGTCCATTGCACAGAAAGCAGCCCATTGATTGGTTAAAAAACCAATATGGCTGCCAATTCCATGGCCCTTATTGGTTGTTGGATTTGAGTACGTTTTGAAAACAAACGATTTTGGATTTAAGTACGTTTTGAAATTGAAGACGATTTTTAACAAGCTATAACTAAGGATTTAACCATGTTTTGGCACTGAAATAATATTTCAAACATGGCTATGATCCAGGAGAACGTGTTGGCATTTAAATCTCAAAAAAAGTCAAAATGGTGGTTAAGTACCTTTTGATTTTCAACTACTCATATCACTATCCGTCAAATTGACAACACTGCCAACCTACAGAAAGAATTAAGGGGAGTTCCCTAGGCATAACATTTGAATTTCTGTCAACTGAGTTGTCATGATTAAAGTGGAGTTGCAAGTTGCAACCTGTCATATTTATTTTGAAAATGGTAGAAATTTCCAAAAGTTCAGTTCGATCGAGATTTCTGGTAAGGATTCGAGGGCCCCCTGAGCTTGAGGGCCCCGGGGCACTGCCCCGCGTAGCCCCTAGGTAGCTACGCCGCTGCCTCCACGGGACACGCATGTCAAAGACGTCTATTCAGAATTCGGTATCCTTCCAATCACAGTCCTTCCCAAATATGAAACTACGACCACCATCATACAATCAACCTACACTAACATCAAGCTACTTTACAATGGAGACATCACCAACCAAAATATTAGTATTAACAATAAAATTCGCATTTCTCTAACACACACTACAAAATATGGGATAAAATCTCCTAACTATATTGCCTACACCCTCTATGACTCTCTTCCAGATATGTATAAAAACAGCCAGCATGTAAAAAAATTTCAAAGTAAAACTTTAAAAGGAATATTTTTTTAAGTACACATAACACATTTTACATACATACATCTCATTCCAACTATAGTTTTCACTCTCCAATACAACGTTTACACAGTCTTGGTAACAAATACTTAAACAATATAAATGTATTTGACAATAATTTGAACTTGGCAAACTTTAAACGGAGTATGTGCGAACTAATTTTACCTAATTTGTAAACTATTGTTATACTTTCTTATTATCTTTATGGTTGATTTGGAGGATTTTGGCAGATTTTCTATTTTTCGTCTAACTTATTTGTAATCTATCCATACCTATATTTTTTAAACTTTTATATTTTATGTAACATATTTTGTCAACTCTGATATTTTTTTATGTAACCTGATATTTTTTAACACTGATTTTTTTTAAATGTAATCTGTATAACTAAAAAATAAAGATGTACATTATTATAGGTAAAAGTCCTATGGGCGTTTAAATATAATAAAAAATAAAAAAAAACGAAAATACGTAATTCTTGTCGTGTTGTGTTTTTTCTTGTTTATTTTTCTCTCCATTCTATCCCCTGTATTTGTAATCGAGCGTAATCTATTTTTACCAATTTATTATTGGGTAAGTACCTTTTTGTAAATTCCTACCCTGCCTTCGTGCTTATGCGTATATCTCTGTTTGTTTCCCTTTTTTGTTTTTTCTTGTTTGTTTCTACTTAACCTCCCTTTTTCTATTTTTGTATGTGAAACTTATAATTTTGGTATCAAAATACCAATGTAAAATTGTGCCTATTAACTTCCATCTATGTATTTGTAAGTTAATCCCATCCTACAATGAGTTTCGTAACCCATCGGTATTGCTCTAGCAACAAAAATATATTAGTTTCGGTTTCGGCCGAAACTAGAACAGAAGCAGAAATTCGATTTCGGTTTCTGATGAAAAGATAGTTTCAGTCTGTCACTAGATGTTTGGTATTCATTGGGATCTGGGATAGATTTTACCACATATTATTATTATATTTTACAGTTAAAGATTTTTATTAGAGTTTAATTCTTGCGTAATTCATTTCTATTAGCTTTAAGAAGAGAACTAAAGAGCTTAGAATACATTTAGCCTGTTTTGTACACTCACAAGAGCGCTCTCGTATACCCAAACTTTCTCCATTTTCTTCTTGGCAGGTCAAGTTACCACATCCAGTGATTTTCACTAATAGGTTACCTAATATTTTCGATACTTACTCATAAATACTGATTCCTTCTCGATATTATAATTATTTTTTTAATATTTGATTTATTTGTATTTCATTCCACACGATGCGCGATGGCGGGAACAATGTTTTGATAAAAATTAAGTGCATTATACTTCTACCATGCAACATTACAAATTTATAAAAACAATATTCAAAATAAAATTGCACCCTTTAAAAATAACAGAAATCTTAGACAAACGTCAATACTTCCTACTCCTAAATGTAAAAAAAAACAATAGGACAGTTCAAACATGAATATCTCGGAGTTAATTTTTTTAACTCATTACCAGAAAAGATTAGAAACATGAATGCAAATATAAACGAATTCAAAAGCCACCTTAAAAAGTATTCCGAACAGTTGAACTGAATCGTACCAAATATAAACCAATATAACAACACCCCCATACACACAAGCCCTGCTTATTTATGGGGGTACATCAAATACTAATATTATGTAATTATAAACTGTACTATATTGTGAAATTATATTATGTAATTGTTATATTATGTAATTCGTGTATCTTTTTTTTTCCTAATAAAAAATAAATAAAAATATGGCGGTAATGATGTCAGCAGATGCAGATCAAGGACTGAGTAAAGAATGTGTTGTGGCGGTGGATTAATTTATTCAGGTGTTTAGTTGTACGACCAAACGGGCACAACACACGCCATACTAAGCTACTCTACAACAACTATAATAATAATATACCGATGACGAAAATGTATATTTCTTCTTCTTTCAATACCCTGGCACTGAAAATACTTTCGAGTTGCACAAAAAGGGGGTCTAGTGTTTTTAAATTTCTTCAATTTTAAATAGTAAGTAAGTAATCTAAATATTCAAATAAATATTTGTCACATTCGTACATAGTGTTCAACACAACATAGGACGTTGTGAACAGTGACGTTGGAAAATATGCAGCGAAACGATGCTAGAGTTGGGTAGTTCGACTTTGTTTTAGTAGCATGGTGTCCGCTCACAGCTAGTGTATACCTATATTGATTTTAAATACCCGTGTTTAATATAGTAATAATAGTGATAGTTGTGAATCGATAAGATTGACCAATGTCGCACAAATCGAGAATATGGACTGACTGATATACCGGGCCTAGCTCTCACGCCTTCACACCGTGGGAGGGATATACAGGGTGTATCGGCACTAACCCGACAAACTTTAACCAGCTATTCATTAGCACATTTGGAGTAAAAAATGTTATGGGCACTTTGCTGTCCGGTAGCATTTTTTTTCAATTAAAAACAAAAAAAAAATAAAATTTCCACACTACATCACTGTCATTGGGATTGCGTTTCGTGTTCAACAGCTGTTATAAGCAAGTATGTCAAAAAGCGTCTTCGCTCTTTCGCACACACTAAATAATAATAGTTAAAAATGAGACGAATGGTGCCGTGCCATTTCGTTGTGATTGTAAAAGTGCGCCAATATAGGTACACACGTGCATTATTCAACGGAATTCGAATAAAATATTTGCCAGATGGGTTTTCAAACTTTGACAAAGGATAAAACAGTGGTGACATGTGATGAAATTATGAATAATAAATTTTTTATTAAAAAAAACGTTACCGGACAGCAAAGTGCACATAAGATTTTTACTCCAAATATGCTAAGGAATAGCTGGTTAAAGTTTGTCGGGTACGTGCCGATACACCCTGTATACATGTACAGGACAAGGGCGCTCTCGTGGGGTGCCACAGGACTTGGTGGCGGATTCCTTTGTCTACCAGCTGAATCTGGAAAGGCCGCTTGAGGGAGACCCTTTGACGTCTCTAGCCGGACTCTCGACCATCTGGAGAGATGGATTCATACTTCACTACTGGACACACTGACCCCCACTGATTCCCCTAAAAGACCCCTCACACAACATCCACCCACCTCGTAACAGAGGCAGTTCGTAATTGAGGTTAGGTTACGTTATGTATCTTGCGCTAATTAATAATTAGAAATATCTTCATTAATTTATTGCGCATTGCAACAAGTATCATCACATAAGCTGTCAATATGTGGTACCTATAGTATTATAATAATAAATCTTGAAGAACTTCAAATAATCAGTTTTGAATGATCTTGTCAGGTCTACTTACTCATTACACATGTGTTTGATTTTTTTTATATACCTAAGTATAAGTATAGACCTTTTTTATGCACCTACGTAGAGACCAAAAAGATTGCATTAATTTTCGGCGAAATTTGCGATATTTTTGGCGAAATTCCCGTTATTTTTTGTGGATTTTTTTGGAAAAGCGGTGTAATTTTTCAGAAAACGTCAAAACCTGAGCAATGAAATGATGTTTTGCAATAAATATTACTTTCTTGTTCTAACTTCATAATATTGCGTGCAAAATACAAAAAATCGCCTTATTTGCTTGAAAATTGCAAATTTCTGGTTGTTCCCGCAAAATTGCTAAAAAAAGACCGATTTCGTGTAAAGATTCGCGTTATCGCAAACGCGAAATTTTAAAGTCTTTAGTTATAAGTTTGTAGTTGAAATATTACTTACATACCTACTTAATTTTCTGCCCTTCTTTGTGCAATAGCGCACAACTTGTATTTTTTATTAAAATCATAGATCGAATCGCTCATATTATCATAATGGAGTTAATTTGTAGTGTTTGTAGGTAAAGTTAATACTATCGAATATTTTTCGGTTCAGATTCCAGTTAGATACAATGTCAGAAGCCAATGAAATCCGAAAAATGGATATATGCAAGCAGGGGCGTCGCCAGCTTCCAAGCTAGGGGGTCAGCTTAAAATTATAATAGAGCTTACAGGGAAGGAACAAGGAAGTAGTCAGAAAAACTTAAAATATTTACATGCAAGCTGACGTGGACCAGGCGGTTATGAATGTCCGTCTAGTTTAAATGTCGTAAACCTACAGGAAAATAAAACACTTTTTTTTTCTATAATTTTATTGAAGGTTAGTGCTACGCCAGAGATAAATAATTTAAGTATAAAAATAATTCGACACAATTGTATTGATATTGATCGTGTAATTGTATATTTATGGTATAAAAATATTATAATGGAAAACATAAAAATTAAACGTGTAAATTTATTTTTTTAAATGTGTAGATTAACTTCCTACAGAGATATTAAAAAAATCCTCAATAACCTCGGAGCCTGTCTAACTATGGCATCACCAAGTCCGCTCTTGGTCCAATTAAAAACCGATAAGTGCTTTCGATTTGTATATTTCGGAGTCAGTTTTACAGACAATATTTAAATGAAAATCCTGTAGTGTTTTCTCAAAAGGAAATATTTTTGTATTGCTTAAAATGGAAACATTTAAAACATTTCAGTTTAATCGTTTAGTAGCTGAGTGGACACTAATGGTCAGATTCCCTCCCAGGCGTCGCGAGTTAAAATACCTGCAACTAATTCTTCCACCATCCTGTGTCCTCAATTTGTATCATTTTGGCACATAGCCGGGCCCGATGTTGGGACCCTATTGAAAATTGGACATATTATTTTCAGAATCCTATGTCCTCAATGTGTACATCTCCACAGAATCCCCAATGATGACATGGTATGCCTTATCGAACTTATTTCCTACCGGGAGTGTGGACCTAGGCCTGGCCTGGGTTTCTCGGGCTTAGGCGGAAGTCCGGCCCTGACAGAGACGACGCGTTACGTCTGTATCTGGCATTAAACTTGTCAAATTTAATATAAAAATAACAGATATGTAGTTTTGGCACCAGTTATACAAGTCTTTTTTTCGTGGTACGTTTTTCGAATGTAATAATAATAAGAAATATAATTCTTAGCGATTACTACAAGAACTATTAAAGTAAGGATGAATAAATTGATTAATGCCCTCTAGCGAGGCGAGCAGTAACTGCAGCGCGAGCGCCGGCGGGGGAGGCCAGCGCTGCCATCGCTGCCATCGCTGCCAGCGCTGCCAGCGCTGCCAGCGCTTGTCGCCGCTCGCTTCGCCAATCGCCAACTACCGCCCGATCCGTCGCCGTCAGTCGCGCTCCTGTCGCCGAGAGCGCCGGTCGTTCGCTCGAAGGCTTCGCGTGTGCTCCCGCCAGTGACCGGTGCCGGCAGAAAGACGGTAAGTCACATTACAATTCGCTCTATTTTACACACACAACACGCGTGTAATGTCAAAGGATAACCCGGTAACCAAATAAATGTGTTTTATACCATTTTTTTATAAAATTCTGTCCGTTTGTGTATTTTGATTTCAATGTGACCTTTTTATTACGTGCTTATTTTTTTTCGTGTTTAAACACTTTTTTATGTTGTTTTTTCGCTACTCGATGTTTGAAGAGAAATACGGTAAATGAAATGATCCGAGGTTCGACGGGACAGGGTACAGTCCACGCCAGCGTGGTGACACGTGCCTGGGCCGGAGCGCAGGGCGGCTGCAGGCAGTTCACCAGGGCGGGTGAGGAGGTGTCCGGGCACGTGGCTCGCAGCCGCAGCCGCGGGGTGGCATCCCCCGCCCACAGCTCTCCATTATACAATCGTTTATTTCGGATTCCCGTTGATCTTGTGCGTTCTATTTTCAAAGATCGGCCACGGAGATTATTTCAAACATTGTCCCAAAAATAAATAAAGCGCGCTCAACGCTGGGAATGCCGAAGTGTCCCCACCGACCGGCCCGGGCGGCTCCGCTAGCTCTGTCTCTGTTTCCATTCTGATATCATTTCGATCCGTATTACGGCCGTATTTCTGTATATCGCAAAAGCCTCTGCAGTCTGTTGTACGTCGTATCGTTATTGCGGACACGAGACGGGCTAATAGCGTGGCTTCGATTACTCGCGTATGTTTTATGAACGTCGACAGACGGTGTACTGTGGACGGTGGAGTATACTCCAGCTAGGAACGACTCACGCATGAAGGGTGCAGCCGAGTTAATAAATTAACTTGGACCCCTGCGCCCTGGCAGAACACGCGAGCCTCCTCACTACACACCACAACCTGTTCTACTTTACGCTACACTCTATTCTATACCTATTCCATGCACCGCGCAAGCACTAATTCATTTAATAAAACTAGTTTTGATAACGAGACAAGCCCTTGCCCCTGTTACATGAACCACTTGTAGATGTTAACTCGTGCATAATAATACAACATCAGATTTAATAACATATCCATTCATAAGGTAATAATGCAACTCACGATGAATCGCACAAAAAATGCTCAATAAATCCTACAATGGGCTCAGTAAGCTCAGAAGAAACCAGAGTTTCAATGTGAACAAACAACATGATTATTAATTTAAATTACTTTGCTACCATGCGGTCAAAATATAAAATTATCAGTCATCAACTGATAAGAACTTTAATGACAGAATGCACGTAGCTGTCGGTACTCACGTACAACTAAGAAAGGCTTAACATTTGATGATAAACGGAAGGTAGGTACTATGGAAAGCTAGCCAATTCAGTGAGATTGTAATGGAATAGGTAGTTTGTTGATTTTGTCAGCGGTTGTTTGGTCGGTTAGTTGTTTGGTTGGTCCGCCCAGCTTGAAGCAGGTGTTGGTGTGACATCCACCAAAGCAAACCGGATTGCCTGTAAATGATGTCCCTAAGCAGTTTGCATTCACCTTTCTCCCGATGTTTTCACTTCAGCCTCTACTTTTAGGCTGTGACCAACTTGGCTGAGTACGAATTAATTAGTCGCTAATTAAATACCTGATATTCTAATTAGAAGTGGAAACATTCTATTGGATTAGCTTTTTTTTCTATGGGTTGCTAGATTTTCTATCAGCAATCATCATTCATCCCAGTTAGGTACTAATCCTGCTGATGTTCCTATCCCCGCTTTTACCGGTTCGAATTTAGACTAAAGTTACAGGATCTGAAACCACATACTAATATTGCATTTAGGTGTCGGTCAATTATAGTAAATTGTTTGACTTTTGTGGTGTTTAGCCGTGTTGATCCTCCCGTTGAATCCTCATTTTTGTGTTTATTTTGCATGGTATATTACTCTAGAGTTAGCGCTTCAGACTGCCTTGTAGAGTACACCTTCGGGGAAGTTGTGATGGCTCATCTACTACACTATAAACTTGTCCAAAAGAGAATAGGGTATAACACCAAAAGCTATGGATTCCCCAATAGTGAGAGTAGTGAGAGGAATTCAAATACTGTTTTTCACAATCCTCCTCTCTGGGGTTTCCTGTTCTGTGGCGGCCGTAGTTTTTTAAACCTTTGTATTTAGTTTCAAGTTGTCTTTACATCGTCTTCATAATGTTTGTAAGTTAATTCTGTTTTTACATGTGGAATACGCTTCACAGAACACAGTGCGTTATTTATAGAATAATGGGCGATAGGTTCCATCTTATAATTAAAATGTCGTTTTCAGACAATAAACGCATCAGTGTGCGTATCACTTTCATTATCATTGCGCTTCTTTTGGACCGTGTTATTTAAAAACCGTACGAAAAGACGGCATAAAAACACAATTAATTCCAAGTGTACATTTTTAGAAAGAGAATAAGCAAGCAATAGTTGGACTATGGCAATGGCATTATTTTTATAGGAAGTGTTTGGCTGTTTAGTTGGTTGGTCGGGCCCACATATAGAGATTGTTTATGACCCGGGCCGCTTTTTGAATAAATTGACACAGTTGGAGACGATTATAAATTCTTGTGGAGGAGAACCCTCCCTCCCCCCGCCCCCTGTCCCTCGCATTATTCCCGAGTTCTTTATGTATTTTATATCCAGCTTCGTCCAACAGTTAATTTATTGCGCTTTTTATTATTTGGTGCTAATTACTGAGGAACTATTTGTCGGGCGAATCGTGAACCTAGACTCTGATGATAACTCTCTGATGGAAGTGTGTTGTGTGTGGAGTGAGTCTTGTGAAATTCATTTTTTTAATATCTTATTTATATATATTTATTTTACATTAACCCCACACAGGGGCCCTGAGGAAAATAAATTCCCTCAGGGCCTATGTCATCTTTGGGGATGCTGTGTGGGGCAATTTCAGCAGAAGATAATCAATGTCTTATGTAAATTGATAATATCAATTTTCTTTCGATCGGCGCAGATCATATTTCTAGGGATTCTCAGTTCATTGTAAATACTAAACTGATGTCCCAGCGGACTGTGTTCTGATTGGATTCTACCGATGCCACCGGGAATTTGAATAATGCATGTTTTATCATTATCAGCAATCAGTTATCAGGCTTTCAGGGACTCGTCATTCGTGATATTCAAATGTCCTAATTCCTTGCAGTTATTCGACATTCAATACAATAATAAAGTATATTATGGAACACAGTATCTACTCACATGTATTGCTTATGTTTCTAACTTTTTATTTTATTTATTTAAACAACAATTGACCGTTTAAATTCACAATTTAAAAACTGTGGATAAACAATATGGCATTTTAATAAAAAATATATGAATATATTTAAAATATTTCAGCTCTATAATAACTCAGGAATGGAAAAGAGAGTTTTAGAGTAAGAATCGTAGTCTATATAGTAAATAGGCAATATCCAATTATGAGAAGATATAAATAATATAGTGATATAAATCAAGGGTCATAATATTTTTTTTGAAAAGCTGTTAAAATTTCATGACGTCGAGTTCATCGTTCGAGAAGTTTTTGTTGTTGTTTTTGATGGGATACAATCATAGATTTTCTGTTTTGTCGTCAATGACATTATAAAAAAACAAGACATGTTATATTCGTACTAATCGAACAAAAAGTGTACGAATTAAATATACTTATGAGCAGCCCGTTAAAGTATGTCTACTGGACCTAGTTTAATGAAAGCAAACGCGTTGCCTCAGGAACTATATTAAAAGCCTTATGAACTGCCGTTGTCTCCGGAACTATATTAAATAGATTAAATTTGATAATATTATTATTAAGTTCTGCAAGTGTTTTAGTTTTTTATTATTGTGACAGCTGTTTCGGCTTACAAGGCCATTTTCAAACTGCACAAACTGACAGTTTGAAAATGGCCTTGTAAGCCGAAACAGCTGTCACAATAATAAAAAACTAAAACACTTGCAGAACTTAATAATAATATTATCAAATTTAATCTAAATTAAATTTATAAAAAAATTAAATGGAGTTCTACGAATTAAACACAAAAACAATAAATATATTAAATAGCCTTATGAACAGCCAGCTAAAGTATGTCTACTGGACCTAGTTTAATGAAAGCAAACGCGTTGCCTCAGGAACTATATTAAAAAGCCTTATGAACAGCCGTTGTCTCCGGAACTATATTAAATAGCCTTATGAACAGCCGTTGTCTTCGGAACTATATTAAATAGCATTATGAACAGCCAGCTAAAGTATGTCTCCTGGACCTAGTTCAACGAAATCACACGCGTTGTTTCAGGAAGTATATTCTGTTCTCACTCTATTCATTGTTGAGTCTAGAATGTGCTTATAATTATTATTGGTCAATAAATTAGGTATTTAACTCAACCAGGAACTAGTCGAGTTCATCCCAAAAGTGACTCCCGTTGAAGATTTATTGCTTTTTAGCCAGAGATTATAATCAGAGATGTTTTCATAAAGACTTACGAGACAAACCTCTTAAACATGTTTGTATGCTGGACTTTATTTATATCGGTTTTGTAATAATAATTCATCTACTCAATATTAGCCTCATTTATAATTATATTATCCATTCATTAATGCACAGTTATTTTCGAAGTTTTTAAACTTGAATAATGTTTGTAACGGAGAAGTTATTTAATTCAAGCGTAGACTTTGTTGTTGGAGCGATGGTGATGTTTGTATATTATCTATAACTTGAAGAGATACTCGTGGTTGGAGGGTAAGCACTTGAATAGTAGACACATTACTAAATGGAGTCATATTATGATTTTATTATTAAATTGTGGTTTTAGATAAAATATGAAAATCCCGAAATGGGCACTTCTAAATAAACTAACCAGGGGTGGGCAGTCACGATGGACCTCTTCTGTATTCTGACTCTCGACACGACCCGATTCACTTGGTCGTGCCATGTCTTCCCCACATCTTCTGTCCTCTATTAGAGGCAAGTCATTTTAAAGAGGACACGTTTGAATGTACCTATATGTGCACACCGATAGTATCAAAAGTTTAACGAAGTAGTTTGGAACATGATGGTACTCTCGATGTTTTGTTGACTGCAACGGCAAATCATACATGCATTCATGTGATCTATAATAATTATGTTCCATTTTTTTACGATTTAGTAGGTACCGTTCCAAAATATTAACTTCTTCTCTAATGGCAACTATCTGTATGAAATCGTAACCTTTTACATTAGCTCCACACGGGAGGCCGTGCAAGGCGATGGGTTTGAGAGAGTCCTTTTGAAGAAGTAAAACTATCTACTCGTACCCCACCAGTGTGCACTGTGCAGACTCATCCACCGCCAGACGCAAGACCTAGACAAACCTCACCCGCGAATTCACCAAACCTAGCAAACCACTGGGCTCGAAAGAGATTATCCTAAGATTACAGCTTTAAGTCTAAAACAGACTACGAAGCTGTGTTACTTGTACTTTCACTGTGTCCATTTCAAAAGGAAATAATGAACGAAGAATAGAATCATATAATATTCAATACAACATGTTGGTGTGGCACCGTCGCGTCGCTCGTGTCGCTTGTCGCTTCCATCAATTCAGTCCAAAGAGGCGTCAAACGAGGATATGACGTTACTTCATTAATATTATAATGCTGTAATTAATATAGGCTGGGAATAATGTATGAGTAATTATTAATAACAACAGAATAGTCGCAATGATCGTGGGTGCAAACAGTGGCATGTATCTGTGTACTGCTTACTTACTGCTGTGGCTTTTCAGATACCGATTAGAAGTAAATAACTTGAATACCGCACAACAATTCCGACTGTCCGTAGTCAGCAGTACTGCGGCATTGGCTCCCCAGTTGTGAGGGAGTGAGAAATAGAAGAGAAAGGTCTGGAAGTTCCTGACTATTCAGATCTGGCCTCCAAACTCGGCTAAAGTCATTTCGGGTTGTCTCTCACCAAGGCAGGGGGACGGTGACAGTAACCGCGCTTAGTGACTTCCTCTGCCCCTCTCCACTCCCTCGAGCTCACAGATGCCATAGTCGCACTGGCTCTGGACAGTAGACTTTACTTTCCAACCTTGAAGTCTTTAGAAGCTGTTATGTTAAATTGTGATGGTAAGTTACTTAGTTGTGTGGTTGAAACCTTCGTAACGTATAATAATATATGACTAGTTGCACCAGGCGCGAATAATGTCACGGGTAACACATGACCTACATACCTATACGTATATTGTGTTTTGATTATTTGCGTCGAGTGGAATAATATTGAATAACATCAGATTCTACAAATAACTTCAGTTGAACTTTGACAGTCTGGCAGAAATTATTTTAGTAATCAGACAACTCTTTAAATATTAATTATTATATTAAAAACACAATAACCAGTAGTTTTACATATATTTTTTTATGGACGTTTTAATTATTATTTCATTTAATTATAATATTTAAGACATAGATAATGCAGTATTTACAAAAAACCAATGGTGGTCCTGCTTGTCTAGCTGCCTGTCTGCAGGTTCTGCCTTTTTACACTTTGTTTTAATTAATAAGGAATAAGGAGCATAATTGTGCATAATATATAGAAAAGTTTACATATACATTATAGGTCTTACAATAGTTTACATATCTACATTATAGGTCTTACAAAAGTTTACATATCTATATTATAGGTCTTACAATAATTTACATATCTTCATTATAGGTCTTACAATAGTTTACATATCTACATTATAGGTCTTACAATAGTTTAAATATCTACATTATAGGTCTTACAATAGTTTACATATCTACATTGTAGGTCTTACCCACAGAAGCCAATTTCAACAGGTCGAACCACATTGAAAATAGAATTATGCAATAGACTAAGACCCTTTTTAGGGAAAATTTATCATATTAAAAAATATTTTAGCAAAATTATATTGTAATGTATACTTATCAAACGTACTAGCGAAAACAAATCATTAAATTAATTCAATAAAAATAACTTAATTGAATTACTCAAATACAAGTCCGTTTTCTAAAATTGATGATTTTTTTTTTATTTGAAGTCATTTGAAAAACAAACGTTTTCACTGTATATAATATATAATGACGAACACGTGTTCCGACATCGTGATAATACAATTTTATTTCGAATAAGTTCTGGAACACAACTACCCTACAAGGGACAGAGTAGCACAATTGATGTATCGATTTATTTCAAACAAAGCATATTGGTCATAATACATATATTTAGACAATAGATAGGTAGTCCCGCGAAGCTGCCACATCCTTGCTTGTCTGCAGGTTCTACCTCAATATAAAGATATACATTGAACATTATAATAATTTAATCGTAGAATGTGTACTGAGGTAGAACAAAGCAAAGGAGAAAATCTTATGGTGGACAAAAATCTAATAGTTGTGAGCTGAAAATAGTTGCGTGGATTTAGAAATTTCAGTCAAAAGAACTGTGCACACTTTATGATGCCAAGCTAGTTTTTAGTGAGATGGAGATATTATGTTAATAAATACAGAAATCTTGACTACATTTCTTAATAATTTATAAACATGAAAATAAGACGTTTTATAGAAAATATACGGTCTTAGAAAGAATTCAAAGTTAACCACATTTTAGTTAAAATATACACCTCTATGAAACCGAAGATTCCGACTACGATTTGAGAAGAAAAATGTTTTTTTTATATGTAACAAAAAACTGAGGTCACTAGAATGTTAATTAAAAAAATGTCTATTAAAAAGTGTGTGTTTTTTTCGTTACCAGATATTTGATACTGTCATTGAAAATTCTAATATTTAAAAAAAGAAAATTGTCTATTTGTAATAATAAAATTTGATATCGTATTCTAGTACCTTTCAAAAACCATTTTTAATTTTTTACATTTATTTCTATTTGATTAAACGCAGATATTACTAGAATTTTAAATTTAACAAAAAAACAGTCACGCTGTGCTGCCACAAGGCTTGTCTGCAGGTTCTACCATTTTTGTCTGACGAGTATGCCAGACCGGGGCAGCGGGGGTTATCGCAGTCAGCCCAGCCCGGCGTGGTCCGCCTTGTCGTGTGGCCGGCGCGGCGCTGCAGCCGCTATCGGTTATCGCAGTCAGTGCTGCCTCTTGGCTTTGCACTCTGAGAAATTCAGCGTCTTATCAGCTATTGCAGCCTGCACTCGTCTACTGCATCATGCTGTAGACCAGTGATTTACAAATAGTGATGATGGACACTGCAAGCTTTCCGAAAGGTTACTTTAAGAAGGATGAGAAGGCGCAATGTGCCTCAATACCCCAAAAGTGAACAGTGATTTCCAAAGTGGATGCGGAGGCCTTGGAATGATCCAAGAGGTGGTGTTGGCGTCAAATGACTCACTTTGTTCTGTGTTTTCTTGCACGATCGTATAACATATGTACACGCATGCATACGTGCAAGAATCATACTTTCTGACAATCTATTTCAAGACAGCAACAGTTTGCAACAAGTTCTCAATATCACATACCTGTGCGGTATCTTCAAGTCGATATTATAATTTATTTTCTTGAGGACTCCCTAATTTTTTAATGTTTTCAGTTTTTCCGATTCTTGTCGGCTCACACCATAGAATAAAGAATAACATTTTAAGTAAATAAAAACAAAACAAAGCAGTCAGTCCGGCTCACACGTGGGCCGCCTCTGTTTCTTCTTATCTTATTATATTGTTTTTTATTAATAAATGTAACTACTGATACCATAACAGCATTTTATTAAAAAAATATATTGATGTCCTTTATTTTCATCATATGTCCTTTATTTAATCGTATAAAATCTAGTGTATAATATAGTGTATTAACACTGGTCGAAAAACGATAAAAAAAGTTTATCCCTTATATTAAAGTTAAATATACTGAAGAAAGCTAAAATGTTAAATTTAACTAGTAATGCTGCATTTGCAAAATCATATTAGACACTATGCTTAGGCTTCTCCTTTGTCTCCGATAGGTCTTGATTAATAATGTGCCCCGACATGTATTTACTCTTGCCTCAGGTGTACGGGCAGCATCTTACTTGTATCTGGATTTTTTCCGTGGTGGAACACAATCAATTCCGTCTTCTTCGGGTTGTACCATTGATGTATTATGTCTAATTTAGCATTGATGTATTATAGTTTAGTATTCTAATTTAGTCTATGGTTGTACATCATATTATGCTGTTTTTCATATTCTTCACAAATATTTAGCAGTAATCTTTATTTTATTTTTTTATTTTTTTATTTATAATGTATTACAAAAAACATGGTAAGTAACACATTATTCCCAATGAGTTGAGATAAAACTCATTACGGGAAGTACAGACACATAAAATACATTTTACAAGGATATTACACTTTTTAAAAAAATACAACATATTGAAAAGGAAAAGAAAAATAAATAAAAAAGGAAAAATACATCTTAATCCCTTGATCGACATAGCTAGATCATATCATCCTTCAACACTTATTTAATATTTTATAGTTATGAACAAATTCGCAGTGTATCTTTAAATGCAACTTAGGCATTTGTCCAGTGATTTTGCTCTATTTTATAAAATACTTTCAAAATTTTCGCTAAGTTATTAACGTTTTTTTTAATATTAGCGCGCTCTCTCTAACATTTGTATTTACTTATCTCCCTTTCAAACCATCTTCTTGTATTTGAACCTTAATCAGATATCTACACTAAAGTGACAAAAGTGTGTTGACCAATGACCATTGTTATCAGCCGAAAAAGTGCTCTTGGAGGAGGGGTAGGGGAGGAGTAGGTTAAAAAACAAATAGGGGCAGTAATACAATAAGTTTAAGTTAGTTTGCTGTAGACTGCACAATACTGAGGAGTATTATACAGGGTGTATCGGCAAGTACCCGACAAACTTTAACCAGCTATTCCTTAGCACATTTGGAGTAAAAAATGTCATGGGCACTTTGCTGTCCGGTAACATTTTTTTTTAATAAAAAATTTATTATTCATATTTTCACCACATGTCGCTAATGTGTTATCCTTTGTCAAAGTTTTAAAACCCATCTGGCAATATTTTGTTCGAGTTTCGTCGAATAATGTACGTGTGTACCTATATTGGCGCACTTTTACAATCACAACGAAATGGCACGGCACCATTCGTCTCATTTTTAACTATTATTATTTAGTGTGTACGAAAGAGCGAGGACACTTTTTGACACACTTGCTAATAACAGCTGCTGAACACGAGATACAATGCAAACGACAGTGACGGAGTGTGGATTTTTTATTTATTTTTTTGTTTTTAATGGAAAAAAATGTTACCGGACAGCAAAGCGCCCATAACATTTTTTACTCCAAATGTGCTGAGGAATAGCTGGTTAAAGTTTGTCGGGTACTTGCCGATACACCCTGTATACAGTAATCAGTATCTACTTGCGTGGGTAATGAACCCTTATCGCATTGCGGAGTCGATGTCCGCGCTTTGCACTCGCTCTATGTGGATGTGGAGCACATTGTTATTTATAACTTCACTAGTTTTACTACCCGACAGCATTCTGCTATTTTTCACTTCACTCATAGCGTATTTTCACAAACTATTAATAAACGTGCGTGGAAGATTTAAAGTTTTTCATATAATTATTGATTATAAAAACCGCACATTCTGAAACGGTTCCAAGTAGCTACAACGTCGTTATGACAAACGCTACCCGGCGTGACGTCAACGCCGCCGAATTCACGAATAAAAAGGAACATGTTGTTTTGGCGGCAAATCGAAAATGGCACAATTTAGGTAAATAGTTATAGAAAATTTATTCGTTAGCATAAAAATACCTTCACCGTCGTAATTTTTTATTATTTTTTGTATTTCATGAATTAAATTTTAAATAAAATTGCAATTCTGTGCAAATATGGGCCAGAGCCCATCGTTCAAGACTTACTGATTAATTACGTATTCTTTATACTACACAATGCACCTGTTGCTATAGTTACCTCTTTCTCTCTATCAAAGAGAGAGGTTACCACGGAGCTCTCAGCGGTCACATAAGACATCCTGTATATCGTAAAATTATTATTTCCGATGTTTTTTGCAGATAACGTAAATAAGAATTTGTTTACTCCAAAAACACGTTTTGAGATAATGCAATCTGTCGTGCGGTCGCGGGTCTATAACATAACATAACATCGTGTTACCACTGGGAGCTCTGTTGTAACCTCTCTTTCTGGTCAATGTGTTGTTCATGAGAAAAGAGGAGAGGTTGAGAGATTATTTAAATAGAGGTAGAACCGAAATACCACCATTCAGAATCAAAACGCTGCTCGAAATGGCTTTACAAACCTTCCTCTACCCCATCTCCCTTCCCTCTTTACTCATCACCCAGCCTCGTGACATATAATATCCAAAATGAGATGCCACACGGATTCTTGGCAGTTAACCGTTTTACTTATCAGATGTTTACACGTCGGCCTTGAACCCGGTCAAGGGATGAAGGAAATGTGGAACGAGTTACATCGCCACTGATCCCTAGATTCCTATCCACCCCTCGTACCTTGTTTCCTTCCCAGAACTTCCTCTCCTTCCTTTCGATACTCACATAAAATAAAGTAAGTGAGGTAAGTTAGTAACCCTCGTACTGTACTGTACTGTAACTAGTACTGTAGCTAGTACAGTAGCTAGTACTTTAGCCAGTACTGTAGCTAGTACTGTAGCTAGTAACAAGCTAGTGGGCAGTGGAATACAATCAAAATGTCGTGAACAAGGTTATTATATTATGTAATCAAAACTGAGTGATAAGATAAGGCGGTTGTGTACTGAATGTTGTCCCCTTCGTATTCCTACTGTATTAGTAACACTCCAATATAAAAATATAAATCACAATTACAATACCTACATAAACATTGCACTTGTAGATTACATTATGGCTATGAAATGGTCACACGGCGCGTTTCGGATGCTTCAACTTTTTAAAGTTTTTATTATTTATATATATATTGCTCATTCTCCTGTGATCCTGTGGGACTATAGCATCCCCAATGGGGTATGTTGTGATGCTGAAGGGAAGGAGAAGGGAAAGAGCAAGGTGGGGAAGTACCTGTCTACTCATATCTGGTCACCAAACATGGATAAAGCCATTTCAAGCAACAGTTTCGTTTCTGAATGGTGGTCCTTCACTCCAGCGATACTTAGGGCCAGTTGATTCGCAGAATTTCAACAATTCTTCAAGTTTCATCTTTTGTGAAAGTTAATATGGACCAGTTGTCTCACAGAACTGAAAAAATAGAACTTTCACAGAACTTAAAAATTAACTTGAAACAATCCGTCCTTAGAGTTACTATCTACCATTCGGAACGTGCCATGAATATGCGATATATATTTTTGAATGAATTAGTTGAGAATGAACACAAATCAATCAAATAAAATTCACTAATAACTTACTTCTCACAAAATTTGTTTTTGTAAATTGAGGCCGTCAAACTATACATGTACACAGTTAAACTGAAACCGGTTCGCGTGCTACAAAATCAAGTAATATAATATAGTAGGTACCTACTGCCTTCTGTAGGTAGTACCAACAAAAATACTGAAAAAAGTAAATAATTTTCTAAATTTAATTGTGTTCCATTTACACTACCAAATCATAATTTCCTTTCCTCATTCAGCTGTCTGTTACAATAGCCAGTATACAGTAGCCAGAGTATCCAGTGGCCAGTAGACAGTAGCCAGGGAGGTCCCCAAAGTCAACACAATCCTCCCTCAATTAACCGGAGCCTACAATCCGGGGGTTGGATCGGCCCAACCCACTTTTACACGCAGCAATTACATACTAACGCGGAATAAATACCCTATCAATTCTTTTGTCGTAGGGATACTGGCGGTACGGCGCGGGCGTTATGGGGGCAATTTATTACGACACAGATAACATTGAGTTGTTTAAGGTTAGATGTTATCATTGTTTTTTTAAGCCGGACAAAAATTGTAACATATGTTATGGCCCATTGGAACTATTGAATTTATTTTTTTCATTATTTCTGGCTTTCACCCTTCAAGGGTGTTCTTGGCCATCATTTAAAATTCTCGGTGAATTTAAATATTAATTTTATTTAAATAGGCAAATTTCAAAATTATAATTAAAATTGGAGTCGAATTCAGACTTAGAAGAGATGAGATGTTGAATGGAGGGAAGGCAATTTTAGATAAGGCTTGATAGAAGAGAGGATATTTGTTTAGAGAGGGACAACCAAAAAATATGTGATCTAAAGATCCCACTTCTAGACCACAGAATGTACAATCTGGGGAGTCAAGGACGTGAATTTTGAAAAGATGGGAAGGAACGGAACAATGTCCGATCCTCATTCGAATAAGTGAAGAAATTTCTTTTTTGGAAAAATGAGGGAATTGCTGAAACCACAGTTTTGATGGAATAGTCCTTTGTATTGAGGCATAGCAGGCTATTGAATTTATTTTTTATAGAAGTTATATTGTATTGTATTAAGAATTTTAGCGCATTATGGTCTAAATTCTAAATATAGATATGGAGCACGTTGCTTGATAAACATATTATACGACTCGTAAATACAATAATGTGTGCGATTTGATAAGCATTTATTTTAGTCATGTAAATTTCGCTTCCGGTGCTTTTTTCTTTTTTTCATCCTTTAGCGGTTTTGAGGTCTAAAAATCGGTTTAGCCAAACAACAGTAGGAACATAATAATTATTATTAATTATAACCCATGTGCGTTTCTCCGTCTTTACAATATTTGCAAAGTCTCCCTTTTTATATACCACGCTTGCAATACAAAAATAGGTCACACGTTTCAACGGAGCTCTCAGTGGCAGAATCATACAACTGTAATGCCGCGTATAATCAGGACAAAATTTCCGCGAGTCGAGCCGCTAATTATGGGAAAGGAACTTCGTGATGTAATTCGTGGCGCAGCTCGCGGAATTTTCGTCCTGTTTATACGCACCCTAAGGTATAGATTCCGTTCTGACCTTTTTTATTATTATGTACTAAAAATTGTAAATGACCCGTGTAACAAGATATATGTATTACAACGGAGCTTTCAGTCAATATATATATATTTTTTTTATTAACCAATATACATATAATACATAATTAACAATATATATAATATTAGTGGTAACAATACCTCCCTAATTGAGAAATTCTCGTGTTTAGGGAGGGAGCACTATCAAATTGACAGTACTATACATACTTATCAGTTGTTACAATTTGGATGCATGAAGGACTACTTTTTTTATACATAATGAAAATATAAGTTACAATTTTTTTTTTTTTAGTACATAATGAAAAATATAAGATGGTATTTGTTTTGTACATAATGTAAATATGGGTTGGCACATCGTAACACATACATAAAAATTATTTAATAGTAAAATTTTTTTTTGAGTTTTTCTTTAAAAATTTCATAATTCCTCTCGGATTGTATTTCTATAGGGAGTTCGTTAAAGCATTTTATTGCTGAGTAGGTGTAATGATGTTGGGCTGTTGTAGTGTTAAGTTTAGGGATTATTATTTGTCCTAAGGTTCTCGGTCTGGTGCTAAATGACTTTATTGTTAGTTTGTCTTTATGGATTTGTAGTAATGCGTTTTTTTGATAAATTTTATTTAGTGGTAATACTTTGAATTCATCGAATAATTTTTGGGTTGAATAGTCTAATTGTTTATTTAGAATAATTTTTGGGTTGAATAGTCTAATTGTTTATTTAGAATAATTTTTGGGTTGAATAGTCTAATTGTTTATTTAGAATAATTTTTGGGTTGAATAGTCTAATTGTTTATTTATAATAATTTTTGGGTTGAATAGTCTAATTGTTTATTTAGAATAATTTTTGGGTTGAATAGTCTAATTGTTTATTTAGAATAATTTTTGGGTTGAATAGTCTAATTGTTTATTTATAATAATTTTTGGGTTGAATAGTCTAATTGTTTATTTAGAATAATTTTTGGGTTGAATAGTCTAATTGTTTATTTAGAATTATTTTTGGGTTGAATAGTCTAATTGTTTATTTAGAATTATTTTTGGGTTGAATAGTCTAATTGTTTCTTTAGAATAATTTTGATGAGTCTTCTATGTACTATTTCAAGTGGGATTAAGTTGGTTTTATACGCTCCTCCCCATCCTATTATTTATATTGTTAGTATTATTGCCCTAGTGAAAAAACCCCCACCCAGAAACGAAACTTACTTAAATTACTTTTTTTATATAAACATAATATTGTTTATTTAAAGAGATTTTATATTGTCCTCCACGCAGCACGCTAGGAACTTACTTGCGGTGTGCCGTGTTTAATAGACATATACTTCCCCACCTTCCTCTTCCCCATCACTAATGATGTTATTTTTGGTGTGTTATGTCTCAATGTTGTCCAATAAAGTCCAACCAAATATTAAAATATTTGTATATGTAGTAGTTTTGGAATAGATCCGTGAAATATCGCTGGATAGTCAGAATTCTTAATTCATAACAAATCTGTTTCAATTTTTGAAATAATATAATATTGTATAATAGGTAGGTACCTATCGCAACTAACGCGCGCATGCACAGACAACCGAAATAGTACCTATGTTTGACGCTGTAGTCAAACTGGCTCCGGACGGTTAGGAGCAGTTGGGAACCTTGTGCGGCACGTATCACGACGGAGCTCTCAGTGGCCTGAGCATGGTAAGTAGAATATAGGAGTTAGGGTTATGGTATGGGGTAAGAGTGGTCGATGGGTAGGAAGGGGTCGGCTCTAGGTTAGCCTCCACACAGCTGCGAGGGCGCTGAACCCCTCCATGGGGGACGGGGGTGACAATATGTTGTCTTCCCTACCGTAGACAAGACAATAGACAATAATAACAAGTGAAAGCTTTAGTAAGAGAACAGGTGGTGAGTGGAGAGTTCACTGTATCTACTAGAATTAGTACTACCCAGTTAAGGGAAATTCAACATACTTTCATTCCATTTTCACTCCAAAATAACGGTGACAAATGAAAACAGAGTCAAATATCGGAACACATTATTGACAATGAACAATATAGACTGTGTTCCACTCGAGCCGAGGTGGTCCGTTTTTTTTACCGATTCGATTTAATTAATAACAAATTTTATTCCATATGAATTGCTTACTGCAGTTTAAAACGGTAACCGGATAAATCATCACAATTATAATTCAACACATCTAAAAAGTTATATAAAGTCATGAAAAGTGACGAAACAAAAACTTTATTAACTGGGTTATTTAGGTTGGGTTAGGTTAGATTAGGTTAGGTTACATTTTTTTTCATCGTTTCTTATGACTTTATATCACTTTTTAAAAGTGTGTTGAATTGTCACTGTGTTGAGTTATCATGGAACCGTTTAAAACCAATGAATAGTTAAGTTTTCGCGGTCTGTCCCATATTTTTATTAGTTCAGTGAGTGAGTCTATCATGGAAGCTTGTGCAGTGATCACCGCAAGTGTCCCTCAAGACCATAATATCGGTTTGCAACAAGACGTATACCAAAGACAGAGGTAAATCAGAATCCTTTTCCAATACTAACTGTTAACCGCAGCTCCCCAATAGTTGTGTCAAATATTGATTACAATCCACTTTGTGAATTAAACTAAAAATTCATTGGCAGACAAGATTTGCGACTCCAACACGTTGTACTGAATGAAACATGATTCAACTCTTTATGATTTCAATTTTGTATAACATTTCCCAATGATGTACATCATATCATGCAATATGCATCATTTCCTGAATTACGTATCAAAATAATCATATCTTCTAGACAAGGGCTAAAGCAATGCAGCCGCGGATACAAATAGTTATATTATAAATGCAGATATTTAACACAATACACAGGTCAGGACTGTCAGGAGTCGGGACACGCAACAACAACCGCGTTAGGTTTTACATCAAATGCAGTATGCAAATGCAATTTACTGTTTGACTGTACAACACTATTCTCGTTAGCTTCGGTTGACACGAAGGGACTAATGGAAAGCAACAAAGGAAGCAAGAGATTCTATAATAGGAACTGCAGCATTACTGGACTGTTTAGCTAAGACTGGCTTGATATTATTGAGGAATTCGCATGTAAACGTGTGTGTTTAGTACGACTCGATAAATTATCATCTCTGATAACTCCGAACTATTTCCCTACTTTACTACGTGCATAAGATTTGTTTAGGTTACAGAACTTGTTCAGAATGTACTTACTCAATACTGATCAGTACTCAGAACTAATGCAGAATGTACCGTGTCACTTGGAACTGCTCAGGTCTGTACTATTGAAGAATGTACTGCGTTACACATATCACTCTGTGACAGTATTATCTACTATTGCAGATTGACACGTTGGTAGTATTAATCGATAGCTTAGAACTGATCAGGGTTCTGTAGGTACGAATGCAGAATGACTGCGTTAATTACTGTACTTAGTACATACCTAGAAATTGCTCAGGGCTCACTGGAGGTTATCCATCCGGGTAAAAGTAACATATGGTTCCTCCATCAGGGCTCTCGCAAGGACTTTTTGTTAGACGACGATATAACGATGTACCTGCATAGTGGTTAGGTTGCAGGATGCCTGCAATATATACAAGAAACGTGCTCAGGGCTCAGTTTGCCTGCTGTACTTAGTAACTAGGAACTTATAGAACATACCGCTTAACCTATCGTGCCCCGTGCCAAACACGCCATCGTCATACAGATATTTCAAAGTTACGTGTTCATTTTTCATAGTATGTTTAGTGTGCTAAATTTCCATTCCAGTAGGTATAATTTTTATTTCGTGTTGTAGCGATATGGAAACTTTACCGGCGAATGAACTTCGTCGAATTCCCAATCAATTATTCAATGTGTAAATTATTCGTATTATAATCTATTGATTGCTTTAATATTTAGTTATAGTGTTATTCTCGATTCTCGAGTTGACTATCCCAGAGTGGAATGGCCATCTGAACAAACAGCAGTATATTTGTCTGTGAAAATCAGCTAAGTTCAGCAATCGACTGTTTTTGTGTGAAAGGTGTATTTCATGTGTAAATGAATTAGCGCTGTATTAGTTATTAATCGATCCTACCCGATAACAATGCGGCACCAAGGGACAGGACCGGATTAACACTAAATGTAGTATGTATAGAAATGCCTTTATTCTGACGCTTGAAAGGTGCTTAGAATTGAGTTCTGAAATTTATTATTTGAGTCTTTTGACTTCTTATAAAAGTTCACGATTTTGCACGAGGTTGTCTATATTTTGACGTTACCTGGAAGTAACCCACAAAACTATATGGGTAAATTTATCCCAAAACTCAATTTCAAATCCTCAGGACAGTAGCGTGCATTGCTCTATGACCAAAGGTATGCTGTGTGTAGTTTTTGAGGAACACCTTTTTAGCCTTTATGGACTGCTCGCCATTGACTAAGGATATTGTATCACACAGGATATGTATGTATTTTTTCGTAATCCTAAAGCATATCATTTTAATTTTTAAATCCCTCAAAACAATTTAGTGAATTCTGTACACCAAATGCGATAAAAAGGTTCCTTCCCAAATATTAGCACTATTGGCTATAACCTCATTCAGCCCTATGCGAAATGCGGGTCTGGATGCTCATTGTATTCGCAGGGTGCAGCGAACACTGGCCACGGTGCGGTGCGGGCGCGGTACGTCACTAAACTAACCAAGTCCAGAGGGAGTCTCCACACCTACATAACATAGCCTCTATTAGCATGCACAATGCCACCTTACTTTAGTTCTGTACAGTTGTATCAGCTGCGGGCTGCATTCAATACAACTAGTTCTGAAGATGTCTGAAATGTGGGCTGCATTCAATACAACTAGATCTGAAGATGTCTGAAATGTGGGCTGCATTCAATACAACTAGATCTGAAGATGTCTGAAATGTGGGCTGCATTCAATACAACTAGATCTGAAGATGTCTGAAATGTGGGCTGCATTCAATACAACTAGATCTGACGATGTCTGAAATGTGGGCTGCATTCAATACAACTACTTTAAGCGTCTTTTAACCAGTGGCGGCCGGTGGTCAAAATATATGGGGGTTCACCGGATTACAACATTAAGTCATAAAATAAATTAAATAAAGGTACGTACCTATTTATAAAGAAGTTCTATTCTCTGCTCCTTTTGTTTAGCGAAGACCTCTATCAATGCTTAACACTGATAGTGCGTTCAGTCTGTCCTGGCTCAACGTGTTTAAAAAAGATTTTATTCTTTTTAACGTTGAGAAACATCTTTAGCTTTCAACTGAGGTCATTCCAAAGGTCATGAATGGTGCACAAAAGTTTTAGTAATTTCACAGTCTCGGGAAAGTCTTCTAATAAACAAGTAGGTACTATAAAAAAATTGTAAAATTGATAAAGCGCCGTTAGCTTTTGAAAAATCGTCGCGGGCGTAAATTGCACAGAGTTCACTTTTACTGAACTTTATTTAGGAAGTCATACGTTTTAAACGTCACATTGAAATCATGTTCTGGGAAATTTGACCTGTATCGATTTTTATTAAATAGCTCATTATGGTGTTTAACTTAGGCACGGTAGCCTGAATTCAATTGCATTCTGATGTCAACTTTTCCTAAAACCTTTAAGCTCAAAACTTTTTGTAAATGTAAATGACAAGAATTATGTTTTTAGATTTTTTAAGAAAGGTGAGTTACATCAGTAACACCGCTGATTGTCCAAACTGAATCAACATCGTAAATTAAACACGTAAAACAAAATAAACTATTCAATTGATCACATGCACAGAGCTACGAAGCTTTGTTATACATTGTTTTGTCAAATGATCGCGTAAACTTCTTCGATCCAGATTTTCACTCTTGTTTTATTATCAGTTCAGATTTTAGGTGGACCGGCATTTTTTATTATCACTTTGTTTTCAAAACTCGACCTAGTGTACTTAATGTATTTCACATTCTTAATTTATACTTTGAACAAACACAAAAGTAATCATAAATTAGTATAACCTGCAATTGATATACCTTATTAATAATTGATATACAAGATCGATATAACCTGCAATTAAACTTAAAAACTTTCGCAGAGTAAGATTTTTTTTAATTCAACAGACCGTGCCCGGCAACGGCGAGTACCTACTGACTAAACTGATAATAAGTAATCTGACCATCACTCATCTCTTAATGACAAATTTTATCTTAAATGCTTGTATCGAAGAAGCGAAACATTCCCTGAAAATAGCAGATGGTAAATTAAAACCACGATATCGACAATAACATTAAACATACGCGTTTTAATTTAACTTTCTACTGAATAAACCGTTCCTTCTGATGTGGTGGTAAAACCCCGAACGCCGTCCAAGATATGGTATTATTTGCAAAGAATAGTATGAACTGGTATGTACCCACGCTTTCGACTGTTCCACAGAATATGCGACAAAGCAGTTAAATTTTGGATCGCAATCGAAAACGAACTGCTACGAACATAGGAACAAGTCAAAGTCGGTCTGCAAGTTAAGCGCGCTTAATAAGTAGGTACCTTTTGAATGAGATATTATAACCGAACCGAGTTTCGTATTGTGATTAGTCATGTCGGAAATCTTTTTGGTTGTTCGGCGCTCGGGAGCACATATTAGCTGGCCGCCACTGCTTTTAACATCATCCACGTTAGCTCATCATATTGATCGAGCCCACTTTCCTTTTTTACGTATTTTTTTAATTGAATATAAATTAACATAATTAATAATTATTAAGAGGATTAAGGCGGCTGTTTCTTTCCGAGGACTTTAAATTTTATGAATAGGTAGCCTTATACAACTCATCAGAAATAATATCTAGGATTATTCTAGATAAAAGATTATATGTATACATACATAGAAATAAGACATATTCTACCTATACACATCTTGGCCTAAATCCTCTTTTCATCAGTCGAGAAAATAAATCATTATTAGGCCTGTTAAAGCGATTTTAAGTATCGGATTTCTTACTTAGGAATATAATATTTTTTCTTTTTGGTTTTATTATTATTATTTATTGTTATAATTGGCTCAATTCTAACATAACTGTTGGCACTCCAGAATATTTGAGTCACTTAAAAACATCGAACTAGCCAATCTTTTCAATGAAGGAAAACTCGATGAGAGTAGCCATTTGATGGTTCTGTTGCTTTCTCCGGTTGAGTAAGTCTATTCACAAATAGTCTTGTGATTAATATAAACAGCGAGGTTGGTGGGGTATTGTTGGCTCACCAGGTCGGGGAAACTCCCACCGACTCATGCTGTGACAGTCGGCTATTTGCGTGGCCCGCCCCCGCCCTCAGGCCGCCCCACTGTCTTCGGGCATATCATCTGCTTCACCGCTCTCAAGGGGCCTGTGACAATGACCGATCTTGGGTCATGTCAAGTTGCGACTGCACCAGAGTTAAATAGCCGCCCGAAGACAACGCCAATACGGCATCTCTTCATTTGAGGAATTTGGGTCTGAAGGACGTGGTTGGGAAGTACCTGGTTATTCTGATCTCGTCATTTAACCAGAGTAAAGCCATTGCTAGTAATGTTTCAAGTAGTATCTTCAATTAAGTCCAGATCCAAGAGCTTTCTGTCCTGCCAAAATTGCCTGATTCAAAATTCTAATTAGATACATAATTGCAGATCCTAATTGAAGTCTTGTACATAAATCTCTTCACCCCTTTCTGAAGGCATGACAAACCGGTAAAAATCCAGTTTAATGTGAGAAAGAGTATGTTCTGTTTCACTGAACTGGAAGCCATTTTATATCGTTCGTCCTTCCGAAGAAGGCGTGCCTACCTGTACAGTGTACACTACTGTACAGTGTACACTCGTCTCCCTAGTAGCCAGCCTCCTTCCTTGACCTGTCACTCGCGTAAATACGACACATCTGCGATAAGATGATGCACTATTAAAGTAGGCCTCTTTTCTCTAATATATGACGTAATATAATTGACTGAGCATAACGAATTTACAGTCAGATGAAATGCCAAACGGTCGAGATTTGTTAGTGTGTTACTTTTCCGATTGAACCTACCTTACTACCTTATGGTATGCATGAAGATGTAATCAATATTATGGTATGCATGAAGAAAGTTAAAAAAAAAAATCATTGAGAGAGTGACGTTTCTTTGGACAAATCGTTATATGTATAGTTATGTAGGTAGGTATTTAAGAGTATCTACTTACAAATCCCATGATTTCAGAGGAAATTTTGGTTTTGATTTAGTAAATAAAACCATAATACGGCCATAAGCCTAGAGTATGGTACCTACTTGAGAAAATCACAAAAATTGAAAAAAATAGAATATTTGATACATACGTTTTTGGACGAGGTCTACTGTTCAATGAACAACCGATAATAACGTTTTTGTTGTTTGTTTTTGGGGTGTTATGCCGTGTTGCGCTAACTCCTTCTTTAGCCGACGTTTCGGACAGCGTTGCAGTGTCCATCATCAGGGCAGATCCGGTAGATCCGAAGATGTGTGAACAAACAACAAAAATGCTTTTGGCCGTGAGAATCTAAAAACTTACCTGATAATAACGTTGTTTTAAATCAGAGTTTCCGGATTGTATGTAACTCGCCCCTTTTAGAAGATAATATTGTTCTTTCCCCGCACAGACTGTTGTCTTGAATTTCATTCCAATTCTTGTCGCGTGGTTAGCGCTTAGTGGTTAGCGTATTGTTCAGTGAAGTACCCAGTAAAGACGTACAGATCGTAGCTGTACAGAAAGTCTAAAGTGCATTTATTGCACCTGTCGCGTCGTCTTGAAAATCGATCGATTGTAATATGCATTGTTTACGTTTGCTTGGAAAAACACCACATTGAAATTAAACAGGTATTATACATAGTATAACAATTCCTTATATTGCCTTCGTCTGCCATTTAATTATTATTGTTTTGGATGCGATCATGTACCGCCGCATTATGTCACCGCATTCCGAATTTATACCGATTTATAACTTATTTTTTTCATTACTTCCACACGGGAGAAGCCCTGAAAAATAAATCCGTCAGTGCCTATGTCATCTTTGGGGCAGTGGCGGATCCAGGGGGGGGGTCACGGTGGTCATGACCCCCCCCCTGGGCCCCAGCCCAGGGGGGGTCATGACTACCTAGGTCCTGGGCCCATCCAGGACCTAGGTGGACCACTAATTAAAATTGTTAAACATAATGTTTTTATATATTTTTTGTCACAATATAAATTTTATTTAAGTACTTTCAATATTTAATTAATTTAATATAATACTTTGTTTGACGGCAAACGCATCATTCGGGAACGAACGCATCGAAAATTCGAATGTTACCGCGTCACCGTGCACCGCCACCGGCGCGCGCTTCGGCCGCCACCTTTCATATTATTATGACACATTTCGTGTAACCACGTGTGACGCTTGCGCGCGCTTTGTTTCGACTAACGTCTAGCGTCTAGCAAAACCTAACCTCAATCGGAACGACTAAACTTTATTAATAAAGTGTTTACTTTTATTTGTTTACTAAGTTAAAAAAAAATAAGTTCCAATATAAGTAATAGTGTTCTTAAAAATGTTGCTGCAAATTCAATTCATTACAAGAAATGGTAAGTAATCTAATCAGTTTTTTCATTATGCCAGTGTATGTGTGTTTAAACTCAAATGTTATTTGTTAATGTTCTAAGGCTGGGGTTAGACTCGTAAGTTTTTTTCCTGTAAAGCGCTCTTGAAGGCGAGTTTGGCCAAATTCCCAATGTAAACGACACCAAAAGTCACTTAACGTAATTTTAGTAAGTTACAGAACTTATTCTTTCGGAAGTTTTTTGACAGGTCTGGACAGGTCTAACGCGCCCGCGCGAATTACCAGCCTTCCTATACTTCCTAAAGCAATTCTTAAGGCGAGACACAACCTCGTTCATCGAGGTTTTGCCCAAGGCTAACATTTTAATTTATTTCGGCGAAATTATAATTGAATTTAAAAAAAATAAAATTACTCCGCACGAGGGATGCAAGTTATTTATATTTTAGATTAATAAAACAATACCTTACAATTAATATATTTTACGTTCAACGATTTTAAAACTTTGTAACCCGTGTATAACTATAAAGTTAGCGGACTTAGCGGTAAGTACCAGATTTTATTTTTCTAGATGATGAATTAATAACTTCGGAAGTGGACACATTTTTAATGTTTGTAACAAATTCTTCAGAATCAATTAAAATGAAGGCTAAAAGTGTGGATAGATTTTTTTACTAAGATTACGAACACGTTAGTAATTTTTTTTAGAAATGCATAGTATTATTTTTAATGATGGATTTTGAATGATTTACATGAAAATGTTCCGTCTCCGATTATGTTCCCTTAATTTTGAAAAATTCCACACTGATTATTTTTTTTATACGGCAACACTTTGATATCCGGCGAATTTTTGAATTTGACGTTTAACGTTCACTAGATTTATTATTTGTTCTCTGCGAACTTAACCACTTAACCTTTGATTTGACTTTTTGCAAGAGTAGGTGGTTTGGTATATTTATGCTTTTTGCTAAAGATGGCGGTGTTTTGACAGATGTTATGAACAGAACTCCGTACAATTTCATGCCATTTTTGTGACATTCGTGTGGAAAACGTTCTTTTTTAAATGACTTTCGGCTAGTTAATTACCGTTTTTTTGCACATATAAAATTATGTCCCGTCTTTCCGGTTTATAAAAAATGGTCTGATTTTTCGAGTTGAAATTTTAAAAAAATCACCAGGGTTTCAAAAATACGATTAAAAAAAATACGGAACGTCTTAGAATATTTGCCTAAACCGGATTTTTTTTAAATGTGATGCATGTGGCCTATTATCGGTCCAATCCTTTCTAATCCTAATTTTTCTGTTTTTAACATTTACGTATTTGAAATTTTGAATACGAAGCCGGTTGCCGTCTGTTGTTGACGTCCTTATGGGGACCTTTAGTATGGTGTATGTAAATTTGATAAAAATACATATACCTAGTTTTTTAAAAGTATGTATATATATATATATATATATATTAACAAAATGTATATATATATTATATTTCACTTAATCAAGTTTCTTTTTATTAATATATGTAGCTGGGAGCAGTTCCTTGATAATGTCTAATACTGATATTTGTTTGCCGGGTTTGAACCCGCGATCTCCGGATCGCTAGCTGGCAGCCTTTCCCCTCTACCATGGAGGCCGTCGAAATTTTACTTTTTGTTTTAAAATAATATATATTGTATTCGTTTTAATTATGCTCTTTTTGGAATAAATTCAGCATAGGTAGATGCAAGTTATTTATTTTCACCGTTTTTTTTTTAAGTCTATGTATCCATAAATTGATGTATCTAATGTAGAATATTTTCATTTGAGAAATTTTAGGTTGACGAATATAATGCTTAAATTCAGTATTGGTAGATCAGAGTTAATATTTTATAAGAATAATTTTTAAATATATGTAGCTGTGAGCTGTTCCTTGAAAATGTCTAATACTGAGATTTGTTTGCCGGGGTTCGAACCCGCGATATCTATTGTATTTGTTTTAATTATGCTCTTTTAGGATAAATTCAGAATAGCTAGATGCAAGTTATTTATTTTAACCTTTTTTTTAAGTGTATGTATCCATAAATTGATGCATCTATTGTAGAATATATATAAACCTAGCTGTGAGTTGTTCCATCATCATTTCTAATATTGAGATTGGTTTGTTGATTTGTTTCCAAAAAATTTATTTGTAAATAAATTTTACAAAAATTTTAGATGTGGAAATTTGATAAAGTGTATGTAAATTTGATAAAAGTACAGTTTTGTAAAAGAACGTATTAGTTACATTTTGTTAATATATATACATATTATATTTAACTTAATCAAGTTTCTTTTTATTAATATTTATATGTACCTATTAATAATTCACTTTCAGAATATTTTTGTTTGGATTGTAAATAAATAAAATCAATTCAAATTTTATAAATATTTACTTTTATTAGCGTTCCTCATAGTTTGAGGATTGTCGATAATATTGACTACGCTGCCGGCTCGGCCGCTGCTGGCAAAATAGAATGGACGGTATTCATCCACCAGGTAACAAGGTATTAACAAGCGTATGGAAGCATCGGCGAACGGAGATCTCGCTGGGCGCTTCTTACGTATTGCAAGCACCGCGTCATGGCAACAATATTTATTTCAAATTACTTGCCTCGTGCAAATCAGGCCAAAATATGACGGTGCAAGGCGCTCGGTTTTAAAATTTATAAAGCACAAGAATCGAAATATTTCCAGCGTTTATATTCCTCTTAAATATGGAAGTACAGTACTTACATTTATTAATAACATTTGCTGCACACGATTGGTCCTAAAGGAGTTCAAATTTTTAATTCATTCGGCCTCACTATTGAGAAGAGCACGCTGGAAGGCATTATTCTACTCTTCGATAGACTGGATAGACACTTCATACTTACAGTGAATATTACAGTGGAACGATTCAAATTCTTTACCAGGAAGCAAAGAAATAACGGTCAACAAGCTGTTATTATTTGTCTATTTTGTCGTGACAAGCAAAGTGTTACAATAATAATGTCGAGTCAAATTCTGCAAATGCAGAATGCTACGGATATGGTTGGCGAGTGGAAACGTTTTAAGCAATCATTTCTTTTATATATGATGGCGAATAACTACAACGAGGAAAAGGAAATTCAAAAAGTTGCAAGATTCCTACACACAATACTATGTTGAAGACACACCTGACACCATGTTATATTGTGGTGAAATAAGAACACGATTAATAATTGTAATCTGTACTGTATTGGTTGACAATTGACATTACACGAGCCTACGCCGCCCGGGCTTGCGGAGCAAAAGACAATCTTAATGATATACCTAGTGTTACCATATCCAACAATACCTACTTTTTACTTGTATATATTACTATCAAAATTAAATTATAACTTCTTGTAACTGTAACTGACCGGACCTAAGTCCTCCATCACAACACAAGCAAGCATTTTCGGCTTTCTGTGGTGGTGGTAGGAGTTATTGTTGGGTTATTCGTAACCCGGGAATGTTTGTCTTTCTTTAAAAAAAAAAAAAAAAACTTGACCACGACTACGTGACCCCCCCCTGGCGCCAAAGCTGGATCCGCCCTTGCTTTGGGGATGCTGTGAGGATGGTCGTTTTACGGAAACGAAGGAGAAATTTCCATTGAACACTTTAAAAGTTTCTAAAAAATATATATATATATATATATTATTTTTGAAGATAACATTTGTGGAGCCGAAACTGTAATTATATGAAATTTCCACGAAAAAAATCGCAAACTATGCTTCGAAAATTATTTAAAACACATTTTGTTCTGCTATTTAACATGTTATGGGTATGAATCTTCTTCAACGCCTTTTATTCCATGTTCCCAATCGCAATAGCAGATAATCGCTTACTTTTAATCTCCCTCTTTGTAAGACCAATTCCAAAAAAAAACTCATTTATCTACAGATCCACACATTCATTTAACCAAGGGCGGATCCAGCTTTGGCGCCAGGGGGGGGTCACGTAGTCGTGGTCAAGTTTTTTTTTTTTTTTTTAAAGAAAGACAAACATTCCCGGGTTACGAATAACCCAACAATAACTCCTACCACCACCACAGAAAGCCGAAAATGCTTGCTTGTGTTGTGATGGAGGACTTAGGTCCGGTCAGTTACAGTTACAAGAAGTTATAATTTAATTTTGATAGTAATATATACAAGTAAAAAGTAGGTATTGTTGGATATGGTAACACTAGGTATATCATTAAGATTGTCTTTTGCTCCGCAAGCCCGGGCGGCGTAGGCTCGTGTAATGTCAATTGTCAACCAATACAGTACAGATTACAATTATTAATCGTGTTCTTATTTCACCACAATATAACATGGTGTCAGGTGTGTCTTCAACATAGTATTGTGTGTAGGAATCTTGCAACTTTTTGAATTTCCTTTTCCTCGTTGTAGTTATTCGCCATCATATATAAAAGAAATGATTGCTTAAAACGTTTCCACTCGCCAACCATATCCGTAGCATTCTGCATTTGCAGAATTTGACTCGACATTATTATTGTAACACTTTGCTTGTCACGACAAAATAGACAAATAATAACAGCTTGTTGACCGTTATTTCTTTGCTTCCTGGTAAAGAATTTGAATCGTTCCACTGTAATATTCACTGTAAGTATGAAGTGTCTATCCAGTCTATCGAAGAGTAGAATAATGCCTTCCAGCGTGCTCTTCTCAATAGTAAGGCCGAATGAATTAAAAATTTGAACTCCTTTAGGACCAATCGTGTGCAGCAAATGTTATTAATAAATGTAAGTACTGTACTTCCATATTTAAGAGGAATATAAACGCTGGAAATATTTCGATTCTTGTGCTTTATAAATTTTAAAACCGAGCGCCTTGCACCGTCATATTTTGGCCTGATTTGCACGAGGCAAGTAATTTGAAATAAATATTGTTGCCATGACGCGGTGCTTGCAATACGTAAGAAGCGCCCAGCGAGATCTCCGTTCGCCGATGCTTCCATACGCTTGTTAATACCTTGTTACCTGGTGGATGAATACCGTCCATTCTATTTTGCCAGCAGCGGCCGAGCCGGCAGCGTAGTCAATATTATCGACAATCCTCAAACTATGAGGAACGCTAATAAAAGTAAATATTTATAAAATTTGAATTGATTTTATTTATTTACAATCCAAACAAAAATATTCTGAAAGTGAATTATTAATAGGTACATATAAATATTAATAAAAAGAAACTTGATTAAGTTAAATATAATATGTATATATATTAACAAAATGTAACTAATACGTTCTTTTACAAAACTGTACTTTTATCAAATTTACATACACTTTATCAAATTTCCACATCTAAAATTTTTGTAAAATTTATTTACAAATAAATTTTTTGGAAACAAATCAACAAACCAATCTCAATATTAGAAATGATGATGGAACAACTCACAGCTAGGTTTATATATATTCTACAATAGATGCATCAATTTATGGATACATACACTTAAAAAAAAGGTTAAAATAAATAACTTGCATCTAGCTATTCTGAATTTATCCTAAAAGAGCATAATTAAAACAAATACAATAGATATCGCGGGTTCGAACCCCGGCAAACAAATCTCAGTATTAGACATTTTCAAGGAACAGCTCACAGCTACATATATTTAAAAATTATTCTTATAAAATATTAACTCTGATCTACCAATACTGAATTTAAGCATTATATTCGTCAACCTAAAATTTCTCAAATGAAAATATTCTACATTAGATACATCAATTTATGGATACATAGACTTAAAAAAAAAACGGTGAAAATAAATAACTTGCATCTACCTATGCTGAATTTATTCCAAAAAGAGCATAATTAAAACGAATACAATATATATTATTTTAAAACAAAAAGTAAAATTTCGACGGCCTCCATGGTAGAGGGGAAAGGCTGCCAGCTAGCGATCCGGAGATCGCGGGTTCAAACCCGGCAAACAAATATCAGTATTAGACATTATCAAGGAACTGCTCCCAGCTACATATATTAATAAAAAGAAACTTGATTAAGTGAAATATAATATATATATACATTTTGTTAATATATATATATATATATATATACATACTTTTAAAAAACTAGGTATATGTATTTTTATCAAATTTACATACACCATACTAAAGGTCCCCATAAGGACGTCAACAACAGACGGCAACCGGCTTCGTATTCAAAATTTCAAATACGTAAATGTTAAAAACAGAAAAATTAGGATTAGAAAGGATTGGACCGATAATAGGCCACATGCATCACATTTAAAAAAAATCCGGTTTAGGCAAATATTCTAAGACGTTCCGTATTTTTTTTAATCGTATTTTTGAAACCCTGGTGATTTTTTTAAAATTTCAACTCGAAAAATCAGACCATTTTTTATAAACCGGAAAGACGGGACATAATTTTATATGTGCAAAAAAACGGTAATTAACTAGCCGAAAGTCATTTAAAAAAGAACGTTTTCCACACGAATGTCACAAAAATGGCATGAAATTGTACGGAGTTCTGTTCATAACATCTGTCAAAACACCGCCATCTTTAGCAAAAAGCATAAATATACCAAACCACCTACTCTTGCAAAAAGTCAAATCAAAGGTTAAGTGGTTAAGTTCGCAGAGAACAAATAATAAATCTAGTGAACGTTAAACGTCAAATTCAAAAATTCGCCGGATATCAAAGTGTTGCCGTATAAAAAAAATAATCAGTGTGGAATTTTTCAAAATTAAGGGAACATAATCGGAGACGGAACATTTTCATGTAAATCATTCAAAATCCATCATTAAAAATAATACTATGCATTTCTAAAAAAAATTACTAACGTGTTCGTAATCTTAGTAAAAAAATCTATCCACACTTTTAGCCTTCATTTTAATTGATTCTGAAGAATTTGTTACAAACATTAAAAATGTGTCCACTTCCGAAGTTATTAATTCATCATCTAGAAAAATAAAATCTGGTACTTACCGCTAAGTCCGCTAACTTTATAGTTATACACGGGTTACAAAGTTTTAAAATCGTTGAACGTAAAATATATTAATTGTAAGGTATTGTTTTATTAATCTAAAATATAAATAACTTGCATCCCTCGTGCGGAGTAATTTTATTTTTTTTAAATTCAATTATAATTTCGCCGAAATAAATTAAAATGTTAGCCTTGGGCAAAACCTCGATGAACGAGGTTGTGTCTCGCCTTAAGAATTGCTTTAGGAAGTATAGGAAGGCTGGTAATTCGCGCGGGCGCGTTAGACCTGTCCAGACCTGTCAAAAAACTTCCGAAAGAATAAGTTCTGTAACTTACTAAAATTACGTTAAGTGACTTTTGGTGTCGTTTACATTGGGAATTTGGCCAAACTCGCCTTCAAGAGCGCTTTACAGGAAAAAAACTTACGAGTCTAACCCCAGCCTTAGAACATTAACAAATAACATTTGAGTTTAAACACACATACACTGGCATAATGAAAAAACTGATTAGATTACTTACCATTTCTTGTAATGAATTGAATTTGCAGCAACATTTTTAAGAACACTATTACTTATATTGGAACTTATTTTTTTTTAACTTAGTAAACAAATAAAAGTAAACACTTTATTAATAAAGTTTAGTCGTTCCGATTGAGGTTAGGTTTTGCTAGACGCTAGACGTTAGTCGAAACAAAGCGCGCGCAAGCGTCACACGTGGTTACACGAAATGTGTCATAATAATATGAAAGGTGGCGGCCGAAGCGCGCGCCGGTGGCGGTGCACGGTGACGCGGTAACATTCGAATTTTCGATGCGTTCGTTCCCGAATGATGCGTTTGCCGTCAAACAAAGTATTATATTAAATTAATTAAATATTGAAAGTACTTAAATAAAATTTATATTGTGACAAAAAATATATAAAAACATTATGTTTAACAATTTTAATTAGTGGTCCACCTAGGTCCTGGATGGGCCCAGGACCTAGGTAGTCATGACCCCCCCTGGGCTGGGGCCCAGGGGGGGGGTCATGACCACCGTGACCCCCCCCCTGGATCCGCCACTGCATTTAACTTAAATTATTACCATATTGACATTTTTAACTCGACTTTACGCGACGTAAAACAAAAACTCAATAATCAACATAACTCAAACTAGAAGTTCAATCCCTATATATTCCCGTCCTTTGCCTCTTAATCCTAATCCTATATTTCCTCCCCCTCCCCCCCCTTTATTTTCATATTTTCTAACTAAACAAGAAATTAATTTAAGAGAACATCTCTATGACATTGTACACCTTACCATTAACTATTTGTCAGTGGAAAGTTCATAATTGGCATAATTAATTATATTATTATTGGATTGTTGTATAATTACAGATTTGCTGTCAACTTTTCCTAAAATATATAAATAAATAAATGAAAACATTCACATTCACAGTGTATCTTTAAGTGCAACTTAGGCCTTTGTCGATAGATTTTTGCTCTATTTTAGTAGAGTCTCTGTTTTATTTATAAATATTATTTTTAAATATTTTCACAATTTTCGCATAGTTATTTCCGTCTTTTAATATTAGCGCGCTCCCTTTAGCATTCCTATTTAAATATCTCCCTTTCAAATCATCTTCTTCTTCAACGCTTACTACGGAGCCTTACGTACCTAACAAAGCGGTTTGGTACACAATCAGGGGTGGTAGGTATCCTTAAGCCTGTAACAGCCAGACTATAAGCGCGCTGTATTCTCGTGGTTCGACATACATTCCCATGGCGAGCGATATGCTGAAATAGGCTAAGCCAAGAAGCGTGTCGCATAATCCGTCAGCCCATTGGTAAATATTACATCAATGTGTCAGCATCTCTTCCTCCCGCCTGTTGCCTCGCTCTGCCGGGACTAGTTGCAGGTTGCATTCTCCTATCTGCTCCTTGCTTGCGTGGCCTTACATGGCCACTGAGTTAGTTACCGCTTCTTCTGGGCGTATGCGTCAGTCCTCTGTCTTGATTTCTGCAATATCTACCATGCGTTATAAATTGTATTATATTATCTATCATACGTTTTTAAATTCGTCACTGCAAGTTGACTGTAGCATGTGTTGGCCCGAACATATGCCTAACTTAACTCGGGAACGGATTAGTATGCATCGAAGGACCTTAAGATATCCACCAAAGTACGAATGCTTATTTTTTAGTTCATTTTGTTGGAAGATCTCAAGAGAATTTTTCGGTTTATTCTGAATATTCTTTTCCTCGTTTCGTCGAAATTCATTTAAATGCCGAAAACGACCTCAACTGGGTACGTGTGTTGGTGCAGGCAGCCCTCCGGCAAACTGGTTGATTCATTTAGGTGACAATTTATTAAAAGAAGAGAACTTACGTAGTGTTGTAAATGCACTGTATGACTGAATGACACAATCCACCGGTACTGTTACTGTCATTGGAACTTACAAGAAGATGTATATTAGATTGTTAGCCTAGCTAGTTATCTAGGAAGCCAGTAGGCAAGCATCTCAAGCCAGGACGGTTTAATTGGATGGGGTTCTAGTATTTGAGCTAGTAGCGCCCCCCAAGTTGTTATCCAGGTTTTGTGTTCAGTTTCATGTGGCCAGCGAGGCTAGTACATGATCGGCTATTGAACGTTGTTTCTTCTACGTAAGCTAAGTACATTTCCCTACAGATGTATTGTCACCTTAGTCGCTGCAATGATACCGGCTTCAAATTTTCTAGCATCGTGTAAATCCGCTCTATCTTGTGCAAAGCCAGGAGAGTAAGCCAGGATAGTAAGCCAGGATAAGACGCCGGCATTGCTATCCTGGCTTGAAATACTAGCCTCGTGTGGCTCGGGAATTACATTGGGACATCATTTGGGACTCTTGTGTGGTATTCACATAAAAGTCACAATTGATTTCATACAATATCATTCGCTTTGATTAATTATTGGGATTATTATTAGTACGTAGCAACTAATGACACGATGAAACAATCCGTATCGTATTGTATGTATTTTTAACTCTACATTTTATTAATAAATTTACTCTCACGTTATCTGAATAGGTGTTTGTATTAGTTTGTTTGTTCGCCAGTGTTGGATGTATTTTGTACAATCTTCAATAGAAGTTTCGCTGAAATATTTTTTATGTTAATAATAAATTATTGAACAATTGAAATATGTGGAACACACCAAAATATGTATTTGCAGCTCATGAAGACTTTTGCATTGTTTCAGAAATTCCTGGCAGAAAACGTTGCGAAAAATTTCACGATGCCGAGCTTCCCATTCACAAGTTTTTGGTAAGACATCTAATCAGATATTCCGCTTTTGCAGTTTGTTAGTAATTACTACCCGGCTTAGCCAATGATTCAACAATATTTTTATCTTTGATTAACTTATTACACCAACAACAGCGCAAGGTGACTTGTATTAAATTTTAGATTTGACAGATATTTTAAAGTTCATGATGAAAATGGCATTGCTTTGACCTAGCATCTTGCTGAATAATATCTTTATTGTAACAAATTAGCTACAATAGGTACCTATATATTAAATATAGTGAACAGTGGTTTGATACATTAAAGTTATAAGGTGAGTGCACCGTTAAAATCCCTATTATTAGGTTTAGGTATTTGGGTGAGTGGACCGTTAAACTCCCTATCATTGGGTTTAGGTACTTATGATGCAATTTTTTACAAAATATTTAATTATTAATAATATTTACTCACTTTTTATGCTATCGTTGAAAATTCATGTCGCAAGTTGCAGTAGTTTTAAGTGAATCTTTGTTAGTATTTAGAGTAGAACGAGTGTTTTTGTAATATTATTTGTGTGTAATATCCTAAACCTAATTTAATCCATCTATTCCCGAATTTTTCGCAAGCTTTTCCGGTTTTCATCGTAACGATAACCGGATAAGAACACGATAAAATGATTGGTAAGTGGTAAGGTTGGTTAGGTTAGTTTAGGTTTAGTTTTCTTTCGCATTTCTCATCTGTTTTGTTACAGTTCTGTTTTGTCACAGTTCTGTTTTGTCACAGTTCTGTTTTGTCACAGTTCTGTTTTGTCACAGTTCTGTTTTGTCACAGTTCTGTTTTGTCACAGTTCTGTTTTGTCACAGTTCTGTTTTATCACATTTATGTTTTGTGGCTGTTCTGTTTTATCACTGTCTTGTTTTGTCACTGTTCTATTTTGTCACGGAACATAATATTTAAAATATTGTCTCGGTGAAAAGCCGAAAGATCTCTTGCCGGGTGAAGATGAACAGGTCTCTTTGGCTTGACCAGTGGACCCTTGCTCTTGTTAACCGCTAACTGGTTTGTGGAAGTCAAATGATTATTATTAATCGTTTAATCGACAACGCATTTCCACTCGTCCGGACACTTATCGCAAGTAGCTTTTAACAACTTAAATACATACTTCAAGTATTAATCCCGGTTGCACAAATTTACACAGAAAGATATTCTTAGTTAGTTTTATATCACCACGAATATAGCGGGGTCTGGAAATGGTCGGCTTAAACGCAAAAGTTAAAATATATATTTTTTAAGAATAATTATACAAGAAAGAAAAAATATTCAAGGGAAATTGTCACAAATAATCTTAGCCATTAACCCCTAAAGCCTCTGACATTTAGAATAGTTCTTCGCTTTGGAGAACTGTTTTTAAGCGTATTTCGAAGTAAAATACTGTTCTTGAAAGCAGGTCGATAGACACTTATTATGCAATTACAACGAAGATGAAGTTTTGAGAGTCGCTCACCGACGGTTTTTATAGTGTTAACTTTAATCACTTACGATTGTTTCGTGAGCGTTTGTGGCTTTTTTAATGCAAACTGAAAGCGCGATATTCTCTCTTTCTAACACCGTTAATCATAATCGTTTAATAACGTGGGTCGGTATGAAATAAAAAAATTCCAAAATATATAATTGGTATACAGTAGTGAACCGTGTGCGAGTCCACGCAGCGTGACTTAATCCACGCTCGTGGCCGACCGACCCGTGAAGGAGCGGCCTATATTCTGTCAGAACCGGGCTTTATTTCTTCCTATGTAAAAATTAATCGCTTCAAAGGACTTGTGCAGGACAAGCAGGGCTGCCTCTGCCTGTGCCTGCTCGCAGGTATCGATGGAATTCGGTGTGACGTGTGCACTGACTGCAGTGCACTGTGGTCACTTGCACTTGCAGTCTGCGTGGACTGGTCTTGCATCTTGATGCGTGCGGTAAACGCTGCTACTAAACATTCTCAACTTTTGACATTAACTCCCTGCAAATTAAATATATAATTATAATAATTCTCAGGAAGATCTCCATCTCCCTTCTCCTTCCAATTTGGTTGGAATTCCTCCAGCCGCCAGCTGAAGCAGTTATCAGTTCACACTTTACCTGCCAAACATCTCGTAGGAAGTAATTAGGTGTCGGTGGTCGCGCGTATTCATAGTCCGGCTGATTTATTCTGGTCCTCTGTTTGTTTAGCGGACATTGGATTGTGTTGAGTATTCTGGGAGCATCTTTGTTTACTGCGCTCTGTGTCCAACAATTAATTACCGAATAACCTGCTCGGCGACTTTCGACATAATCGCCGTTGGATTTACGACTGTTTCAGCGAATATTTTACTTCTGCAGCCTTCGTGGCAGCGTCTTAACGTCTAATTATAATTTCTCGTGCTGGCCGGTCATTATTGCGAGAGAATTAAGGATGCATTTTGAAGAATTCTGTGTAATTTTACGAGGGCCGTTTGACTTATTGCTGCTTTATTGTTAATTCCTTAAGGAATGGCCGCCGATCGTTATATCATAACAAACATCAGCATTAGCTTTGTGCCTATATCCTGAGGAAGGCTCCGTTTAAAAAATGATTTCTTTTACGTGCGTCATTTACAATAAAGAGATTTTCCGTTTATTGGAAGAGTGGAGAGATTGATCTTTCGAGAGAACTGATCTTCCAGCGGTAGGCACGCCTGTCCTATCACCTCTTTTTTATAAATGAAAATTCTTTTGAAAGTCATTATCAAAATGGCTAACGAAAAACGAAAAAAAGATAACGGAAAACAGTTTGACAGGAACCGATTGATATTACAACTTGGACTTAGCACTCCATTTGCATGTAGAATCTTACTATGACGTGTAGTGTATGTTATAGTGTATCGGCTTGAATAATAACTTATTACCCCGAGTATGTTGGGGTACGACTCGCGACTCCCGGAACACGGAACACTCCCGACGGAATTTATTTTTATTACTACTACGCGACAATCTGCAAACAGGTTATTTCTATTATTAGGAGGCGCTGCGGCTTGAGTGCCTCGTATTCCCAACACTGCCTTCCCGAATCCCTGGAAGGTAGTGGTAGAGGTGTTCGCACGTTTTAGGTAAAGAGCTATTATGCCATCGAAAGCAAAAATACATCATTGTCCTTGACACTCTCAATACATGGCGGCAGTATTGTATACAAATTAGGTAAGTAGCATTTAGAGTACCTATATCATTATATAACATTAGTTTGGGTATTGGTGGATTATCAGCAGGTTGTTTCAAAGTAGGTGACATGTAGTTATACAGTCTAATTGAACACTTCTCACAGGATGGAGTGTTTTATTGCCAAAATGATGATTCGCTTATTAATTTAATAGAGTCTGTATCGTGTGGTACTTAGTATAAAGTAATAATACAATTAACATAACAACAAATAAAATGTATCGAAGCAGAGCTAGTATAGGTAGGTACTTTATTCAATTATCCTAGTTTTTTTAAAAAAATTTTATAGTGAGTACCTCACAAGAGTCCCAACTGCTCCCGTCTGGAGCCAGTGAGACTATGGCATCCCCAATTGGGGGATGTTGTGAGGCTGAAGGTAAGTGGGGAAGGGAAAGAGGAAGGTGGGGAAGTACCTGGCTATTCAGATCTAGTCACTAAACACGGCTAAAGCCATTTGGAGCAACGTTTCAATTCTGAATGGTGGTCTTACACCAGGGCGATACTGGTAGTATCTTCCACTCTGGAACGTGCCGCAAATATACTATATATTATTTTAATTAATTAATTGTGAAATAACACAAAATAATCAAATAAAATTTATTTGCGCACGTCGGGTTCGAACCCGCGACCTTCGGAATGGCAGTCCAATGCGTTACCACTGGACTATGCCGGCCGTCATTTTACTTGCCGAAATAAACTTAACTGTGCAGTATGTAGCCACCCGGTTGGGCAGCGTTGTGGGAGGGGATTATATGAAGGAGGAAAAACTGTATCGAAAGTTTCAAAAAGCTTTTTCGAAGTACTTTGGAACATCCTCTCGCTGTTACCTCCTACCCCCTAAATGCTCAAATATATCGATTCATTTAAACTCGTGACTCAATTCGACAATTTTTATTTTAAGTTTCTTTGTTTCATTTTTCAACTTCCTAACAAAAACAAAACTATCATTAAATTAAATAATTGTCCAGTACACCGTTTAACCACATAAGTAACCTGCAGTCCTATCCTATAACCACGCGTTAATTTATGGTAATGTTCCTTAGAACAAATTAGAAAATATTGCATTCTCGCTCGTGGAATAATTTATTTAAATCAGTACCTAATTAGTAATAATATTGTGTAGAAGTTCAATATTCCTCCGGTGTAATTGTAATCAATCAGTAATCACTAATCAGTACACGCCGATGGCAGATCGGAACGTGTATAAGACAGTCAGTGTCTGGTTGCGTCAGAGATCAAGTGCAATACCGTACCGCGTGCACAGCTTGACACACTTGTCTCTACCGAAATAGGACTTAAGTATCGAATTGTGCATGTCCCCCTTAACCTAACCTAAAATCATTCGGGATCAGCCGAATGACAGAATAAAGAGGAACGCTATTCGGTTAGGTTGGGTTAAGAGGAGCATTCAATTCATTTTAACAAAGGTTTGCTAAATACTAAAAGGCTTTAAAACAAACTGTTCGTGTTTTTTTTAATAATATTTTTATTATAATATTTTTTTTTTTAATATTTCGGCGATCGGTAACCTTGTAGGAAGGCACAAGAAACGTGCGGTACGTGGTACGTGGCGTGCGCTGCGTCCAATAGAAGCAGTCCAACAATGCAAGGCAGTCCAAGGCCGGAACGTCTTCACTTCTTCAGGCACACGTGTGTGTTTATTGCAATTCCTTCAGCAGTTCTCTCTCAGTTAGGTGTCTCATCTGCAGTGTGTTTTAGTTGTTCTTCTGGTGACTTCGTGCGGGGTGCGGTAATGAGAAGCAGCGTGCGGTGTGGCGCTAGAAGCAGTCCAACAAGAAAGGGCAGTCCAAGGCCGGAAAGTATTTGTTTACTGCAATGCCTACAGTAGTTCGCTCTCAGTCCGTTGTCGCATATGTAGTCTGTAGTGTGTTAGTTCTTCGTCTCTGCCCGCTGAAGTATTTTTAGATTGCATTAACATTAAACCGCGCGGTCTTTTTAATCAGGTTTATAAATTTTTACGATTATGACATGTATCGTATTACTTAATTAGAAATCAGAATCTCTGCCCAGGAACTAAATGGCTTTTATCAGAGGCGGATTGCACGCAATTTAAGGCAAAATATTTTTAATAAAGGCCCTTTTTAGTGACCTTTTGGCACTCCTCACAAAACACAATACGGCGGGATAAGAACGGGTTAGTAGAAATCAGGCGTGTGCGTACTGCGTATACCGGTCGTAATACGACAGTATTAGAAGTTGGCAGATTTTTAAACCCCCAGATTTATAAACGTATTACGACCGTAGTAAGACGGAGATTGCGGACTTTGTCAACAATCTGGTTGATTTGGCAAATTTAATATTGATTGATCGCGCAATGAAAATATAAGAAAGCAGTACTACCCATTTACAGCACTATCAGAGGAATAATTTAAATCGATTTACAAAAGTAAATACGGAACGCTTAATGGAATTGGGCGAATTTCGAAGCAAATCAAAATAGACCTGGTCAATGACAATGTTTTTGAGGATTGGAACAAAGTGGTGCTAGTCTAAAAAACTGTGCATGCATATTATTACGAGTAAAGATTTTAACCCGAGTAGTATACGCCCCTCTGCACCGTATGGCTATACCAATGTTGCAGTGATGTATTAGGGAATCTTTAATGAATTTAATAAATCCTTTTGAAGTAAGACTAAATATGTTAATATTTAAATTGTCTGTTATATTGTCAATGATAAATGTTACAGTTAAGTGAACATTTTAAATCTTCATAGCTCATTCTAAAAATTAAATTGCCAGCTGACAATAGTTGGGTTGAGCTAGAATTTCTATAATAATAGCATTAGTTTGTCAGAGTTCATTAGAGTTTTGCTGCATCTGACCAACAGATTTCAACATTTAGATAATATAACGGTTTAGATTGTATTTTCCGTGCAATATTACTTGTAGAACGGTAATCTTCTAAGATTATCTGATAGCGACACTCGTACGGTGCATTGTGATTTAGCCATAGAACATTATTTAAGCACTGCGAAATAACGAACTGTTCCTGTTTACATACATTATTACAACACGGACATCCCTAATTCTTGTAGCATTCTGCGGTGCGTATCAAATTTGAATTGATTTATCTGCCGAAACATTAAACTCGTAGACACACACCTGTAAAATCAATAAATAAACGCAGGAGCTAAATGAAGTCATTAAATAAACAGTGACTTCACAACGTTGCACTGTGGAATTTCTCCGTCTAGCCATGCTGTTTCTGCTGTGTTGTGAGTGCTGACTGTTGAGTGTTGAGTGCTGAGGGCACGGAGCATCGATTGACTGCTCTCGCAACCTTGCGTCTTGCGTCTTGCACAAACAGATCAAGGCGACTCTCCATGTAAAATATCGCAGTCTGTTAGCTAATGAAACGTGCAATGAATCATTAGGCAGAGTTCAGATGCCCCGATCATGCGATCCGTCGCCTTTATCGCGGCGTATCGACGGTAGCAGTACTGGCTTGGCTTGGCCTCTTGACGTGGCGTTCGTTGTGTTCTTGTCTGGCAATTGGTGTGTTTTCTGGGAAAATTTTCCTAGATCTGGAAAAAACTGTTTTTACTTAAATGTTTCTGGCTTTCACCCTTCAAGGGTGTTCTTGGCGATTGTTTCTGTAAATCTGGAAAAACTGTTTTATTTAAATGTTTCTAGCTTTACCCTTAATGGGTGTACTCGACGATTGTTTTTATAAATCTGGAAAAAATGTTTTTATGTGAATGTTTCTGGCTTTCATCCTTCAAGGGTGTTCTTGAGGATTAGTCGATAAGACGACTTTCGTAATGTAGAAAGGGGAGGTTGGAAAAAATATTTCTATATAAAGCTTTGACAGTGTTACCAAAATCCGGCCCTGGCCCGAACGGCGCCTGGCGCAACTCAAAACCAGTAGGCGCAAAGGTAGGTGATCACTGTAATAAATAATATTCAAATAATTTGCATTTTTGTGTAGCTCCGTTTTTATAAAATAATCACATTGGCGATGTGTTGGGACTGTTATGTATTAGGTATTATCAACGCCTTCGCAATTCGGTCTATTCCGTCTTGGTGAACTACTCCAATTGCGTTCGCATAGGGCCGGGCCTGTGGTACCCTATCAATAGTTCAATCAGCGCCTTGGAAATTCGGTCTATTCGGTCTTGGTGAACTATTCCAATTGCGCTCGCATAGGGCCGGGCCTGTGGTACCCTATCAATAGTTCAATCAGCGCCTTGGCAATTCGGTCTATTCGGTCTTGGTGAACTCCTTGTGGTACCATATCAATAGTGCAATATTCACGTTGCCTACTTCCGATTTTGAAAATAAATTCAAAGCAAGAGTTCTATAGTTTATTTACTTGATTGATTGTGTTTTTCTTGATATCTTTTTACTATAAATTAATATTGTAGTGTATAAAAAAGTGAACCATTTGTTTATTACAAATAAGGTTTGCGGCCGCCGCGAAGCAAAACTCTAACGATTACGGACGGAGGATGTTGATCCTCTGAATCTGGGGAAATTGGGAAATGGCATCACTAAAATGACCGGCGCCTGAGCAGATTCAGCACTCGGCAGACGCAACAAACTAAACACTGGACCCTGAGCAGTTCAGTGGTCCGTAGTGTACACACTACCCACAATGTCCACAGTGTCTCCATCTGTCACGACCATTGAGTATATTTATCTCCACCCAACCGACATTCCTCATTTCTCACGTATCTTTCCCATCTTCCGACTTTTCCGCACGAGATAATCGTTTTTACTTTTGGTTTATAAATTAGCTTAGCCAATATTTTGAACGCATTAATATTTGCCATTTCCAAAAACCAATTTCTTGTAACTAACCTAGAAATGAGTGGGGGAGAGTAAATAAAATATTACTAGTAAAATACATGTCATAGTAAATAAAAGAAAACATACTTAACATCTAAAAAGAACTACATAAAAGGTGATGTTGATTTTGTGATAAGTATTTGCTTCTGTTTAGAAAGATGTAACAAACCACTTTATTTTAATTCAGTATTAAAACTAACATATGACACAAAATACCGACAGACATACATAAATATTTAGGAGTTGGAGTGGGAGTAATAAAGGGATAGTGAGAGGGTTTGCGGGAATAACAAAAGGTTTGCCGGAAATGTCTGTTTAGAATAGGATTTATCAGATAAATTAACTTGGTTATTCAGTAGGTACTTATATTAGAATTATTATTTAGGTATTTTCTAATTTTTAGTGCTTCTAAAATATCTATTTATTTATTCTGCAGTGAGAGAAATTATTTTCCTCAGGGCCTCCTGTGTGCAGCTAATGTAAAAAGTGTTTAGCTTCTTACTTCTTACGAATACGTAATTTGGTGCAACATTTTTATAATATTTGATGTTTTGTGGTTTGTTTACCTTTCTTGCCATGCAGGGAGGTCATTTTGTTTTGGGTTTTGTGTTAATAGTGTTATTTTTATGTTTTAGCGGAAATTTGTCTTGAAATTACTGTACTAGTATGAATCTCTCTGTAGAATGTCAATGACAGGTTGTTTTTAGTAGAATCCAATATTTAAATAGAAGTCTGAATGTATATTTTTAACAAATTAACCATTTGTATATTTCGTAGATTTGTTTAGTGCCATTATTTTTGGGGGTATAGCAAATAATTTAGATTGGATACACCGCTACAGTACAGTGGTGGTTTCTTAGATACATGGAAGATAGTATGGTGTCTCTGAGGCGTGTTATAATGTAATGTAATGATCCTCACTGTCACTTAACGCCTCACACACGATACAGTAATCGTCTGGTCGTCAGTTCCTCAGTTCGTCTGTTGAATTGGGAATAAGATCGCGGCCATGGTCAATGGTCAATGTCAGCTGTCTTGTCATCGCAAACTGCTACCATTCAAATAATAACGACAACTTGTCCACAAGCAGATTCTTTGTATATGAGTTCACCTTCTCTACTTTATCTCCTTACCCGCCATTATCATAATATTAAAATTGTAGATATGTTCAACTGCTCGGAATATAGTTACAAGAAGGCTATAATAACATACCTCAGTAATAATAACAATTATGTTTAGCATAATACCATTCTTCTATATTATTTTTAAGTGCAAATTTTAATATATATTTTTTTTATTTATTTTTATTTTTTTATTGAATAAATAGTTTTTTTTTTATAGTGAATACCTCACAAGAGTCCCAACTGCTCCCGTCTGGAGCCAGTGAGACTATGGCATCCCCAATTGGGGGATGTTGTGAGGCTGAAGGTAAGTGGGGAAGGGAAAGAGGAAGGTGGGGAAGTACCTGGCTATTCAGATCTAGTCACTAAACACGGCTAAAGCCATTTGGAGCAACGTTTCAATTCTGAATGGTGGTCTTACACCAGGGCGATACTGGTAGTATCTTCCACTCTGGAACGTGCCGCAAATATACTATATATTATTTTAATTAATTAATTGTGAAATAACACAAATTAATCAAATAAAATTTATTTGCGCACGCCGGGTTCGAACCCGTGACCTTCGGAATGGCAGTCCAATGCGTTACCACTGGACTATGCCGGCCGTCAATACATATCAACAAACAAGTCCTGCTAAGCCAATTGGCTTGTCAGCAGGTGCTTAAAGTTTAGTTTCATATACATTTTTATAAGTTATAATTTACATCTTATATCTACAGAATCAACAATTTTTTCATACAATTTTTCATACATATTAAAGTAAATATTTTTTTCCGATAGCCAATTTTTCACCATATATTTAACCTTATTCATAGATTTAAATTGCTTTATAGTGTCAGGTAATAAATTAAATATCTTCGGTATGTTGTATTCAAACGTTCTCTGTCCGTATTTATTATTAAATTTCGGAACTATTAATCCCTCATTGCGCGTGAATCTAGTAGGTACTGTATTTATGTTCTAATTTTTCTTTATGCTGCGGGGTAAATATATATTGAATTATGATTTTTTGCCATAGAATAGCCTTAACAGGTAATTTTTTTGATTACTGTTTCACTAATTTGTTATGTTCATATTATCAAATGTTTGTAAAAGCTCTTATGGGCGTATAATAAATAAATAAATTATTTAAAATGAATACCTATATACGATATGTTTTGGTAGATTTGTTGATATTCAAATATATGCTATTTAATTATTCTCCCGCTGACAAACTACTTAGCGGGTACGAATTCCGATTGAATGAAAGATAATCAAGCCAGGGGACTCTTTGGGAACCAAGAGAATCCAATATTCCCGAGAAGTATCTCTTTCTTGAAAGAATTGAGTTTGTGTACGAACAAAACTATTTATTCATATTGCGTATGTACGGGGCAAACAAATAAACTTGCATCCAACAAGATCTATCACTTTCTTTTCGACTACATTGGAGTTTATTTTCTTCTTTGGCTTGCGAAACTGAAACCTGACATCCAAAAATTATAATAAAATTGTTCACACTTTATCAAATCATTCTTCCAATTTGATTACTGTTTGATAGATCATTTGTATTGAGCCCAGGTTCGAATCGTTCGACTACTTTGAGGGTGTATAAGTAAAATAAGGGCATACACCTCTCACTCTCACTCTTACTCAACGCATTTAACAGTAAGAGAGGTTCCATCGGAGCTCTCAATGTCCGCGCGCCATGTAATCGGAGCCCGGTCGATGGAAATAACGTACAGATTTCATTGCAGATTGAGTTCCGCGCTTTTGCACTTTTGTGGAATTAGTTATAAATGTAATAAAGTTGTTTCAGGACGCATGGCCACTGGCAACTAAGCATAACAACCCTCCACCCCCTCCTCTCTCCCCGACCCTCTCTATCCGTTGTAGTACAATGCTGGGAGTACCACGTGGTACGAGTGGGACTCGTGAACAATCAAAGTGATTATGTTAAAAAACATTAACAAGTCAGTGCCATTCCAAATTTTTGTTTACGTTTTTTAATCAAAAATGTCAAGTCGGTACGTCAAGATATTAGATATACATAATATGTGTATACATTTTTTTTTATGTGATCAAAAGTTAAAATCATTAGAGAGCAAAACGCCATAATGATGGTTGAATCGTTTCTATAGCGCGGTTTTCGTGAGATAATCACCTAATGTTTTACGTTAAATTTCAACGTTACCTGTATATTTAAAGTTTTATAACCAACGCAGATGGTTGGCGATGCAAGGTAAGGTTAGAGTCGATAATCATTGTGTGTGCAGTAATCACAGTAGGTCCGGGGAACGAGAATTTGGTAGCGAATACCTACGTGGTCTGATTGCTGATAGGCGGAAGGAGTATTCATCTCGTGTCATTGGGATAACTGATCTCAGACCTATTCTGCTCTTATCAATTCAACTCGCAATGATCGCGAGCAACTCACTGTGGCTTGCCATTGAGAGTTCCATTTTAACCTCTCTTTCTACCCCACGCCTTTATTAACGGAGTTATTAAACATAATGTTCGTTTGTTTGTTTGTCCTTCTTTCACGTCGCAACGGAGCAACCGAACAACATGATTTTTGGCATAAGAATATATGGAGGAATGGGAAGTGACATTCGGAGGCTACTTTTCATAGCGGTAAAATTGCATTCCTTTGGAAAAATTCTTCGTACAGTAATTTCACCCTAATACTACGCGAAAGAAGCTGCGGTTTAAAGCTAGTTGTTCTTAATTTATTCTTACGAAATAATGTAGGTAAATAAATAAATTAAAATATGCAATTTCTCTTTTTAGCTTATTAATGGATTAAATCAATTGATTTTTTTGAGATTTAAATTCCTATTTTTTTGGTCAGTCAAATTATTATCTATAAGTATATACTATAATTAATCTGTAATAAAATGCTGAGTTTAGAAGGGATTTTAGCCTACATTCCGATTGAGCATTCAAGTTTAAGCCTAGAAATAAGCATCTAAAAATAATTTCCGACTTACAACCAGTGTTTCTACATTATTTTTATCTATGTCAAAATTAGTTCTTCAAATTCTGATCGGAAAAGCTTTTTAATTTTTTGTCTAACCTCCACAATATAAAGTGAAATATGCTTATAGGTCGACAATACGAGTAATTTCAAAATACATTGTCTAACTTTCACAAAATAAAGTGAAATATGCTTATAGGTCGACAATACGAGTAATTTCAAAATACATTGTCTAACTTTCACAAAATAAAGTGAAATATGCTTATAGGTCGACAATACGAGTAATTTCAAAATACATTGTCTAACTTTCACAAAATAAAGTGAAATATGCTTATTGGTCGACAATACGAGTAATTTCAAAATACATTGTCTAACTTTCACAAAATAAAGTGAAATATGCTTATAGGTCGACAATACGAGTAATTTAAAAATACATTGTCTAACTTTCACAAAATAAAGTGAAATATGCTTATAGGTCGACAATACGAGTAATTTCAAAATACATTGTCTAACTTTCACAAAATAAAGTGAAATATGCTTATAGGTCGACAATACGAGTAATTTCAAAATAATTTGTCTAACCTCCACAAAATAAAGTGAAATATGCTTATTGGTCGACAATACGAGTAATTTCAAAATACTTTGTCTAACTTTCACAAAATAAAGTGAAATTGGTCGACAATACGAGTAATTTCAAAATAATTTGTCTAACTTTCACAAAATAAAGTGAAATATGCTTATTGGCGAAATAGTCAAGCGGTCGACAATATGAGTAATTTCAGAATACTTTTCGCCTCATGCCTTTTACCTTATGACGGCCATTTTTATCCTTTCCGAGTTCACAAGCACTTTTGTCTGAAATGTCAGGTTTATTTACTCGACTTCGGACCATGATATCTATTTATTTTATTCACCATATTAACACTCTGTATCTACCACCCGATCCACGTGGAGAGGTGTATTCAACATTCAGTCGCCGAAAATAATACAAGTTAATGATCCTCGGAGGCAGCTCAAACATAATGTTAATGATATATCAAATAGACTCGCTGAAGATTCAACTGCCACCACGTGTTGCCGAACTCCGGCGATGGGAGACAATCTTTATAATATGTACCTACAGCAGACTCTCGATATAATTAACCGAGAATGAACCTGACGATTCAAAAATTGTAAAAATAACGAATAAGGTAAATACAAATAGGATTTTGGAGTTTGTGTTTGTAAACCGCAGCAACAACTGCGTTTGTGTGTCTGTCTGTTTTTGTGTGTGTCAAGTATTTACCAACCTCCTCCATCTTCAAAATTATAGAAAAAACGTGATGAGATTACTATTGAAAATAAAAAACTTACTATCTTTGAAGAAGAAGATAATAATAATAATTCTAAACGAAACATGAAATAGAACAAGACACAGAAATAATAAAAGAAATTGGTCACAACTAAGAATCGAACCAAGGATCTCTTGTCTTACCTGGACAGGCGTCTTAAACCACTCGACCATTGGGACCTATTTATCAAACGTCAAAATTGTCGATCTCATATTTCAAATTCAGAATGAACAATATTATAACTTTACCTCATAATAAAATTGTTTCTATATACAGGGTGTATCGGCAAGTACCCGACAAACTTTAACCAGCTATTCCTTAGCACATTTGAAGTAAAAAATGTTATGGGCACTTTGCTGTCCGGTAGCATTTTTTTTTCAATTAAAAACAAAAAAAAATAAAATTTCCACACTACATCACTGTCATTGGCATTGCTTTTCGTGTTCAACAGCTGTTATAAGCAAGTATGTCGAAAAGCGTCTTCGCTCTTTCGTACACACTAAATAATAAAAGTTAAAAATGAGACGAATGATACCGTGCCATTTCGTTGTGATTGTAAAAGCGCGCCAATATAGGTACACACGTACATTATTCAACGGAATTCGAATAAAATATTGCCAGATGGGTTTTCAAACTTTGACAAAGGATAAAACAGTGGTGACATGTGGTGAAAATATGAATAAAAAATTAAAAAAAAAAAAAAAACGTTACCGGACAGCAAATTGCACATAAGATTTTTTACTCCAAATATGCTAAGGAAGAGCTGGTTAAAGTTTGTCGGGTACTTGCCGATACACCCTGTATAGTTGCAGGGGATATAGTGGCCAATATCTGAGAAGAGAGGATACCAGAAGATGAAGATCACTAGGCACTCGAATATGCGAGATAAGTTTGTCAAATCCCCATTTTATGGAGATTTAATAATATATTTTGATTAACCGAAAACATTTTAAACCGGGATTTCAGCATCTGTAACGAGTGTTTACTGTTTTCAGAATTTAGAAAGAAGCAAGCAGCTCTGTTGTATGTGCTGTATGCTGTTTGGAGTATGAGATGAGTCGGAGCACATGTGCGATGTACGACACTCGTTTAGTCGTTTTCTGTCTGCGAAAATACACGTTATTATTATTTATGTAACTCGCCTCGCAAGCAAACATTCTGATGTATTTATTTTTCCTTGTTACAGGTGTCCCGAACAGGGTAAACAGTAAACATACTGCTAATTGGCATTTCTTGGATTGGAGGTAAGTGTTTTATCTAACTTAACTATGAAGCTGAAACAAATGCTCCTGAGCGGTGGGCTATGTTTTTATGCATTTAATTCAGTTAACTCGTAGTACAAGCAATGTACTATGAGTGAATCTATAAGTATATTTTTTCGATTTAAACTTTCGTCGAACAGAAGATCCGGTCCAAGTATTTTTAATCCTTTAGTTGCCGAAAAAAGAAAAAATTAAAAGTTTAAAAAAAAATCGGAAAAGTTGAATGATTTAAAATAATATTTTTTTTGGGTAAGAGTACCCAAAAAAATTATTATTTTAGATTCTCTCTCTTCAGTTTCCCGCTTGTACTGCGAGCTTCCAGACACCGTGTATTATATAGTAGGAGTAGAGAAAGATATTAAGAAAATAAAATACACAATTTTAGATTCAAACATTACTATTAGCACGTTATATTAGTTTATGGAAAATAACATTAATACGTTATTAGTTATTAGGTATGATTTGCTTTCTGATTATTAAGCTATCTATGTATATCTTTAAATTCTATAGTATTGTAAAATCTACATATTCGAGGCAATGGATTGAAATAATTCGAGATGAAAAATTTTATCATCTTAAATATAGTGTATTTATGTTATATTGTGCGCCTTAGATTTAGATGATAGAAACAAAGAGAGATATGGCAAGAAAGCGCTACGATTGACGTGGAACTACTGGTGTGGAGGTAGAAACAAAGGTGGGGCTCCGCTGTGCGTGGATGCGATTTGCAGTAGTATTACACTTTTGTGCCCGCCGTCTCATACTAATTATGTCTTATGAGTTCTCACTCATTTTGAGGGCTTAGTTCTATCTTCACCCATAATCTTATCCGCTTATCCATGGGCGCCTTGTTGTACGGTCAGCGGTGGCTACCCCACGGGCCACCTCCCCAACCCCTCCCAACTCCACCCAGTCCCACCCACTGCCGCTCCACCTGCATCACCTGCAGACCTGCATCAGTATGGAAAAGGCACGGACTACATGGAGGATTGAGTCAACCTGCTATTTTTGTTTAAATATCTAATAACACAGTTGCGCAAAATAAATAAATCGAAAAATCCTATTTATAAAAGTTCTGTATTAGTAAATAGTTACAGAAAAGAAACAAGTATATCTCGAACTGAACACCCGTTCACGGTTGACGTTGGCTTCATGAGAACGGGCCGTTTTTACGACTCGTTTTTGTGTAAGTCAGCTCGTATGTGGAACGAGCTACCGGCATCTGTTTTTCCTCCTCCTATAATCCGAGCCTCTTCAAGGCCCGCATTAACAAATCCCTTCCTACAGCCCCTACCTTATTCCGCCTCACAACGCAGCCCAAACGGGTGGTGACATAGTTCCCCTGTCAGTACAATGCACAGGCAGGGACACTCTTGTGAGGTGTCACAAAAAAAAAAAAAGTATACGGCCATACAAGCATCGTTTGTTAGTACACTCTTTCTAAATATTTTACGTTTGACCCCCTTATGAAAGAAAAAGAATTCAAAATTGGACAGTTAATTTTTTAATTTTTATTTTTATTTTCATATGAACTATAATATTTTCCTATGTACGTATAGTGGAAAAAAAACACAAGAAGTGCCTGAAAGTAATCCCCACTGACTCCGGATTGTAGGGGGCAGCTGGAACCCTATTACGGTACCACATTCAAAATAAACCATATGTAGCATTACCAAAATTTCCTAAGTTATTTTTCACCTGTGGTTCCCTATAAATATTCTGTTTACTTGAACGTCGGTGGAGAAACGTTGGGTTAATGTAATATTTGTGATTACAAAAATCGCTGCACGCGAAATTCTTTAAATAATTTATAATTAAGTCTTCGGGTGTATTTTTTAATAGAGCCAGTGCAGTGGTCGGTTCGTGGTGCTTTTCTCTTCATCACCAGTGTCGTGTTTCCTATGCAAAGTGTACACGGGACCGGTGGTTGGTACCTGTACCTTACCTACTTGGTGCAGAACACCACCATGTACTTGTGTACTGAGTATGGTTACATGTAATGTACGATGTAGTTGAGTACAAACGTACAAAGCCGAGGGCAGAACCAGTCATAAACCTTTCCAGCGCCAGTTTTCGTTTACATACAAGAAGTCGTTATTCATTTATAGTAGCTAGTATACTTAACTTTTTATATTCTGCTTTATTACATTGTTAGGGTGGGCTGCCTCTCTCTCGGGGTCTCAATAGATTTTTTTATTATTTTTTATAGTGAATACCTCACAAGAGTCCCAACTGCTCCCGTCTGGAGCCAGTGAGACTATGGCATCCCCAATTGGGGGATGTTGTGAGGCTGAAGGTAAGTGGGGAAGGGAAAGAGGAAGGTGGGGAAGTACCTGTCTTTTCAGATCTAGTCACTATACACGGTTAAAGGCATTTTGGAGCAACGTTTCAATTCTGAATGGTGGTCTTACACCAGGGCGATACTGGTAGTATCTTCCACTCTGGATAGATGCGTATGACTATTTAACTGTGAGCTCATTTTCATTTTTAATTCATTTTCATTACTCATTTTCATTACTCATTTTCATTCAATAGGTAGCACTTTTGGCCCAGTACCGAGGATTGAATATGGGATAATAAAACATACATGTTTATAACATAGGTTTTCCAAATATTATTATATATCTTCCACGATTTTGCTTAAATTTTCTAATCGCCGGCTGCTGTCAAAAGCAACAATTAAAACTTCAAGTCCTCAAAAAGACATAAACAATTTTAGCAATGTGCCGGTTGTGATCCACTTGTGGAGGATTATGTATAATTATGTTAAATAACTTGTTTTGTTTTGTTTTTGAATCTTTATTTAGATGTATGCAAATTTTTTCATACATCTAGTAGGAAAATATAAAAAAAATACAAGAAATAACAATTACATTTTAAAAGAAAAAGATAAATACACAAAATTATATTATATAAGATATCTAGGTGACTAAAATAATATTGGTGAGTTCAACAATCAAAAATTATTTTTTACATATAAAGCACATGTCCTACGAAAAGTGCTAAGGCTTGGGGCTTTCTTTATGACATTTGGTAGGTTATTATAAAGTTTTTGCCCTTTATAAAACGCGCTGTTTTGTGTGCATGAAAGTTTAGTTTTGGGAAGCCTAAAATCTCTGCGTCTTCTAGTAGGATAATTGTGAACATTTTCATGGTAGATAACATTTCTTTGCAGATAATTTGGGAGCATATTATTTTGAAGTGTTGAACTGTTGTTCTGTCCGTAAAAAAAATATGAACTTGCAGTAGTCATCTCATCAGATTTCACGATAATGTGCCTTCTGGTGTGCTTTTCCTGGGTTACATCTGCGGCCTCCTTTCCTGGGTTATATCTGCGGCCTCCTTTCCTGGGTTACATCTGCGGCCTCCTTTCCTGGGTTACATCTGCGGCCTCCTTTCCTGGGTTACATCTGCGGCCTCCTTTCCTGGGTTACATCTGCGGACTCCTTTCCTGGGTTACATCTGCGGCCTCCTTTCCTGGGTTACATCTGCGGCCTCCATTCCTGGGTTACATCTGCGGCCTCCTTTCCTGGGTTACATCTGCGACCTCCGTCGGCCAACTGAATGTCTTCCCTCTGGAATTGCCGCCAGTATTTTTTGCGTAAACCGCTGCATGTCGTTTGTACAACAGCGAGAGCACACCCGATCATATTTTATAACTTCTTTTAGTATTCAAACCTTCGTCTTCTGGTGCAGAAGGGTAGGGTCCAAAAGTAGGACGGAATATAGTTTACGTCTTCAGTATGATCGGTAAGTAAGATTCCCACCCCGGCGTCTAAGGTTCAATTCCTCTGCTAGTTTATAATAATAGTTGGATAATTTGAATAGCGCCGTTTTAGTGAAAACCTCACCTCAAGGGCGCTAAAGTATGACTCTATCTTATTATGTACAAACAGATGCAGAAAACACACTTGCCTGGCAGGTCAGTTCAGATAGATATAGTTTTATAGTAAAGCTTGGAGAAGATACGATTTGGCACGCAGAGGACACAATATTATAAATACGTCCCATTGTCTGATTTAAAAGTTTTTTTTATCCTCCTTTACATTACATTAGCGGTATTTTTTATAAAACATTATTTGGTAATGTGATTAAAATTAATTAATTATGTGCAATATTTCATTTATTAGAAGATTAGTGACAAAAATAAAGTTGATATATTTTTTTACTCTTCAATTTAGGACTGTAGAATTTTTTATAAAATTTTCCTAATTCTACATAAATTATCAATAGTTATTTACATAATTTGTCGCGGAATTTGAAAGATTTCTGATTTTTATATAGCAGAGTAATTTGACCCATTTGCACACAAGTCCTCTATCGTTGCACAATCATTATTTTTCGCTTATTTTCAAGTTTAGACACAAATATTGTCAAGTTATTCGCAATCCGGGAATATTTGTCACCCTTTTCAAAAATGAGAAGAAGAAAAAAGATTTTAGAATGCGCAACTTTTTATGTTGCTTTGAAATAATTCTTATTCCAACTAAAAAGTTCCCACTGTCCACCCTAATGTTTGTATTCGAGGAGGATTATGTGTATTTCACGGTTTATGGTTATGATGCGCTTTCGGAGTTCGTTACATCGCCGATCATAATCAGAACGAAAGATAAGCAAATGATACACGATTATCAGGCCCTTAAACCTAACCCAATCAATATAACCTGTGTACATTGATATATCTACGATTATATTTCCAAATTCAAATAGACATGATCATTTTATGATAAGGTGTTTCATATTCAAACAGTCACGATAATAATATGAAAAGGGTGTTCCATATTCAAATAGACACGATAATAATATGAAAAGGGTGTTCCATATTCAAATAGACATGATAATAATATGAAAAGGGTGTTCCATATTCAAATAGACACGATAATAATATGAAAAGGGTGTTCCATATTCAAATAGACACGATAATAATATGAAAAGGGTGTTCCATATTCAAATAGACATGATAATAATGTGAAAAGGGTGTTTCATTTTCAAATAGACATGATAATAATATGAAAAGGGTGTTCCATATTCAAATAGACACGATAATAATATGAAAAGGGTGTTCCATATTCAAATAGACATGATAATAATATGAAAAGGGTGTTCCATATTCAAATAGACACGATAATAATATGAAAAGGGTGTTCCATATTCAAATAGACACGATAATAATATGAAAAGGGTGTTCCATATTCAAATAGACATGATAATAATGTGAAAAGGGTGTTTCATTTTCAAATAGACATGATAATAATATGAAAAGGGTGTTTCATTTTCAAATAGACATGCTTATAATATGAAAAGGGTGTTTCATTTTCAAATAGACATAATAATAATATGAAAAGGGTGTTCCATATTCAAATAAGAAATTAAAGCCTTGAAATTTCTGAACTCTGTTTTGTGGACCATCAAAAACTCTAGAAAGTTGAGCTTTGGCGTCGTTAAACTTTTACAACTTTCTCTTTCATATATTTTTAGATCCACCGACGTATTTTCAATTCGCAGCTACGAAGTTTTGAAAATATATCCATGTTACTGACATAAATTTTTAAACTTTATCGTAATTATTTTATAATGAGCTGTGGCGTCTTTGTCAGCGAAATTGATAAATTTCAATTTGACTGTCAAATTGTAAGGCAGGACGGCAAATGGTTTATTCCCTATGTTTCAATTGTTCCATAAGGAAGACAAAGAAACTCGGGCGAAGTCGGGTAGTATGCTTGTTTAGACTGAATGAATAATAATAAGTAATTTCATACAAGCACATTGTAGTAAGTTAGTGGTAAAGTTGTATTATTAGACGAGAAGTCTTCGCGGAAGTGAGAATAACATTATTATTTATTTTTTATCTCTCTACCGACACCACAAGTGCTGCTATTTTTTGTTTGTTTTTTTAGAAACACAATGTCGAAGTTTGTCACATCTGTCCGTAAGCATGTAGCTATTTATGTCTAGATTGTCTGGGTCTAATTACAGTAATCTCTCTTACGCCATCTTAAATACATACACTTCCCACCTCGTTAAGATATTCACATTGTAAAATATTTGGATATTTTAGATCTACTCGTACTTACAGCCGTCACACGAGTTATTATTTAATGTTTTAGACCTCCCGCCTTGGTGATAATATTAATATTCTCATTAAACAGTGTAGTAACATGCTCATTAATCCATGGCAGTCTTAGGTGATACATGACACCATCGCCGGTAACCTCCCTCGTGACCACGTGGACACGAGTGTTCTCTGCTTCACCCTTTCCTTTAAATTTCCCCCCGCCGCGCCATGTCTATCAGCACGACGTTCCGCTAAATGGGGAAAATATGAATCCATTACAGCGTTAGATCTGTGAGGCTGTCAAAGTCACCTCGTGATCACGTGGTCACGCGTAACCACCTTTCTGTTAAATTTCCCAGTAAGGTCCTGTATCGGAGTAACGTCTTAGATCTGGGACGTAATCAAGATCATCTCGTGACCCCTGCTTCATCCTTACTGCTAAGCTTCCCCTCTGCCATGCCTAGTAATGTGTTTCGTTAGATCAGTGATGCCATCGAGGCAATGATGATATTTTAAGATAGTTTCCCTAGATCTAGGGGAGAAAATACTTTTTTATGGAAAAGGAAAAAAAAACACAGTAGAGATATCTCCCCATCTTGTTTAACTTTCTCCTGGCACGCTGTAGTGAGAAACATATTACTGAAATTAGATTTATTTAATTAAATGCAATAGTGCAAGATGTTAAGGGTAGGTATAACATCTTCCCAGGCATTCGTGATATCAATGAAGGCAGCCCGTGGCCACGCAGCCACATGTTTAAGCCTCGCTTCTCCCTCTCCTGAACTCCCCCCCTGCCACGCCCACGCTAACAGACCCCTACCCTTTAAAACACAAAACTAGCTTTACCAACTCGATAAGCTGCGTATTTTATATTTCCATAGTTTTCGCGGAATTCGCGACCCCTCTAATTTATATAGTTTTGTAACAAGCGGACTATCGCGTTACAGGTAGGGCGTGATTCTTTTGAAGGGTTTTCCTTTTAAGAGGAGCCATTCGTTAACCGCACCCAGTTCCCCTCCCCCTCCCCGCGCTACTCCCATTCCACGTATGACAGTAAACAAAATAAAATATTAGATAAAGGCGTAGCTATAGCATTCACATTGGGTGGGGGGACCTCTACTAACCACAACGTATTATGTACAGCGCATTTATGAAAGAGATGGTGCAAATAATATTGAGTACTATAATCTTTTTCCTATACAATACTGAGGTTGGGTAGGTTTGTGGGGGGTTTGAACCCCCTAAACCTCCCCTTTATATACGCCCTTTATAGAGAAATGTCACACTCACGTGGATCTTGTCACAGTATTAATATATAATTCTATTAGTATATAATTCTTATTTTGAAGTTTTTTGGAAGTTGTTTTTAGGTCTATAACAACCATACAAAGATAATAAGCTAAGGGTAAAAACACCACCCTTATTTTTCTATCGATGTAGTTTAATCTTGAATTTACAAGCGCCTGTGATCAGTCAAAAAGCCGTACATCGTTTTGCGCGAGTTGCTTTCCCATAGGAGTGCAATGAAATCAATTCATTGAACGATATTTGGAATTTTGTAAAGATCGTTATAATACATAATATGTATAAATACATATCTATCAGTGCATACATAGTTATACATAATAGGTTTCATAGAAGCCCACATAATACCGTGTTGGATTTTATACAGGAATGAATACAGTTGTTGAGAAACCTTTATTAAAAAAGAGCAGTCATGCAGCGGCCTAAAGAGTGGGCGTTAGAGTTAGAAATTTAATATTATCGTACTGAAATATTTTTGACATATTTTGCGTCACAATAAAATGATGTTGTCAGATTTATTGGTAGCTGTAATGTGCTTTGGCCGGTTGCAGTATATGTAATGCGTATCGTAGTCCGCAAGTCGATAAAAAATCACGTTTTCATTTCATTTACCCTGGTTAATCTATCTATCTATTTTTTAAATAAAGGAGAGTGTATTCAGTTTTATTACGAGTTTAATGAAATTTTGCACACTTGACCTTCAAAACAAAAGGAAAGTCACTGTCTAAGGACGGGTTGTTTCGGAGAATTTGAACAATTCATCAAATTTCAACGTTAATTTGCGAGTTCTGTGAAAGATATTTTCTATTTCTGTTATTATTTCAGTTCTGTCAAGCAACTAGCCTATAATGATATAATAATATCAGAACTTGAATAGTGCTTTCACAGAACTCGCAAATTAACGTTGAAATTTGATGAATTGTTCAAATTCTCCGAAACAACCCGTCCTAAGGGTTGGAGAATCTGAACAATTCATCAAATTTCAACGCCATTTTCAAGTTCTGTGAGAGATTTTTTCAAGTTCTGTTTTTATTTCAGTTTTTTCAAGCAAATAGCCTACAATGATATAAAAACAGAACTTGAATAAGTTTTTCACAGAACCCGAAAATGAACGTTGAAATTTGATGAATTGTTCAAATTCTCCGAAACAACCCGTCCTTAGTCTGATTTCTAAATCTCTGTATGAACCCCGGGCAACGCAGTAGTAGTAAGCTAGTAGTTTTATAAAAGAAATTGCAAGTTGCGGTAACTTGCATATTTCGAATCAGGTACCTACATACCTTGAGTTTTATTTGTAGAATGTAAATTCTATTTATTTAAAAACTGACAATGTTTCATACGGAGATCAGTCAAATTACCTATATGTATTTTCATCGTTTATGAGAAAACGGCGCCATCACCGGAATGTTTACAATCGAAATGTTAATCGATGAATTTAGTAAACACTTTTGAAGACCAATTAAATTTCAACATCTTATTACGTATGAATTTCCCGCTTACCTATCTGAACACCTCGGCGGAACGAGATTTCTCAAATCAGGAAACTCCGGTTTGTTTGGAGTGCGATCGCCGGACCGATGTCATCTCACTGCCCAGTACCCAGTGTACCCAATGTACCCAGTCATTAATAACTGTGACATCTCATTATAATCTCAAACTCGTACAGAGTCTCTTCAACGACCCACATTACTCTTTTTATCGCTTCAAACAATCGAAGCATGGATTCATAGATTGGCTTTATCACGAATGGTTCCAATTTATTAATTTGTTGATTGACCAGCGAATTTCTGATTGAAGTGCGCCGATTTTTACTGATACGAGTGACTGTGCTATCTGAAATCTGTGTTAAATGCGTCTTAAGGCGTTCATTATACCTGCCGTCTATGAGAAAAGGGGCAATAAACAGATGGCATAGTATCAATGGAAAAACCGCTGGAGGTGCGGTGTGCGACAATTCCCGGAAAAGGGCCTATTTCAAACCGGCGTTAAAAAATAAGCTTCGACGCTTTACCAGGCTGGGGGGGCTGGGGGGGCTGGGGGGGCTGGGGGCCGCGGTCAGCGGTCAGGCGCGCATGGCATGAGCGGTGCGAGGGCGAAGACCCCGCCGGGAGAACGGGAACATAAATATTGAAGGCAAACTGGTTTGTACAGTGCACACCTCGCGTCAGCTGCGGCTAGTACTGACTAGCCGGGCCGCACTGGGGGTGGGGTTGCGCCCCACCTCAACCCAAGAACCTAGAACCCCAGTAGTACCATGCATCGCTTCATTTAGTGCTAAAGTCCTGCCGCTGAGAACTCCGCCGTAACCTTTTCATGCCATATTTGGCCTCCTTATGAAATGGTTTGGCAGTGTTCCGGTCGGGGTCGAGGTTAAAAAGCCGTCCAAACTCCCGAAAGACCTGTTCCTCCGGGAATCTGGCGGCGCTGATAGTGTCGGCGTTCGCCGCAATCGCCACCGCCACCGCGAGTCCGCGCCCACACGATCGTGCGTGCGGTTCTTCCACAGAGTGTCACTAGTCTACAGTCGGCGCGCAGTACTGGCCGCCGGGCTAGCGCCTGTCCCGCTACCGGCTACTATCTACTATCGCCATTATCGCCAGCACTGCCTACAACAAACTGTCAGTCTGCTCCACGCACGCGACCAGTCGACATTGGGGTGTCTCGTTCATAGCCAAACAAACCCTACTTGTAATTTCCTTCAAATCAGTGTGCAATCACTTTATTATATATAGCATGTGTTCAAAGTAATAATAACGATTTTAATTAGTGGCTCCCATTTTCAACAGTTTTTTAAAATAAATCAACTAATTTATTAACCAGGATTTTAAAATAATTTAATTCTTTTAAATGTGCAACGAGGGAATCCAATGGACATCTGCAGTAGAAGAAGATGATTTTAAGGAGTAGCTGTTCACATCTTACCGGGCAGCATTAGATCCTCTATTATTTAACTCTAATACTGTCAGGTAAAGATGTCGTCAGCGCTCCAAGACTACAGCCTGCAATCCATCGTGTTGACACCATCGAGGATTGTGCCAATTCCTCATCGCGGAGCACGGAGCGGCACGGACAGGCTCGGAGCGGCACGGCAGTCTGTTCGCGGAGTTTCGATCGGGACACCAGGAGTCCAGCGCGGAAGAACCGGTCTCGTCCTATATCGTCCTGTATTATGGCTGTAACCGGGAACTGCCGCGGACCATAACTAACAGGTAGCCGACTCTGATTGTACCGTGTTATTAAAACTTTAATCCTTTCTTTCCTTGCCCTTGCTCGCTCCGAGCGCCAAATTAATTATACCCCATTAGTTGCCTAAAACACCAAAAAACAATTCATTTAAGCGCAACCACAAGTTGACCAGCAATTTATGGATTACCAATAATTACTAAAGTCGAGAATTTGTTACAAGAAATGGTATTTTAGCAGCAAAAATGTTGGTTAGCGGTACTTTTTTTAAAAAAAAGTTGCCATGGGAAGTTGGAACTCTTATGCGGTAATCACGTGAAAACATCAATGATTAATAATTAATAGGGTAAATATTTCTCCAATTTTTTCAATCAAAGATTAAAATTTACCTTATAAAACAATCCCTTTGCTGCCATTTTGGATTTTTTGTATGGAAAGACACTTGTTGAAAGAGACAAGTTTCGTTTCAATCTAAATACGTATAAATTACTTAATTAACCCAAACTAAGAATCTTACAACCTAATTGAAAATAGCTGTTTTTTTGTAGTAATTGTTGAAACAATGTGTAATTTCCATAACCTGTGCACAAAGTGCGGCGGTTAATAAATTAATTACCATTATTAGTAGCCTAAATGAACATTGTAATGCTAATGATCGCGTTGAAGTATAAAATTAATATTTATATGTATAAAATTTCGCTAAAAATATTTATTTTTGTGATCGTTAGTTATTGTATTAAATAATCACGTGGTTAGTGATTTATTATTTCAGGCCAAGTATTTAAAATATTATTTAGCAACTTATTTTAAAATTTCCGTAATCAACTGGTGACCAAAAATGCTTAATACGGAAATAAAATGTGATTATAATTAACTGTATGATAAAGAAGTGATTGCCGTTCTATTAACAAGTATTTCATTTCAGTTTTTCCTGCAAACTTTTTAGGATTATTAATTAATTATTGCCTTGTTACTCTTTATTGTATGTACTACAGTAAAGTACAAATAAATACATATTATAGGTGGATTTATTTGCTGGCAAATGTGAATCATAGAGTTAATATTATGTATATCATATTGGGATGTGTTATACGCACAATACACACATATCTCATTTACCACTAAATTCATACAACATAAACATCTCATTTGGCTTAAAGTGTAAAGTTCGGGTCTGGTGGTATTTGACCACATAAAAATTCACGCCTTTGATGCGACCACTTTATTTGGAAAGTTTTGGAGACATTCAAATCAGCGGACTTTATATGCATATTTGTGAAAGAATTTCACCTCAACGCGCGCCGTATCACCGATTAGGTGGCTCATTTGTATTGCTCACATTCACACCATCCACATTCACATGCATACACATTCACACAACGAGGATTATATTATAAAGTCGCGCAGGTTTAATGTATTCATTGTCGCCTCTGTATAGCAAATAAATTCCGGCGTGTTTAGAACACAGGTTATTATTAGAACGAAAGGAACCAACGAGACTAACAAGTTGGAGTGAAACTTTAAGATTATGTTAATGTCCTTTGGTTTGGTAGTTTACTTAATAATTACTTACAGTACATGAATAGGATAATAATATTATCCCTGTTAAACTAAAATTAGCGGTAAAAAGATGAATAATTTGTAACTTCACATAAATTGTTATTTATTATGAGGCATAAAATATGGCATTTTTAAAGATGTTCAACAAGTGAAGTACTCGGCACTTAATCAATTATATTAGTTGACAGTATTACTGTTATAGATATAGAATGTTATGAGCAAGTAAGTAACGTGTTACAAAGGTCGCTTTATTAAAGTTCTATCTATTGTGGAATCGTGTATCATATTTGCGACAGTCGCACATGAGGCACGCTGTCAAATCTCTTAAACGATACGGCGGCGTTTATAGGGTTAAAATTGGCCAGCAAATACAATAACAGGGCGCGCTGTCCTGTCCGTGGGCGGAGGCCAATGCCACTTTCCACCATTGTGTATACTGCTATGTCGTTAATCGCCAATTATTTTGACAGGAATTCACTTCCCGTGGTATTTATTCGCTGGTGTTGAATTCTAACGGAATGTCCCGACTTCGTAGAGACGTCGGCTATTCTTTTTTAGTTTCACAATACTTGTTTCATTTTAGAATCGTGGATGTCCTCATCAATATCGTTTTATACACATTTCCTGGGAACTCGTGGTAAAATCGTCACATTATTGTACTTATTTACAGTCAGTCACTTTAATTTTTAGATATGTCGTTATACATTACATAATATGTGTTTTTTCTTCTGTAAAGCTTATTTATCAGCCACGTTTTCTCGTGGTTCATCTAATTTTACACGACGTTGAGCATATTTCACGTAAACTGAGCGCAAAATGCCGAAAGTTGGTAAAAATATATGTATTCGAAACCAAGTATCAAAATGCAGTCCAGTCACATTACAACACGAACACACGGAGAGTGGTCGTTTTAGTCAGATAACAGAAAGCATGGAATAACCGATTGTTGCTGAATGCGACCGTTTCCCATTTATCGTATCATGCTCAGATTGCAGATATTTGTGTTTAGCATACATATTCTTCTTCTCTGATTATTTGACGCAGTGATTTTCAAATAAATTTAGTAAAACGTGCCAAACATTCTCCCGTCCTCCTTTCGTTTGCAGTTCCGGGCCCAGCTTAAAGTTTTCTAAAACTAACAGTCGGTTTATCTACCAATTTACGAGTTAATACAAACACAGCATAATAAAGTATTGCTGAGTTAATGCATAGCTATAATATTGGAAAACATTTCGAGTCTCGAGTCTGATTTCTCTAAATGATATTAGTTAATACCTTACCGACATGTTAGAGAGTTGCTTGGGTCCTGTGTGTCTGTCTGTGTGTCTGTGCGTTATCTCTCGCCGGCCAGAAGTTATGGAATCTGGTGGACGAGTGAACCTTGATAGAACGCGGCTAATTTTAAGTAGATTGAATTACCTTTTTTTGGATTTTCAAAATCGTTTTGTCGGGCAATATGCATATTTGTGTAGTAAAACTCGTGCAAATTCGTTCAAGTTTTGGTATTAAAAACAGTGAATTTATGTGTAAAAAAGAAAATTTTCTAATATTTTATTTTTAGCTCTGTAAAATGCTTCCTGTTACACTACCAACCGATTTTCTAAAGTTAAGGCTTTCTGTTTGTACGTACTGGTATGTCTCTAATGGTTTATCTACCAGAGAGCAACAGAACTGATGGATCTTTCTCTCGAGAGCATAAAGAGCAACTGAAGTTTTATGTATGGACCATACGGACATGGTAGATCCGGCGCCTATCGGATGTATGTATTCTAATGATTGGATTCCGGGCCTCCCGAGGTAGCCTACGAATAAATTACAATAACCTTACCATTATTTCAGCGCCGAACCTATCAATAATAATTCATGTATTCATATGGGGTTGATATTCCTCTCAACTCGCCCCAACAAATAATACACACTCGTTGTCAACCGCGATTGCCCGGTCGCTTCTGTGGCTTGTGTTAAAGGCGCTACATTATCACTTCGATAAGAAGTGGCAGGAAAGCTAATAATAGTGTAAAATATTAAAAATCATGTTTCTGTCACTAAAGGAGCACTTATCGCGAGAGATACGGGTTCAATATTGATAAGTGTTGGTAGGTTGGAACATTTGAAATCACACAAGAAACCATTAAATTATTGTTATTTTAGTGTTGAAGCTTTTTCCAAGAACGTATCGCTTATCTTTGCATATTTTGACCTTTTGTTATGTTATGGTGTTATCGACTGGCAGTTTAACAGTTGACCCATGATTTGCCACTCTCCTAATCGCTCGCGTTATATAAAAGGAGTGCTTACATCATTACTAAAACTGGAACGAAATCATAACTAGATGTCCGACTGGCTTCTTTTCTGTACATTGTAGTACTCCCGATTGATTGGCTTTGTTTGTCTCCGGGAGAGAAGCTTGTGTTTGCTGTTGGGCGGGTGGGGTTGTGGGGTTGTGGGGTGGTGGGGTGGTTGGATTAGGGCGGCGCCCAGCAACAGGGAGGTTGGCGGCCGCACCTCCAGAGCCACCCCCTACACTACATCACCACTACTTATTAAATACATTAAAGCCTGGGATAGGAACTGCACGCCGTCACGCGACATGGACACAAATCCTTTCGTTGTAGTTGAAAGTCAACCAGTTATACATATAGCTAACGAGAATCATCATTTAACGCTAGTAAACTTGCTAAATTGAAAATCAATTCAATTAAAACACCCTGATTGCAAACGAAACATCCATACGAAGAGTTTTAACTGTAGGATATATTTTTACAGCAAACCTATAAAATGATATGTGTGAAATTATTTGCATAGTAAAATAAATAAACCACGCTCGGTATATTCGAACATGAGGCTGATGTTATAAAATAAAAAGACACGTAAAATAGAATATCAACTGTAAATCTTGACTTGGTGATGTGATAAGTGTTCAAGTGTTTTTACATTATTGACGATGTTTTATTTTTGATTACATCAAATATTAATGTGTTTGACATTTGGTGATAAGCTTCAGTATTCCGTAATTACCATTTAGGCATGCATAGATAAAAGGTTTTGCTTATTTACAATTATATTGAAACCTTTATTTCATGGTGGAATTCTATTTTAATAACTTTACAACTTTTTTATTAATGACCAGACCGGTTTCAGCTTATGACAGGTATCTTCAGACTAGTACAACCAGTCTTATATCTAGTAAACCAGTTGAAACAGCTCTTTTTACCGCTCGTACATTTCCTTTGCTACTCTAGTAATCCCGCTGAAAGAGGTCTCACCACCGGCAATAGTAAATCGTAGAAATAGTTAATTACTCTATGAAACAACCCTTCCTCGCTGTATTTTAATGAACCAACTTATTAAACCGCCTTTTTAACCATGATACAAGATCAGTATAATACCAACTATTTAGTATTCAGTGAATATTTTAACCAGTAGTTCTGTGAACAGTTAAACAGACTTCGCGTCCAAAATAGTTTCTCTTATTTACTTAATTAATTTCTCCGAAATCATATGATTCGTAAGTACCTACCTAGTGTTTAAGTACCTACCTACTTACATAAACCATAAATATCACCTCAATGATAATTCTTTTTTCAAACTTTTTTCAGGGCTGTAGGTACCATAATGACAGCTCGTATAGGAACAACGGTCATGCGAACTCTGGCGGGATAAAAAGGTAGCATCCAATAAGGCCACCATCTTGTACACACATGGGAAATTCCAAATGTTCGAATTAAAACAGGACTAACAATTTTTATATTTTTATAAGACAACTCCTAAACAAGAGCGCCATTTTTCCTTTCTGCAATAAGAGTACTCGTAGTAGTTTTAGTTGCATTATGTTTATATTCAGTTTATGTTTATTATATTATATTCCCTATTGATTTAGCCGAGCCGTAATCAATTATTTTCAAATCATGAACCCTTCCCAAGGTGATCTTGCCATAGAAAACAAACCGGTATTTTGAATAACATAATCAATAGCAAATATGTAAAATGATTCATGATCTCATTTATTTATAATATGCGCGATAAATAGAATAAATAATAATATATTCAAAACGATTAATAACAAGTTTGTACAATATTGTAATAATAAGTTTCTATCGGTGTGGTGGAGCACAGACTTATTTTATACTCATTTAATATAATCTTTTGAGAAAACTATTATAGTAATATAATTAATAAACTTACCGCCATTTGACGTGATGGTTAGTTAGTCAATCTAATATCAACACTCACTTCATGGCTCATTTACATCCATGCATCGTCACATACAGACTCTTGTTTTAGGTGATACAGCCTTGCCGTGTAGGGCGTCAAATATTCTCCTGTACCTCCTTTCTAAGCCTATCCTCTCTACAATAGCACGATTATTCTTGTCATGCTAGAACATCTGTTCTGTCGTGTGGCATCAATAGAGTTATATTAAATTACGTTTACATTGTTTTCGCACCTCCTCATTACATCTAGCGTTGGAGATACTGTCAGTATCGCCCTGGTAAAGGCAACCCTCCTTTCCCCTCTCTTTTCACCCACGAAACACAGGTAGGTAACCTGATTAACTGATTATGAATGCTCACTGGCTTCTGACTTCTGACTGATTATATGGATTCTCAATTTTACAGCATTTAATCTCCTAATATTGATTTTCACGTTATTACTGTTTCCTTTATTGCATGTAATTCTTGAACATAACTACCTACGTACAAAATATTCTTATCTCAGTTTATTTTTGTAGGTGTTGTTGGTACAACCTCATCGTTGTTGAGTAAATTTTTCGCACAATCTTACAGTGTTCATCATCAGGGCAGATGTGTGAAATGTCGTATGCTTACCTAATCTGATAGGACATAACAAACCTTATTCAATGACACGACCTAACATTTGTTCCACCCCAAAAAACAACCAAAAAATACCTATCGGTGGCGAAAATCTTTAATCGTAAATCGTAATGTATGATTCTAATTGGATTACGACTGTAGTTTACACCAAAGATATTAGAACATGAGGAGATATGCTGTCAAGTATTTTTACTATAGAACCGTATGTCGCCAATTTTGTTAACCAATACTACTGCACGCCTTCGCTTACGCCAAAGTATCCGCCATTTCCAAACAAATGCATGAAACGTCTCAATTTCAATGGCACTAACACTAGAACATATTCCCGTGCCTATATGTCCCGACAACTTGCACTATTAGCAACAGGACGGGTTGTTTCGGAGAATCTGAATAATTCATCAAATTTCAACGTTCATTTTCAAGTTCTGTGAAAGATTTTTCAAGTTCTGTTTTTATTTTAGTTTTGTCAAGCAACTAGCCTACAATGATATAAAAACAGAACTTGAATAAATCTTTCACAGAACCCGAAAATGAACGTTGAAATTTGATGAATTGTTCAAATTCTCCGAAACAACCCGTCCACAAATGACAAAGGCTAGTGATTGCAAGACACAAATTGTTATAAAATTCGAATTTCAATCAAATCATTCCGTTTATCATAAGTTTACCGTTCATTTGATAAAAGTTCTTATTCTCAGAACAGATAAAAAGGAATAAGTTTAGTGTGATCTCTGGACACGTTTAGCTTAACAACATATGTCAACATATAATTAGATAACTGAATTTCTTCCGTACAGCTTTTTTTTTTTACTACGTCATACGTTTTTGTTGTAGTTAAAAATCCATAAAATGAGATTTTTTTATTGTTTACTTATTTGCATTTGTTTAGTATTTGGGCACCGCACAAGAGTTCCATCTGCTCCCAACCATCTGGAGGCAGTGAGACTGTGGCGTACCCAATTAGTGGGGGAGAGAGGAAGGAGATGGAGAAGAGGAAGGTGGGGAAGTTCATGGCTATTCAGCCTGGTCGCCATACACGGCTAAAGCAATTTCAAGCAACGTTTCGATTCTGAATGGTATTGCCGGGGCTTTTTTGTATTAATTATTAAGTTTTTCACAAAATATATTATCTTATGTATTATTACAAAAGTATTTTTTTCTTATTTTGAACGTCAAGTGTGCGAAATTTCATCAGTCTCGGAATAAAACTGTATATTTGTTTAAAAAAAACAAACCCACGCTGGGAAACTGTTCTTAAATATCCTGAGGTTGATGCTACATATGCCTATGTCAGTTTTGATACATTGATTTGGGTACCAGAAAGTACTTTATAACGTCCCTTATTTGAAAGCATTCAATGCATTTAAAATTGATCAACCGTGGCATCCATTCTAAAAATCCTATGCTGCATCTTAGATAATATTATAAAGAATTTGTGTTGAAAATTATAACAAAATCGGGCAGATCTTGAGATATCTTGTACACCAGTTTGAAAAAAGTAGTTTCGAATAAAACGCAAAAGAAAAAAACAGTACGGTATACAAAAAAACGTATATGTAAAACAGTACAATATTCCTAGATCGTACATTAGGTCATCCATTGTTGCCGTGATGTCCTCCGAATCCTTTTGAGCACTTTCCCGTCCTCTTTAGTCTACTGTTGGGCTCTCGTGTTGGCTATACAGAGTGTTACATTACTCATTTTAGGGACGTACTTGATTTATTTATTTAACCAGTGATTCCTGCCATCATTTGGAGTAAAAATTGCAAATGAAATTTTGGAATCCGGTGACTTATTTGACGATTTTTTTCAGCTTAAAAAATCAGTAGGTATTGGACAGTCAGGATAGGGTTGAGGTGTTGGTGGGTTACTAGGCTCAGTGACCAGTGATGGCGTGTGGAAGAATTTTTTTTTGCTTGGTTATAAAAAATAATAGTACGTCCCTTAACACCCTGTATATATTCATTCGTCCGATTGCCACCCGTGTTTCGGGCCGACTTTGCCGCGCTAATTGCTACAACTTCGGAAATAATTTGAATTTTTAAATGGCTAAACTTTTAAAATTTTCTTAAAAGTATCGACAATATATTTAGCCAATTCGAACAAAAATTCGAAACCCTTTAAGGCGACATAAACTTTAGTAACGGGGTTTTGCTCGACCCTCACATTTTAATAATTTCTGATGAACATATTACTCAAATCTCAAATGTTTCTAGAGGGATGTCTTCGGATGTACGTTATTTATGTTTAAGATTAATAAAAACAGGTAAACCATTACATTTTTTATGTAAAACGATTTGAAAATTTTATAAAACAAATACAACTATAAAATTAGCTGTAAACACCAGATTTTATTAATTTTCTTGAACTGCCAGGGCAAAGTCGATCGTCGGTCAGACCATTATGCCGGGCAATATTATGGAATATTGTTTTTCCTCGACTTCATAATTTATCTCGTCTTTATTTAAGGGTATTGTCTCGTCTTCTGCCCTCCACACTAGAGACAAACAATTAAATTCAATCGCAGATCTAGGCTCTACGTCGCAAAGAAATCAACAATGCAACCCTGCTAACCTCATAAATAGGCACCTACATCGATGTTTTCATTTCTAATTTTCGCCTAAAACACATATTATTTAACATCCTTAACTCATTTGACTCTTTGAAGTTATTCTTGAAATGTTAAGATTTTCATTGTAATTGTACAGTCTGACATAATAGTAGACAAAAATGGTAACGCTGCGATTGTTTTAAAGGTTTTATACCAAGGTGATTCGCAGGAAAATGAACGTACGTTTAAAAAAGCACAGTGGTCGAAGTGCATAATACTCTTTGAAACGTTTGTATCAAAGAAGCCCAATAATGTATGTTAAATCAAACTAAATAAAATCTTATGCACAGATCAAAATTACAATTTTCTTTTAAAATTTAAAAATCTTCCCTTGTTGAACTTGTTGAAAATAAACTGTCAAATTCGAATGAGAAGAACAAATTACAAAGACGAAGTGAGTAGTTTGGTATTACCGTAATGATTTTTTTAGTACCAATTGAATCATTTTCTAGAATATTATGCCAAGCTGTATGTTAGGATACAACAGCTGCATTGTAAATTTATTTGTGATTTATAGTTTTTTTATGTGAATACCGTACAAGAGTCCCAACTGCTCGCAAACGTCTGGCTATTCAGATCTGGTCACCAAAGCCATTTCAAGCATGTTTCAAAATTTAATGGTGGTCTTACACCAGGGCGATACTATATCTTCTACTCGTGCGGCAAATGTACCTTATATTATTTTAATGATTTAATCGTGAAATCACACAAATTAATCAAATAAAATTTACTTGCGCACGCCCATTGACGTCAGAAGAGTTAGACTTGCCCTGGCCTCTGGAACCAGGAACCAAACCACCTGATGATCATCTTGGAGCCGGAGACTTCCAGCATGGCTTGCAAAAACGGCTAATTGTGTGCCTGGAGGTAGTGATGACAAGTACCTACCTGGCTGAGCAGATCTGATTACTAAACACGACTAAAACCATTTCAGGCAACCAGGGTGATACTAAGAGTATCTTTGGCGCAAATAATAATGTAACTGCTGTAGTTTAATTACGTGTGAAATAAATAATTCATGTAAATTGAAAGAGATATTTGTGACAACCCTAAATTCAAGTTTGATGGGCGTTTAGTCCAAGTGCACGTGTTTGTTACTGTGACCGGATAATTCATCAAAATGACAATTAAACACACCTATAAAAACTGGTATAAAGTTATGAAAAGTGATGAAACCAATGTTTTTGTTTCATCACTTTTAATGACTTTATATCAAAATTCAAAAAAAATATTTATTGCACAAAAAGAGTACAAAGGGTATAACTTATAGGTTACATCCTATTTCTTCCAGCTAACCCAACAAATACACATTATATCACATAACCCAACAATTACATGTTAACAAATAAATAAAAATAAATAACCGTAAATAAAAAAAATAAAAAAACAGAGGTATTTAATTCATGTAATAATAATAATAATAATAATAATTGGATAATTTGTAGAGCGCCGTTTTTGTGAAAAATCACCTCAAGGGCGCTGTACAATTTATTTCTTAGGATCTACATTTGTTATTTAGAAAAGATACCAAAAACATACTTACCTGGCAAGTCACTTCCAACAAACACACTTATATTAAAAAGTTTATGCTTATAAAAGATAGAACTGCACGCAGAGGACACTATATCAAAAAACACTGGTCGTCGCATGATCTTAAGTCTGCTATAGTTTTTATTTTAATTTAAATGTATTTTAACTGTCTTAAAAGCCTACAAATTGTATTGTTATTGTTATCATTTTTATTTATTTATTTTTAATTATTATTTATATTTATTTTATTTTATTTTTAGTATTTTTTACATTTTGTTAATTTAAATTTAAATTGCCGTCAACTGTGAAAGTGGAGGTTTCTGAAATTATGGATACGACTGTCTGAAAAGGTGCGTTTTAAGTTTAGACCTAAATTCTGTCGAGTCTGCGATCATTCTCAAATCATGTGGCAGTCCATTCCAGGCTTTAGGTCCTGACACGGCAAAAGCACGCTCACCGAACTTAGTATCTGGCGTGCGCTTTGGTTCCTTCAACCTTCCGATAGCTGATGACGTTGCTGACCTAAGGGTTGACTGTCGGGAATTGGAATCTTCTGGAATACACAATTCTGATAAATAAGCCGGAGCCATTCCGTTAAGTGACTTAAATACCATCCAGCATACCTTGAACTGGATTCTTTCAGGACATTTGAGCCAGTGCAGATTTTTGAGATGCTCTGAAATGTGGGAGAATTTAGATACTCCGGTGATAAGCCTTGCCGCGGCGTTGAAAACGGATTGTAATTTGTTGATTTGACATTTAGGGAGACTTGCATATATTCCGTTGCAATAATCTAGACGTGAAACAACATAGGAATTGACTAGCAATTTAGTCGCCTCTGTTGGCAGGTTTCTCCGCACTGCTTTAATTTGCCTTAATTGAAAGAACCCCGTGCTTACAGTTCTGTTCACCTGAGTTTTAAGGGAAAAATTAGCGTCCAGATTGACACCCAGTAATTTGATGCACGTTTTTGGAGTGATGTCACTTCCGGAAATGGTTATTGGGGAGTTTTCAATGTTATGCTGACGTCTGCTTGTAGCAGTCCACAGAAACTCAGTCTTTGTGGGATTCAGTTTCAATCTATTTGAGGTCATCCAGCGAGTAATTGCTTCTATACACTCAGTTATACGAATTTTTAGACTGTTTATTTCTTCTGGTAAGCAGTAAAAATAAACTTGCTGGTCATCAGCGTAGCAGTGAGATAGAAGGCCGAATTATTCTATTATTTTAGCGACATCATTTGTGAAGAGGATGAAGAGTAGTGGGCCCAGAACGGACCCTTGGGGTACTCCAGATGAAAGGGTTGCATAATTTGATTGGTTTTTTCCCACTTTTACGGCTTGTAAACGGTTGGCCAGGTACGATGTCAGCCAGGTCTTAACAGGTATTCATTCAAGGTGTAGTGACATTTGTTTAAAAGAAATGTTTTTAGTGTTGATTTAAATTTAAGTGTGTATTTAAGTATCACTTTTTAAAGGTGTGTTGAATTGTAGTTTTGAGGAGCTATCATGGAACCGTTTGTTACTGCGGTAAATAAATTATAAATCATTTGTAAAAGTGTATAACTGTTTTTTTGAACTGATTTGTTGTCTATTTTAAAAATGATCAGTAAATCTTAATGATGATAGAACGCGAGGATTAATTTATTGACCAGTTATTGAAAGTCACATCCCCCTCCCTTTGGGTTCTTGTCTAGTGCAGCTCATGTTACGCGCACGACGGGATTTGAACCTGGGACCCCTGGACTACCAGTCGAGTGCCTAACTCATTAGTTGATAGTTTAGTTAAATATTGGATTCAATCTTAGATTTAGTTACAATTTTATAAGATTACTAAGTAACTACATATACAAATGCCCCCCACACGCATTAAATGAAGCGTCTAATAGAATTTGAGCGGACAACGGAGCTCTCAACGGCAGGACTATAGATATCCACGCTATTTCCCTAGAGAGAAGAGATCGACACACAGTTCTCATCTGTTGTATTCTGAAAAGATGACCCACTCATATATTTGATTATGCCACGTTTTCTTAGTAGTAAATAGTCAAATTAAGGCGATGCCATACGTAGTAATTTAAAATCATGTTTTTTGGTTTGAAAATTTGGTCGCCTAGAAATGTTTCAGATGGTTTAATTAAATTCTGCGAGTAGAATATATCCTGGCCTTTGAAATAATCGAGTATTTTTTAGATAAGTCTTTTTATAAGCCCAGAAAAAAATAATGTATTGGCCTATGAAAACTGCTTTAAAGTTCAAAATCTCCTACTTACGAACCCATTTTCGGTTATGGTTTTATTGTATAATGTGGCAAATTAAGTTGTTTATAAAATGATCTAAAAATTTTTAAATATTTGTACCTGAACATCCACAAAATAAATTAAAAAGCACTTTTTGGCCACATTTTTTTCTTGCATAAATCAAAACAGGTTGATGGTTTGAAGCGGGAATTTAAGCCTTATCGCCATCTACGTAAGGTGTGTTTTTATATACCTATATTATATAGATGTCACCTGTGACTGGTAAAAACATGCTTTTGATAAACAGCGCCATCTGTTGGACGTTAAAGCAACACGCGGCGGGGTTCAGCTAGTAATAAATAAAGAAGTGTAATTTGTTTGTTAAATTTAATTGCATTGAAGATAAGGTATTGGATTCATCGGAGTATTTTCGCTTGACAACAGAACTGCTGTTATTATTCCTACTTTGAAATGCTGACAGTCGGATAATGAGATGCTCCACACACACACACGTACTATACTATCAAATAATTATGTATTATGTAGATCAGGGCTGTCCAAAATAAGATCCGAGGGTCGTATAAAAAAAACATTTATATAACCTCAAGTGCGCTCTACGCGTCTTGTTATTGAACGCTATATCTCAAAAATCGCCGTGTTATTGAATGCTGAAATATATAACATGTCATTTAAAATGCTGTATCTCAAAACACACCACTTATAAAAATGTATATGAAACTAAGCTTTAAGCACCTGTTGACAAGCCAATTCAATTGGCTTAGCAGGACTTATTTGTTGATATGTATTAACTATTTATTCAATAAAAAAAAAAAAAAAATGGCGTATTTCAAAACACACCATGTTTTTGAATGGCGTATTTCAAAACACGTTATTTTATTGAATGCTGTATCTTAAAACACGCTGTGTTATTGAATGCTGTATCTCAAAACACATAACATTGTATAATGCTACATCTCAAAACGTGTCATATTATTGAGTGCTTTATCTCAAAACACGTCATGTTATTAAATGCCGTATGTCAAAAACATTGTATTTTAGAATGCCGTATCACATAACACGCCATGTTATCTATTGCTACATCTCAAAACGTGTCATATTATTGAATGCTAAATTATCTCGAAATACTTAAAGCAAATTTTTGATAGGACTTGGGGAAAAGGGAAGAATATGTTTGAAAATGACCTACCTATTCAGATGTGATCACTAAACACGGCCAATGCAATTTGACGCAAAGATTCTATTTCGAATGGTGGTTTTCCACTAGCACTATACTGAAAGTATCTACCACAATGGGTGTGATTGCAAATAGCAAATTTATAGATCTAATGTTTTTCATACATATGTAGGTAGGACTGGCAGTGAAGAGTTGAGTCAAAACCGCCGTTGGGCATTAATAATAATAATAATACTTGGATGACTTGTATAGCGCCGTTTTTGTGCAAAAACACCTCAAGGGCGCTGTACAAACTTATAATACATTTCTACAGTGATCTATGCTATTACTTAACTATTTATGGAGAAAATATACAGTACTATACTTACCTGGTAGGTCACTTAAGATTAACACTTAATTAACATTATCTAATTGTTTATTGGCGAAATTTAGATACAGGATTTAGGACTTAATTGAAAAATTGAATATAACCGGACTTTCTCTTAGGAATGGTATATTTAATTTAAGGGTACGACAGCTTAAAAAGGTAAGTTTTTAGTTTAGACCTGAATTCTGTTGGACTTGTTATGGATCTGTTATGATTGATGTATTATATTTAGATGAGACGTAAAGCGAAAATTAGGTTCCACTTATTTACCTCTCGCTACTTCCACACTCCAAAGGCTCTAGCTAAAATTACCGACTCCGATCTACGCGCACCGCTTATCGCGTTCTAATAGAGGAATTAATTGTATAGCTTATGCCGTTGGGCCGTGTTTTGGACAGCCCTGATGTAATGTAGGCAGTTAAGTAGGTGTCCATGCAAGGCGCCACATCGCATAACAGCTTGCGGTGTGATTGTATTGTGTGATAGGCTGGATGCGTGTATTGGTGGTATATGTATTTGCGGACAGGGGTCCCCGACATTTGACATTTGATCCCAGACAAGCCAGCAACAACTGTAGCGTACAAAATCCAACCGCGGTGACACCATTCAACTGCAGGGGCGCCAAACCATCAACTGACAATATATATATGATTGTTGTCACTATTGATTCAAGTGACAAAGCTAAACAACTTTTATTGTAATGAAACACGTGTGTATATTTGATGAGAACATTTGTACGTTATATTTTTACTGAAATGGTGAATTTGTCCTGTTACAAATTAATCCATCTTTACCTTCTCATTTTTATAAGAAAAACCGAATAGTTTATGTGAAACAGGTCTACGGTCTGTCTCATTTCATTAGCACAGACACGTAAAAAATCACGGGATATTTTAATTCCAATTTTTAAAAAGACAACTAAAAAATATATATATATAGATACATACCTACTTATCATTTTCTTATCACATGCATTTCCAATTTTTAAAATAACACTGAAATTCAAAGCAAATTTGAGTTAATTGAACCAAAATTATTATGTTTCATGTAATACAAGTTTTTACTGAAATGGTGAATTTTTACTGTTACAAATTAATCTATCTTTACTTACTCATTTCTATAAGAAAAACCGAATAGTTTGTGTAAAACAGGTCTACGGTCTGTCTCATTTCATTAGCACAGACACGTAAAAAATCATGGGATATTTTAATTCCAATTTTTAAAAATACAACTAAAATATATAATATGTATCATGTTATGTAGATACATACCTATTTACTCACACATACAGTTCCAATTTTTAAAATAGCACTAAAATTCAAAGCAAATTTGAGTTCATTGAACCAAAATTATTGTGTTTCATGTAATACAAGTTCAAGTTACTACCCGGTTTCTCCCAAGATTTCAACATATTTTTTTCTCATTTAGCAATCGATAAAAAGATCAAAATGGTGCCTTGTCGTTGCCGGATAAAATCTAAAGAGATGTCCTGGAAATGCCAATATAATTTTTCTGTGTACAAATATGATGGGTAGATACAAATATTAACGAAAAAATAACTTATTTACAAATAAGATATTTTTACACACGATTAAAAAATATATTGTCGAAAAATGAAGTATGTTATTAGTGAATCTAGTGAGGGTACGAAACTATTAGTTATTTAATGTTTAAATTATTATTACTGTTATGATATTCGTAAAGTTATCGGCCACACCGATAACGTTCCCATAATATATGTAACATTCGGTTTGACATTGTGTTACATAAATTGTCTCCCAGATAGTGCTCCTTATCTTACCAATATTCGTGTTCAAACTGGACGTGATTTATTATTATTATTTAGTTAATGTACAAGTCAGAAGCCATTATTGAAGACACATCTGAGCATAGTAGCTCGTTAGCGAGTGTATTGATAAAATTATGTTGTGTTCATTATTAAAATAAAGATAAGGAGTAATTAAGATGAACAAATTTGCCGGGTATGACTGGCTCATTTAATGGACTTGTTTATTCATTTATAATGTTTATTCATTTCCCTATGATGTTAGAATCGATTTAGTCGTGTTTGGGGACCAGGTCTGAATAGTCAGGTATTTTCTCTTCCCCATTCCATTACATTTACCACTTTCTTCTGCCTCACAAAAACTTACCCTAAAGTGGGATAACTTAGATAACCATAGTCCCATTGACCCCGGACTGTTGGTACTCTTGTGCGGAATACTGTGTAAATACTGCAGAAAAAAATAAAATGTAAATACTGCAGAAGAGACACTGGCATCCACACTGGCTAAAGCCATTTCAAACATCACTCGGCCTCTGAGGGTAAATGGTAATCTCACAAACAGTGATCCAAAATAAAGGACATTTGTTCAGCTCTACTGTGAATTTATGAGATTCAGAAGAATGATGATTTGGAGAAGATTTAGTTTGTTAAAAGACAGATTTTATAATTTGTTCTATGCTATACCGCATGAGAATCTTATACCTCCTAAGAATCTTATACCGCATGAGAATCTTATACCTCATAATAATCTTACACCGCATGAGAATCTTATACCTCATAAGAATCTTAATTCCGAAAGAAATTGTAAAATACAGGGTGTATCGGCACGTACCCGACAAACTTTAACCAGCTATTCCTTAGCACATTTGGAGTAAAAAATGTTATGGGCACTTTGCTGTCCGGTAACATTTTTTTTTATAAAAAAATTATTATTCATATTTTCACCACATGTCACCAATGTTTTATCCTTTGTCAAAGTTTGAAAACCCGTCTGGCAATATTTTGTTCGAGTTTCGTTGAATAATGTACGTACGTACCTACGTTGGCGCGCTTTTACAATCACAACGAAATGGCACGGCACCATTCGTCTCATTTTTAACTATTATTATTTAGTGTGTACGAAAGAGCGAGGACACTTTTTGACACACTTGCTAATAACAGCTGTTGAAAACGAAAAACAATTCAAATGACAGTGACGGAGTCTGGATTTTTTTATTTATTTTTTCTTTTTAATGGAAAAAAAAAAATGTTACCGGAGTAAAGCGCCCATTACATTTTTTACTCCAAATGTGCTGAGGAATAGCTGGTTAAAGTTTGTCGGGTACTTGCCGATACACCCTGTATATTACCTGTACTTATGTACGTAATAATTTTCAACACATGTTCTTGCTTGTGTAGTGCTGTACTCGATTTATAAAATACTAATGATTATCTTTTGAAAGCTTGACATTCAGATGCTAATTCTAATATTCAAAAAATCTACCCGTAAAAACAATGTCTTTTTTACTATAATACATCTATTTTCAAATAGTATTAATATTTCTCACTGCGCTGTAAGCTTTAAAATTTAAAAAAAAGTTTTGCTTTCCTCCCCAGGGACTGGAGTTAACACCGCTAACGCCTAAGCCAAATCGGATAATACCGACATTTATTTCGTATATTAACTGCTGTAAATTTTTTTAATATAATGTTATCCAATTTCACAAAAATGCGTGTTGGTGCACGAGTGCCACAGTTGATAGAATGCTTTCTCATCGACGACGAGTCTATTATCTGCCGAGTTTAGTACTTCATTGAGTATCGATAGTAAATAGGTAGGTCTTTTAAATTGCCTTATACTAAAAATAGGTAGATAAGTGTACCTACTTTAGATTACTGTTTTTAATTTTCTGATTGTTTAAGTCCTCGTTTCCATTTGTTTATTACAAGGCGACTTGTTCAATGGAAAAAATGGCGTTGTAAGAAAAAAAATTTAGTGGTCAAAATTCTTTCTTCAGTACCTATCGTGAAATTGCACATAGTTACTTCTGTGAAAGGAGTTTAAACCATTATCATTCAGTAATTTCAAAGTATTTACAGGCAGGGCCGTTGAGCTTATTGTGTTGTTCTATATTCGCCAAGTAAAGGCAAGCTATGGAGAATTTAGGGATGAGAAAGAGGCGAGTGCCTAACATGTTCAAAATGCGGAATACAGCAAAATTTATTGTGTTTTTCTGTAGGTCCCCAAACTTGTAACATCTAACAATCTACATAACATCTTACACATTAAAATCGTACGTATTACAATCTATGTAACTATTAAAAAGTGAGAAAAATTATTTTAAATTTAAAAAAAAACTTTCGTTGTATTTTTACAGAGAAGATTGCTTATATTTTTGTTGATTTTTCGTTGATTTTTGTTGATATTCTGTTTCTATAATTATTTATAATTTTCTTATTGTACAATATTTTGTAGTATTTTACAGTATTTTTGAAAAATTTTTTTTTCCATTTTTGTAACTGAACATATTATTATCTATAAGCACATAGACTAGCTCCCCAGTTTGACCCGAGAATATTTCTCTACAAATTGGGTAAACAAAAAAAAGTGATGTCTGATATGAAATATAATATATTTTTATCTCTTGTGAATATTTACTTTTTTTCTAAATAAATAAAAAAAAAATTTTACATATTACAATCTATATCATATCTTACTTATTATCTATTCAACGTACATATTACAATACGTATAACATCTGACATATTACAATCTATATAGCATCTCACATATTACAATCTATATAGCATCTTATATATTACAATATATATAGCATCTTACACATTAGAAGCTGTATAACATATTATTATATAGCATTACACATATTGCAATCTTTATAACATCTTACATATTTCAATCAAAATAAAAGACAATCATTGTATGACTAAAATCTACGAAAAATCCCATTAACTCACAACAATATAATAACATTTAAATCTCAAAAGTAAAATAAATAAAAAGCTGATTACTAAACATATGGAGATAATATACTGTCACCAAATACAGACAAACCGAAAACACTCAACTGAACGACAAAACACTATGTAAAATATTTATGATAATTACAGAAAAAACACCATTTAATTTATTTTTAATTGCTTCATATTATCTCTACTACTAAATTTGAATAACATGTAAATGAAATCCTCAGCAAGGGAGATCCCAGGGAGGATATCATTATCTCTATTAATAAAACACTTATTATTATTACTGATGGTAAGGTGTTGATTATAATATTATTTTCCTATTTATAAGTTGATGTTTGATCTGTGTTCTGTCTAATGTCCGGAGAAGTGCATTGTTTAGCGCCGTTTTGCAGTATCTAATTGTTGTTTTAGCGAAAGGGATAAGTACTTATTATATTATTAGCTATATTCCTTGGACGTCAAGCTTATCATTGGGTGTTTGGTTATTGTAGATATTATTCCTTCCCTCCCCGACACCCCATAGATGGCACAACGTAGATTCCTGGACCGCTCCATCTCTTTTCGTGGCAGTTTCTCGTTGATATTCCTACTAACTTCCATCTTTCCGAATTGCTTTTCTTCCTCACTCCTTGGATGTTTCATGTCGGGTGCTTTCTCCCAAATAATTATGTTCTCTTTAAATTTATTTTAATTACACGTTCTAAAGTCACACACTTACTGATATAAAAATATTGAAAATTAAAAAAAAAACTTTATTATTTGTATTCTTTGTTGCTTTGTTCCTTTCCCAGAAGTTGAGGTTCAGTTCGGCAGTTCGGCTCGCGTATGTATACGTAGTATAAGGTTGCAACCACAGACATAGGAATCAATAGACGAGAAGATAATGGCGAGGGGTAAAATCAACTGTTGAAGAACGAAGGGAGTGAAGCTGACTGTGATTCGTCAATAAATCAATCTGACAGTAAATAGGCATCTCGCATTATAATATCACCATTTACTTCTTAAAAGTAAAATCTGCTTTTGAATGAATAAACATTTTTACATGGGAGCGCAAATTACTCGCCACGTTATGAACAAATTTGCGAAGTCCAAATTCGGCAAAAAAATTCGGTTCCATTTTCAGAGTCGAATATTTCGTTTAAGTATTTAGTTAAGACACTTTTATAAATGTTCATAATTTACTTCCCAGCAACCAACCAGCATTGTGTTTCGCGTCCAGACGTTTCTCGATGTGATAGTAACAACTGATCTATATTATACGATGTGAATATGCTTAAAATAAAGTAAAATAATGCTTATATATGGAATGTAATACGACAATTGGGTTTATTTTTTTTTTTCACATCTATTTTTACAAGTTTTCATGGCACAAGTCAACATTCTGCCGTGTTATTTCGTAAAATGAACCGATGATGCCTCGAACATAGTTCGCACAAGAATGATGACGTCACGTTTTCAAATTTCACTTGAGGCCATACGCGAGCACAGCCGGCTCCAATGGAACCGGTATGGGGAGTGGGGATAATACGCTTTTAATCACTTAGGGCAGGTCTACTAATATTCATATGTCTATGGTTGCAACATTGTTTCTATATTCTTCCTTCCCGTGTTCCATAATCTATATCTCAATATTTTGTGTTAAGTCGAATATTTTTTTAATGGTTTTTTTGCAAGAGGGAGGATATAAAATAATTTTACAGAGAAGTATTTATTTGATCTAAAGTCGTTTTAGTCGTAAGTTGGTGGAATATAATGTTGTAATTAGGATCTTGTGAATCGACGCGAATTTGTTTGTGCAAAGTTATCCTGTTTTTTTTATGTGCAAATTTAAATATATTTTGAATATAATTAACTCTATTGATTAAATATTATTAACCTTCCCTTATCTGTGGTGTGCATTTACTACACATTGCTTCTAATAACTTTAATAACTCTATAAATATAATAAATTCTGGGTTCAGATTTTAGGTATTCCTCCGTTATATATTTATGCACTGAATTAAAAAAATTATATTTTACATAGTTTTCAAATTCAATTAAAAATCAGAGATTTTTGTTAAAAATCGTAAACAAATACACCAATGTGTGACGCGAAGAGTGTGCGAGGAAATGACACGCTATTGATGTCCCGCTTTAGCTATTGAAGGTTACACCCGCCCTGTCCCACCCCGGTATAGGTGACTTATGGTCACCCCTTCGGAGTTCTCGCATGAATCTAATTTTTGAATAAACGGCTCTACAAAGTATATAAATGAAGCTAGACCTTCAATGTCCCCGCATACGGTGTTAGGAAGCGGTATGCGAGCGCTTACAGGTATTAATCCAAGGACAACACAGAACAATGAGCATCAAACAATCAAGTAACAAGTGTCAGGCAAATAGTTGGTGGAGGGAACCCACACTCCAGTACCTGTAAGCACAAAAAAGAACAAAGTGAAATAATAGAGTGACGGGGGAGTTTCGCCGAGCCACGTCTGGCAGTCCTGTTGAGAGATTGGTGGTGGTTGGCGTGACTGGTGCAGGTCAGGACTTCCACACCCCTTAGCCGACCACCCGGTGGTGCCCTGAAGATAAGTATGGGAAAAAGAGGGATAAACCCTAAAGAACCTAGGGGAAAGAAGCGTCAGGAGGTCGGAGGCAGGGTGGAGGTTACCCCAATCCGCACAGTCACCCCTCTGACCACCAACGCTCCTCAGGGGTGGCGCAGGTGATTGGCGGAGTCCCCCGGTAAAAAAAAAGGAAATAAAAGAAGCTCCAGCAAAGTATGCGGGGACGAGGCCCGTTGTCCAACCCCTATTGGGGAGAAGTAAACAATACAAGACAAACAACGGAGTTCAGTTCTAGCTTGTAAACTCGTTGCCGTTACTGAAAAAAGAAAAAAAAATACATATAAAAGAAGAGAAAAGAAAAGAGAAAAGGAAAACAATAAACAATCCAAAAGTGCCAAAAAAAACAAAGTTGAAAGTGTAAAAATAAAATCTGCATAGTCTGTAAAGAGGACAGCATGTGAAGTATAAGATAACAAAAAAGTAAAACATAAGAAAAGAAAACTGAAAATAAGAAGAAAAATAAGAGACAAGTTATTTAAAAGAAATGTAAGCGAAAGAAAAATCATCTGCAGCAGCTGGTACAGTAAGGAAAAAAAAATAATAAAAATAAGAAGAACAGAATAGCATAAACAATAATCGGAGATTTGTAAAAGAATTAGTCATGGAGCAGGAGCAATACACCAGGGGGGTATTGCATTAAACGCTTTAGCTATGCGGGAACATGAAAAATCCACACGTCCACAGTTGTATTTTGATTTAGACCATCGATACCTACGACCGCATAGCTGTGTGTGTGCCAGCCGCCAGCCGCCAGTCGGTAGCGGACCGTCGTGAGATATGGACCCCTCGCACGTTTTTTTAGGATCTGCCGATGGTTTTTTGATGTTTTCAGCAATTCAATTACAATTATTATCAATTTTGATATAAAATATAATAAATATAAGCGATTACCTATGAATATTCATGTTTTTTCGATATTAAATCGCTTATTTTGAGATGTGTATTGACTACACAACACCGGAACGCGTGGATTTTTTTAGCACAGTAAGGGAAAGGTTAAAGGATAAATATTTCTTGAATAATGTTATAAACAAGAACGTCAACATAAGATACAGTATCTGTGAGAACGCTCAGACACTGTCAATTATATTAAATGTATTAATTTAATTCATACCTTTTGCACTTAATTCCTTTTGAGAGTTTGCTCTGCTCTGTGGAAATCGATGATTGGCTGATTGCTAAAACTGAAACAACGAGTTTGCAAAGTAGGTAAAGCATAAAGCCAATATTTACATATAAAGTGCTTTCTCGGCGTAGCAAGGCGAAAAGTTTTATGTATTCTCAGGGCGATCTGCCGCTAATAGTCCTTCTTGATATTCCTCTCAAGTCAGGCGCAATTATTTAGTCCGGTGTCTGGAATATGTCTCGATTTAAGTAAAACTGTCATCTATCTTACCGTAAGCCAGTCGCCCAGTGGACAGTAGACAGCCGCGGGAATAAGATGGGGAAGAGAAAGGTCACCAAACACGGCAAACGCCATTTCAAGCAATGTTTCAGGGCGATACTGAGAGTATCTTCCACTCTAATAATAATAATAATAATAATAAGGATTTGAACTCGCGACCTCCGGATTGCTAGTCGAGAGCCTTGTCCCTCGACCACATCTATGGGAAAAAACATTGGCAATCTTCATTAACTTACAAAAGGCTTTTGATAGAATAGATAACAAAATCCTTTATGAAAAACTTTCAAAAATTGGTATGTTAAATACTCTTACAAAGTTATAAGATGGAACGTACACAGAGAGTTCAAATTAACAAAAGCAAGCCTCTTCTAGTCAACCAAGGATTTGGATATGGACTCCTGCAAAACTGGCTTCAGAGAAATTCCCTGACGCTTAATGTCAATAAAACAAAACATCTGACATTTTCTATAACAGCCATAGGAAAGCCGTGGGATGACTTCCTTCTCAAATTACATACATGCCAAAGAATCTGTCAACATAATCACTATAACATTACATACATGCCAAGGAATCTATCAACATAATCACTATAACATTACATACATGCCAAGGAATCTATCAACATAATCACTATAACATTACATACATGCCAAGGAATCTATCAACATAATCACAATAACACACTCCAAAAGCATCAAATATCTGTCAAATGGAATCAAAGTCGATGAAAATCTCCGAAGGAACTCGCACATTGACGTAATTACAAATAACTCCCCAGGTACATATTCTTCTTTAGAAACATCCGTAATATCCTCAACATAAGCGACATTAAAACGTTTATTACGCTTTGTGTCAATCACTAATAGAGTACTGAATAACTGGTTGGGGGTCTGCCTTGACCACTTACACAGAGCGGCTCAACATAGCCCAAAAAGTAGTACTAAAGATAATTCTAAAAGTTCCGGTGAGAACTCCGACTGAAGAAATATTTAAAAACTTCCAAGTCTACAATGCACGAAAACTTTATTCAAAAAATAATTTATTTAAAATTAAAAAAATATATATCACAATATTCTACTGCCCAACACAAATACTCAAGCAGAGCAATAAGCCAAATATACTGGTTACTTCCAGTTTAAACACATTTTTTGTGTGACGTTTGGGCGTAAATTCTCAGAATTTCAGGAAATTTTTCCTGAAAATCTTCATACAAATAGAATTTTCGAAAAAAAAAACTTTTTCAGCTACAACAACATCAATAATGCTATTTTTGTAATATATTACCGCCCTAGTACACCCAAAAGTCACAAGCCGCTAAACTAAATACAACAGTGTAAAAACTACAGACCGCCTCAGAACAGGAAGCTGAGGACTGTGAATTAAAAAAAAAAATTATACTTACATTATACTTTACAACTACATCATGTACAAAATTTGCAATTGCAACTAATAAAATTATTATTCGACGAATCCATGGTATAAGACAAAAAGATAATTTCTGACACTTAAAAAAGACAAATAGATAATAACGAATAACATGGAGTATGTAGAGAGAGCTGCATATCGACCAATGTTCGGGAAAAACGAAACGTCATGTTGATAATAAAATTAAATGACTTAAGTGAGTATTGCTATTAAATTAGGTGGGGAATGGCTTATATTTATAATGGGATATTTAAAAGATTTAGGAGAATTTTGTTGCAATAGTCAAAAGCTGTGAATTAGGACTACTGTAATAAATAATATCTAAATGATAAGTTAAAATTTCAGTTTTGAAAAATCCCGTACCTAATGTAAAGCATAAAGTTATATTTTGTTGCTGGAATTCGTTACTACAGACGGCACGCCACTGATCCTGTGATTGTAATCAAATGATCGTAAGAAAAATGATCGTAAGAAGAATGATCGTAAGTAAGTAATAAGCAAATGATTCTAAGAAAAAGGATCGTAGGTAAATAATAAGCAAATGATTGTAAGAAAAAGGATCGTAGGTAAGTAATAAGCAAATGATTGTAAGAAAAAGGATCGTAGGTAAGTAATAAGCAAATGATTGTAAGAAAAAGGATCGTAGGTAAGTAATAAGCAAATGATTGTAAGCAAATAATAATCTGTGTGTCATGTCAAAGTAAAAAAGATTTGATGTAATTTAATTAATGTAATTTAAGTAATGATAGTTACGATCTTTTTACATATGATATTTTGCTTACAATCTTTTTGCTTATGATCATTTGATTACGACCAAAACGTCGGATACCTTACCAGACTAACAATTATTGTGTTTGTGTCCGGTGTTCTTAAACCAATTAGTAAACGATATGAAAAGTACCATTGAATTCATTATTAAGGAAAATATTAACCAGACTTTGACCACGTATCAAAATACAATAATAAAATTAATAATATTTTTTTAGCACGTAGCGCTGACCAACCAACAAAAGTTCCCCTTTCTGTGCATTGTGCAAATGTGTGTTATAAATCAGTTCTAAGTAGGCCAACTAGTCACACTTACTTTAAAAAGCTTCTTGTTGCCGCGCGAGTGTTGAACCCGAGTCGGTGGCAAGTACAGCCACAACAACACCCACCCACTCAGTCCCCGGTCTCAACTGCCAATTCAAGCCTTATAGTGTACCCACTGCATGCTTTGTGCATAATGTCCTTGGTACTTCTTGACTTGTGCTTTATTTGTCACGAAACATCAAAAATCGGTAGAGCCACGTAGTGCTATTTCTGTCACCAAATGACATATCCTCATAAAAGTCGTTCTATCTCCGTTTCTATTATGAACAAACATAGAATATATACAATTTTAGAAAGAGATAACACCAAGCCTTATCTTTGCATTTAAAAGTTTGAATGCAAAAATAAATAATAATTCAAATTAGACGTTCCAATGTTTTATATCATTTTAATTCATTCTTCAAATAAGTTTCCCAGTTTTTTTTTCACAGTTTGTGAAACCCTGCAAAGGTTTGCCAATATTGGGAATATTTCGACATAAATCTAAATAAAAGACAGACTATTTCAATGCTTAAGGATAATATTTAATGAAATATCTATGTATTCATGCAGCTATCCCTAATAATTTGGTATTCACTAATTCTTAAATAGGTAAGATACGATGTACCTATCTTAACTTTGCTGGTGTCGGTGTATACTTTCAAATTTCTCCTAATAAATGTTATAGATAATTTTTTAGTGCTCCTTTGGTTTTTCTTTAGTAATGCATAGATATTCTTCAGAAATTACGATGCTAATGCACACGTCAGTGGCTGAGTCGACATCGCGGCCGAGTTCATGAAAAGCAGTCGTGAGTTCAATTCCTCGGCTGTAAGTCCTCCATCACCATTTTCCGCTTACTGTGGTGGTAGCAGGAGATTTTCAAATATTGGCAGGTTATTTGTAACCCGTGAATGTTTGTCTTTCTTTTTGAAATTGTGTGAATGATGTCTTCATTCCGTTTCTTAATCGTAATTTTGATTATATCTAATCCAATGTTTTATACCCATATCGTATTTTTAAATGAGTAAACCGTGCCAGGGGACATCACTTCCTATTCCTGTGTCAACTGTGGAAAGCTTAATGCGATGTCTTAATAATAGGTTTAATTGAACTAATATATGTTGGTAACATTACCGTTGTTTACTCACATAATAACTGGAAACACAATACTGGTCAGTTCAACCCTCGCATCTCAGATCCCCGTGGAAATGGAGGTGCCGGTGAAGGCGTTGGCTAATATTTAACTTCTTCCAACTCCCGCAACGGAATCTCTTTCTCTTTCTAAATACCGGCTTTTCATACAAGTATCTTACAAGCACACGGAGTTGAGAACATCATGGAGGTGTTTATATTGAATACAATCATTATCATTTATTATTTTTTTTGGTTATAGGCATTTCACCCTGAAAAGAGTGCTTTGTGCCGGTAACAGTTAAAGTGGATAAAAAAAATCGGTTAATCTATTGGGAGAATAATAAAACAAATTAAGTATTGGACTCATTTAGATCACTAAACAATTAGGCTAATCACCCAAAACTTATAAAAATTATAATTAAACTCTTCTCCTTTTTCCTTTCATACACATACCTAATAATCAAACTCTTCTCCTTTTTCCATTCACACACATAATAAATAAACTCTTCTCCTTTTTCTTTTCACACACATAATAATTAAACTCTTCTTCTTTTTTCCTTTCATACACATACCTAATAATCAAACTCTTCTCCTTTTTCCATTCATACACATAATAAATAAACTCTTCTCCTTTTTCCATTCACACACATAATAATTAAATTCTTCTCCTTTTTCCATTCACACACATAATAAATAAACTCTACTCCTTTTTCTTTTCACACACATAATAATTAAACTCTTCTCCTTTTTCCTTTCATACACATACCTAATAATTAAACTCTTCTCCTTTTTTTATTCATACACATGCCTAATAATTAAACCTTACTCCTTTTTCCATTCACACACATAATAAATAAACTCTTCTCCTTTTTCCTTTCACACATATAATACTTAAACTCTTTTCCTTTTTCCATTAACACACACGTAATAATTTAACTCTTCTCCCTTTTCCATTCACACACATAATAAATAAACTCTTCGCCTTTTCCCATTCACACACATAATAATTAAATTCTTATTCTTTTTCCTTTCATACGCATACCCAATAATTAAACTCTTCTCCTTTTTCCAATCACACACAAAATAAATAAACTCTTCTCCTTTTCCCATTCAGAGGCATATTAATTAAACTCCTCTCCTTTTTCCATTCACACACATAATAATTAAACTCTTGTCCCTTTTCCATTCACATACATAATAATTTGATTCACTCCTCTTTCCCCCTTCCCCACATAATAATTAAACTAAACATAGTAATAAATGAACACGTATAATTTGCTAGTGAAATATTATTATACTAATTACCTTGTGTCTTTTTACGCCAGCGAGCATATTATATTTTAAAAAGTCAAACGTCTTGCCTGGTGCGCGTCTCAAATCGAATGCGATGATGAACTGGTGATTGATGATTTGACGATTTGTGCGTCCAGTGTTTTTCTAATCCGAGAAAGTGACAACATCGGCTGCAACAGTTCGCGTCCCAAAGTTCAGGATTCCAAGTTGTGTGAATGTTTTCGTTATTCATAGATTTCTACGAGTAAAATAAAAAATGGCATAAAAACGACTTTAAGTACATCATTTGAATATATTTATGAAGTTGGCGGAGGCTACAAACCTCATTCGATATTCATGCGATCAGAGGCGATCCGCGGTGACTGCGACTTTCGGATTTCTCTTCCTAAACTTATATCGACTTTTATTTTATTTGTGTTGAAGGAGATAAGGCGGCTAGAATGTGTGCATTTAAATAAGTCAACGCAGTATTATTGTTAGTAGCGGAGTTAATGGACCTTAGACCGTCGATATATCACATTGACTCCTGGACGGAGCTGTTCACGAATGATTTGAAGCCGCGGGGTGAGGAGGAACATGTATGAAAATGCCTTTACCTACTTCATGTTATCTTGACCCATTCCTGGCTCATCAAATAACCAAAAACATTAGCCGTTATAATATGCATTAAAAATATAAATATAATAGTTCATTTTATACGACTTGTCATACAAGATGGCTGCTAGTCAATTTCGCCTCAGATACCATTAGATTAGGCTTTAACGTCATTCATACAAAATCTTAATATAATACATCTGGTTATATTGTTCTTACGGATAAAAGTACCTACCTACTTACTAATGTCCACAATCGAAAAAAGCTATTGTTGTTACTAGCGCAAACCATTCAGCACTGAAATGGGTTTAGCCGTGTTTGGTGACCATATCTGAAAAGCCAGGTACTTCCCACCTTCTTCTTCCTTATCTCCTTTCCCTCCCCCCTATCTTCACCCTCGCAACATACCCCAATCAGGGATGCCATTGTCTCACTGGCTCCTGACGATTGGGAGCAGTTGGGACTCTTGTGCCGTATTTAAATATATATTTACTACCCTATAATTGACCGGTTGGTGGCCGAGTTGACATCGTGTTTGGGTCCCCCCCAGGCGTAGTGTGTTCAAAGTCCTCCATCATAACACAAGCAACATTTTCAGCTTACTGTGGTGGTAGTAGGAGATTTTCAAATATTGTCAGGTTATTCGTAACCCGGGAATGTTTGTCTTTCTTTTTTTTAAATTAAATTAATTAAAATTAATTACCCTTGAAAAATCACTGGATAGTCTGAATAAGGAAGTTGAGTGAAAAATATTTTGACTTATAAAAAATATGTTCATGTAGATCAAAAAATATCGATTCTAAATATAGAAATATATTTCTATATTATTATTCTTAGAATTAGTTAAACGTTCTTGAAAAAGCATTCAATAACAATAGACTGTATAGGCTCCACGATTGGTCGAAAGAATTCTGTCGTCACATGTGTCGTGACTTGTACGTACAACGGAACACCTATGGTGCATCTCTTTCTATTACATGAGAGATGGTCGATTTAGATGAGAGAGGTGTATAGGCCAAAGGTTTATTTGGGTTTGTCAAATATATGTACGTATTTGTTATTATTATTATATGAAATGGATTTCTAAAGATACATATTCGTATAGTGCTTTATAATAATATGTTGTTTATTGCATAACTTAGATGTTTTTATTATTATACATGTCACAAAGCATGTGATACACTTCAGGCCGCCGGCCGCTCAGAAAAGTCTCACAGTGAACTGGGCTGTAAACCGTTATTTTACTTTTGGTCTTTACTTTTCTGCGCGGTGGTCCTGAATTCGCGCGGGGAACGTCAGCAAGTAGCGACGGCGATACCGTACAAGTACCGTATCGGGCGTGAAAAGCAAATATTCTAACTTAAAATATTAATTTAACTATGAAATCTTAATCAATTTTTTTTTTTTTTAATAACATCAATTATAATAGACGGTTAACATTGGTAAAAAAATTACTGGAATTCCTTGTTGAAGAATTAAATTTTTTTCCATACATAATGCTTAAGCGACGTGGTTTTCACAGTTCTAATGACGTCACACTACACCCCGCCTGTTACCGCTCGGATTCCGCTCGTTTTGGCGGGCTTAATAAAATTTAAACTTTGAGAATTAATTTAACTATGAAAACAAACTTAAAAAAAAAAAAAATACCAGTATTTAAGTTTGAATGCGAACATTGATAAAAAAAATAAAAAAAATGGACTCAACTTCCTTATTCCAGGGAATTGATTAATTGGTATCAAACTTATTGCCCCATTTTTACACTACATTCTAAGATCATTTTCTGTTTGTTTTTCAACCTTTTTATGTGTTTTTAGGCATATTATACTAATAGATATAATGGTTGGATAAGTTGTTTTTTTTTTCATTTTGTTGCTTCATTCCGCAGAAAAAACCGCAGATTTGATGCGTAAATATTGAACTATATAATGTGTACATAAAACTCGGTATTTTGATTTTTGCAACCGCCAGCACTTGCCAGTATTGTGCAGAGTTGGATCAATCTGGACCCAACAGATATATCTTACTGGCTACATATTTATTTTGTAACCATCAGCACTTGTCAGTATTGTGCAAAGTTGGATCAATCTGTACCCAGCAGATATATCTTACTGGCCACATATTAATTTTGTAACCATCAGCATTATTGTCAGTATTGTGCAAAGTTGTATCAATCTGGACACAACAGATATATCTTACTGGCTACATATTTATTTATTGTCTTTTAACATCTATTTTCTGATATTATTTAAGCCAGAGAATGTTCAAAAGGCAGAACCAACTACTGAGAAAATCTTAATAATAACACAGAAAGAATGGCGAGCCGACAGAGATTTGTGTCTGCATTTTCAACCTGTACGTCAACCCAAGTACTTTGAATTTTAATAATGTAGCTTTGTTCCTTTTAATTAATTAATCAATCAAACTGCTAAACTAAGGCGCATCCTGTATGGATTCGGGAGCCCAAAATAGGTAGAGAAAACCAGGAGAGAATTGATATTTGGAATGGCAGGAGACAACCTCTTCCCGAGTGGGAAATAACACGGATAAGAGAAACAATGGAGATGGACCGTGACACCGCAAAAGTACACCAAAGCCATAGACATATGAATATTAGTAGACCTGCCCTAAGTGATTAAAAGCGTATTATTCCCCACTCCCCATACCGGTTCCATTGGAGCCGGCTGTGCTCGCGTATGGCCTCAAGTGAATTTAGAAAATGTGACGTCATCATTCTTGTGCGAACTATGGTCGAGCCATCATCGGTTCATTTTACGAAATAACACGGCAAAATGGTGGCTTGTGGTATGAAAACTTGTAAAAATCGATGTGAAAAAGAGAATAAACCCAATTGTCGTATTACATTCCATATATAAGCATTATTTTACTTTATTTTAAGCATATTCACATCGTATAATATGGATCAGTTGTAGAAACATATACTATCACATCGAGATACGTCTGAACACAAAGCTGGTTGGTTGCTGGGAAGTAAATTATGAACATTTATAAAAGTGTCTTAACTAAATACGTACCTAAACGAAATATTCGACTCTGAAAATAGAAGAAATTTATTTTGCCGAAATTGGACTTCGCAAATTTGTTCATAACGTGGCGAGTAATTTGCGCTCCCATGTAAAAATGTCTATTCATTCAAAAGCAGATTTTACTTTTAAGAACTAAATGGTGATATTATAATGCGAGATGCCTATATACTGTCAGATTGATTTATTGACGAATCACAGTCAGCTTTACCCCCTTCGTTCTTCAACAGTTGATTTTACCCCTCATCTTTAATTTCTAGTCTATATATTCATATGTCTGTGACCAAAGCATAATTTTCATTGATGCGGCCGCTTTGATTTTTTTTGATCGGCGACAATTGGCACGCCACACCTCCTTGTGTTTCTATTATCTATTGAGACACTAGACTTTAACAGTACAGTAGGTAGGATGGTTGATGTGTGGACACTATTTGCACACGCAACTCACAACTGCCAACAACAGAGAGTCAGTGTGCCGAGAGTACACACTGTACACAGAGTACAGTCTGCACTGTAATCGAAGCTCGCACAGGTACAGTCAACTACAGTCCTGGCTGATACCTGAACACTAAACACAGAGACATACAATGTAGGACTTTCGCTGCAGAAAAACATCAGAATTATTTGATTGGAAACCGATGTCGCCATTGACTTGAACATTTTGGACCTAGTACATTTAGCACGCACTCAGTTTTTCTTACACCGCTTGAAATCGTATCGAATTTATGTCAATTCACAAAACAGCCGATAGGGTTAATGTGTAGAAAACTCACAAGGATTACAAAACACTCCACAGCTGAGATGTTCATTGTTTATGCAAAATGTCAACCCTGTACCTACTTATAAAATATTGGGAATGCGTTAGTGATTTTTCTCTTTTGGTTGCTCAATGGTGTCAAGGGGGTCGATAATGCAGGTTCCTCGATGCCCCTTACATTGAAATGTCCGTAAAACAGACTCACAGAGGAGACGCATTTTTTCCAAAAAGCAATACATTGATAAATCGGATCTGTTTTCAATAATGTTTATAACCGACTGTACACGACTGGGTGTTCAAACAGTGCAGTGCACAGTGCGGACTGTCATCTGATGGAATGTCCGCGCCACCTGAACAAATCAACCAGCGACCTTTTCACGACCACAAAATGTTGCACACCTCTGCCGCAGAAGGCTGTTCGGGAAATTTGGTCATTCCTAACCAATGTCGAATATAAATCGGTTATTTAATCCGCAATACAGTGGAATAGAAGATGCTAGGTGTGCTCTGCGCTAAAATATAGGCAGTAGAAATAATTTCGGGTTCATATTTAAATTTGAGTTTTACCGTTTTATTTATACAGAATAATAAATCACACCTGTATTGTAAAGTAATGACAGTGTTGTAATTCAGTGGTTTTCAGAAACCATTTGTTGACAAAATGTCCGTAAAGCTTTCTTGTTAGTTAAGACGATGTAAATCAAAACTCAAACGAAATCACGCCCTCCTGAATTGAAATTTAGATAGTGCCAATTTAATGAAAAGCACGCTTTATTCAATTTTATTTTGTTAAACTTAGGTTCAAACATTATAATAATTTCGGGTCAGATTCTAAAAAAGTTCACAAGCCTCGTTATGTAATAAAGGCGGGAAAAACTCGTCAGTGAAAGATTTTACACTACAAAGCATTTTACCTTGATTTTCACAGATCTGAACTTCATTTTTCTAGGCCCATAAATACACTCGCTAAAAAAATACTCGGTTAAAGCAAAGGACAAGATGTGTTATAATTGTTATTTTTAATTAAAGCGCATCTATTAAGTAAAGCAAAGGACAAGATATGTTATAATTTTTATTTTTAATTAAAGCATCTATTAAGTTAAAGCAAAGGACATGATGTGTTATAATTGTTATTTTTAATTAAAGCATCTATTAAGTTAAAGCAAAGGACATGATGTGTTAGGTATAATTGTTATTTTTAATTAAAGCATCTATTAGGTTAAAGAAAGGGACAAGGTATGTTCTATTTGTTATTTTTAATTAAAGCATTATGGTGATTTATTTTTGAGGTATTAAGCATAGGTGTATTGCGCTATAGTGTCAATCATCAGGGCATATATGTGTAAAGTTTATTTTAAATGTGTGTAAAGGTTGTAGTTTAAGTAACAGATGGTTACTCCTTCAGGGCTCTCACAAGGATTCTAATTTGTTTTTGGTTAAACGACTCTACATTTATTATAAAAATAATCTAGACCCCCAGTGTCCCTGCCGAGTGAAATAAGATTATAATTTAAGATGGTTTTTTGCGTAAAGTTTTAGTGTAGCTGTCAATTATCGGATACCAAGAACTATTGAACTTAGCCCTATCGTCTTTATTGATATTTATGGAATTTTTATGAATAAGGCGTACTCGTGTTTTAGGTATAACGAGAATTTTCAGAACAAATCCAAAGTAATGGCCGGTTTCAATTAAATGCTCGGCAACTGCCGATTTGTCAGGATGGCCGAGTTTACACGCTCGAAAGTGTGCTGATATTATTTTAGAGATCGGTCACATCCGGAACAGCTGAGTTCATAAAGTCCATGTGTTTCAAGAGGAAAGTTGGCTTTTGCAGGCTTGTGTGTTTGTCTTTGTACCGAAGACAGTCAGAGAGTAACACTTCAAATATAATGTCCATCCTTACTCTTTCTTGATCGATGCATTGATTGTGTTGTGTCGAAGAAGGACTCGATAAAATCTCGTAACATTTATTTGTTGATTCGAATTCGGGTTTATTGAATAAATTGGGTGCACAGGGCACGGGGCGCTATAAACCGATGTTTATTCGACTAGTGTTTCCTGTTGATTTGCGTTACTTCCTCGGGTATTCCGTTCAGGATATATATCCCCCGCTGGGCTGCATAAAATTTGACTGTAAAATTAGTTGGTTCGAATGGTAAATATATTCCCACAGGATTGAATAAGGTTAGGATAGATCTAAAGCATCCTGGAACACGTGTTTCTTTTCAACAATAGAATAATTAAGTAAGAATTTATTTGTTTTTTTTTAATAAAAGAAAGAAAAACATTCCCTTACCTGGTTACGAATTACGAATAACCTAACGATATTAGGAAATTGTTGCTTATACAACGATGGAGGACTCGGGCCCTGCTTCCACGGGGATGCGAAAGTATCCGATGCTCATGTTGTGTACTTATTTCGTAAATAACACAGTATCTATCGCTGCTGAAATCATGAGACCTGTTGAATTCTCGACGAAGCTAAAATGCTTTGATAACCTCACTCGCAACCAAACAGTTGCGGTAGCTATCATTTTTATATAGATACTGTATTTATTTGCATTCATCTAAAGCAAACGCATTGTTACAAAATGTCTGACATAAGACACAATTGACGCCGCGTTTAAAGTATCGGATATATCGGATACTTGCGCATCCCCGTGGAAGAAGGGCCTTAGAAAGCAGAGGATTGAACCCGCGACGCCGAATGGGAAACTAAATGCTTGGGAACCCTCGGTCATTAATCGGAATTTTGAAGAATTTATTTAAAATATTATATATTTTATGAGTTCTAATATGAAATACCTATAAACTTTTATCACCGAATATATGGTCCTTCCGACTTATGAATAACTTGACAATATTTGAATTCTACCGTACAACGGGATTGAACCCAGTGGGAGCCCGTCGCTTTGAACTGCTGGACCAAATTACAGGTTGAAAGGAAACTACAAGCTTATTAGGGAAAGAGTGGGGCTAGAGAGAAGTTTGTAGGCAATGGAGGTGAAATTATGTAATGAATTTAATATTTATGTTATCAGCAAACACGCTTGTTGACGGAATACCTGTAGGTAATTGATATTTTAATTAAAAATCAAATTATCACCAAAACACGCACAAATATTACAGAAGTATTTCACGATATTAGTTTCAAAGACGTTCTCTCTATTTTTATAATAATTAATGGTTCACAACAATAACAAAACTAAACCATTAAAAAAATTGCTAATAAATACAATAATATATACGAATACCGCACAAGTGTCCCAATTGCACGGAGCCACTGAAACTCTTTTGTCTTGTATATTCTCAAAAAGATTGAAAGCTGAAAACCTCTAATTGGTTAAATAATTAAACACATTTCACTGTACATTGTAAAATACTAAAATTGTTTGTTTAATAATTCAACCCATTTCACTGCACATTGTAAAGTACTAAAACTGTTGGTTTCCAAGTATTTTAAGTTCTTCGATTAATTTAGAATACAATTCCACTATCTGGTCCCCATACTATAAAGCACATCAAATTAAAATCGACAAGAGTTCTAGACAAATTTTTAAGGTTCATCAATTTTAAACTATCCATACCCACTGACCAAATTAATTATGTTGATATAGTGAAATTAATGGATTTAACCGACTTATCTTGCAGAAAAACCAATGATTTGACGGCCGGCATAGTCCAGTGGTAACGCATTGGACTGCCATTCCGAAGGTCGCGGGTTCGAACCCGGCGTGCGCAAATAAATTTTATTTGATTAATTTGTGTTATTTCACAATTAATTAATTAAAATAATATAATATATAGTATATTTGCGGCACGTTCCAGAGTGGAAGATACTACCAGTATCGCCCTGGTGTAAGACCACCATTCAGAATTGAAACGTTGCTCCAAATGGCTTTAGCCGTGTTTAGTGACTAGATCTGAATAGCCAGGTACTTCCCCACCTTCCTCTTTCCCTTCCCCACTTACCTTCAGCCTCACAACATCCCCCAATTGGGGATGCCATAGTCTCACTGGCTCCAGACGGGAGCAGTTGGGACTCTTGTGAGGTATTCACTATAAAAAAAAAAAAAAAAAAATGAGCGATTTGTTCAAATAAGTTAATGGCTTAATGTAAGCACCTGACTTAACTAAGCTAATAACATTCCGAGTACCAAATCATAGTATGAGACTTCCTGGGTTGTTCTTTGTTCATTCATCTAAAACCAACTACTTTATTAATTTCCCAGTCCAAAGGCTACACAGGCTTCCAAATTCAGTTCTGTTGATATTTTTATTTATTCCATACTAAAATGTAATCTGAAATTTCCAATATTTTGTTTCGCTAACATTATTACATTATATACTCTGCAACTTACTTTGTTTATGTAAATATTTGACTTGTTATTAACTTTTTCTTTAATGTTGATTTTAGTTATTGACCCCAGATAGGTATTAATGCTGACACAAGCGCCAGCTTCTATAGAAGAGGAACATTAAAAAATCAAAAGCAGTGAAAACTAATTGTACTAATTATATGAATTATCTCTGTTAACATTATTGATTATACTCTGTAAATTGATTAATTATTTAATATTTAAATATTACAATTTGAGGTTTTACTCAATAAAGTTATTCCGAAAAATATAAATATTCATTCTAGACTTGCAGAAAAGTCAACAGATGTCGCACATTAAAAATAAAAAAATAAGATAGGTTTATCTAAAAAGACGCTGTCTGGATTGCATTTAGTTCGGGTTGAATCTTGCGATCATACATAAAGATAGTTGCCAATAAAAATGTGCGGTGAAAAAATGAAGACAATGTTAGTAGTTCTTATTCGAAGTATGATACAGTTAAAAGTGACCGAGGGGAATAGGGTCCCATTAGCTCAGTTGGTAGAGCACTGTCCCGGAAAGACAAGGGTCCTGGGTTCGTGTCCCAGATGTGACCGTTTCCTTTTCTGATTTTTCTGTTTCAGATTTTCGTTTAGAAATCACTAATATTGTCTTCAATATTTAAATATTACAATTTCCGAAAAATATAATTATTTAATAAATATATTTAAAGTAAAAAAAAACCTTTTTTCTCTCTGTTCTCTTTTTGTGTTCGTTGTATTATTTATTGCGTTAATTCATTTTGTTCCTATCTTATTTTTTTATTATTTGTTAATCAATTTTAAAATTCGTTTTATCATTAAAAAATGCACAAGTATCATCAACTATCAACTGTGCCAAACTGAAAAGAGGCTTCAATAGTATATAGGTACTAGAAAGGAAAAGAAAAGTATCAACTAAGGAAGGATAAGTATACACAACCATGAATAACATTTTTTGTATTATTTATTTTTAATTACATGGGCCGCGAGTAAAATAATTATGTTTATTAAAATTCTATATTTATTTATACTATGTCATCTTTGAGAATGCTGTGTGGAGGTTTATTTTTAAGGAAAGGAGTGATAATAAGTTCTGCGAAGGAAAAAGGTGGGTAGGAATCTGGTGGTCAATATGTCCAGGAGTGACGAACGTAAATGCAGAAAAATGAGTATTGCTAATTTATTAAGAATCTCTTCAATTTATTGGTAATCTGGTTCGAACACGCGTTCCGACATCGTGACATCTTCATAGTTTACTAAAAGTTTATCAGGACGCCTGTTAATTCATTCGTTAAAGGCATGCTATCCCGTTTTTAACCGGATTACTAATAATTCAAAGAAATTCTTAATAAATTAGCAATACTCATTTTTCTCCGTGTATGAATTCATCCTTCCCACTGGGGCAATAATAATAATAATAATATTTGGCTAATTTATATAGTGCCGTTTTCGTGAGAAATCACCTCAAGGGCGCTGTAAAAATATATTTCTTAAGTAGTTAATACTAGAAATACTGACTTAAACTAGTGACTTATCTCTAAGACTTATATCTAGTGACTTACGACTAAGTACGACTAACTACTATCTTAATGACATATATACGAATATTTACATATTTGGCAAATGCGATGGGTCGAGAGAAAAGGTAAAAAGGGCTCCCTCAACCAGTCTCTCTTACAGTCCTGCTGGAGAAGTAAAATGGTCTCCCTCAACCAGTCTCTCTTACAGTCCTGCTGGAGAAGTAAAATGGTCTCCCTCAACCAGTCTCTCTTACAGTCCTGCTGGAGAAGTAAAATGGTCTCCCTCAACCAGTCTCTCTTACAGTCCTGCTGGAGAAGTAAAATGGTCTCCCTCAACCAGTCTCTCTTACAGTCCTGCTGGAGAAGTAAAATGGTCTCCCTCAACCAGTCTCTCTTACAGTCCTGCTGGAGAAGTAAAATGGTCTCCCTCAACCAGTCTCTCTTACAGTCCTGCTGGAGAAGTAAAATGGTCTCCCTCAACCAGTCTCTCTTACAGTCCTGCTGGAGAAGTAAAATGGTCTCCCTCAACCAGTCTCTCTTACAGTCCTGCTGGAGAAGTAAAATGGTCTCCCTCAACCAGTCTCTCTTACAGTCCTGCTGGAGAAGTAAAATGGTCTCCCTCAACCAGTCTCTCTTACAGTCCTGCTGGAGAAGTAAAATGGTCTCCCTCAACCAGTCTCTCTTACAGTCCTGCTGGAGAAGTAAAATGGTCTCCCTCAACCAGTCTCTCTTACAGTCCTGCTGGAGAAGTAAAATGGTCTCCCTCAACCAGTCTCTCTTACAGTCCTGCTGGAGAAGTAAAATGGTCTCCCTCAACCAGTCTCTCTTACAGTCCTGCTGGAGAAGTAAAATGGTCTCCCTCAACCAGTCTCTCTTACAGTCCTGCTGGAGAAGTAAAATGGTCTCCCTCAACCAGTCTCTCTTACAGTCCTGCTGGAGAAGTAAAATGGTCTCCCTCAACCAGTCTCTCTTACAGTCCTGCTGGAGAAGTAAAATGGTCTCCCTCAACCAGTCTCTCTTACAGTCCTGCTGGAGAAGTAAAATGGTCTCCCTCAACCAGTCTCTCTTACAGTCCTGCTGGAGAAGTAAAATGGTCTCCCTCAACCAGTCTCTCTTACAGTCCTGCTGGAGAAGTAAAATGGTCTCCCTCAACCAGTCTCTCTTACAGTCCTGCTGGAGAAGTAAAATGGTCTCCCTCAACCAGTCTCTCTTACAGTCCTGCTGGAGAAGTAAAATGGTCTCCCTCAACCAGTCTCTCTTACAGTCCTGCTGGAGAAGTAAAATGGTCTCCCTCAACCAGTCTCTCTTACAGTCCTGCTGGAGAAGTAAAATGGTCTCCCTCAACCAGTCTCTCTTACAGTCCTGCTGGAGAAGTAAAATGGTCTCCCTCAACCAGTCTCTCTTACAGTCCTGCTGGAGAAGTAAAATGGTCTCCCTCAACCAGTCTCTCTTACAGTCCTGCTGGAGAAGTAAAATGGTCTCCCTCAACCAGTCTCTCTTACAGTCCTGCTGGAGAAGTAAAATGGTCTCCCTCAACCAGTCTCTCTTACAGTCCTGCTGGAGAAGTAAAATGGTCTCCCTCAACCAGTCTCTCTTACAGTCCTGCTGGAGAAGTAAAATGGTCTCCCTCAACCAGTCTCTCTTACAGTCCTGCTGGAGAAGTAAAATGGTCTCCCTCAACCAGTCTCTCTTACAGTCCTGCTGGAGAAGTAAAATGGTCTCCCTCAACCAGTCTCTCTTACAGTCCTGCTGGAGAAGTAAAATGGTCTCCCTCAACCAGTCTCTCTTACAGTCCTGCTGGAGAAGTAAAATGGTCTCCCTCAACCAGTCTCTCTTACAGTCCTGCTGGAGAAGTAAAATGGTCTCCCTCAACCAGTCTCTCTTACAGTCCTGCTGGAGAAGTAAAATGGTCTCCCTCAACCAGTCTCTCTTACAGTCCTGCTGGAGAAGTAAAATGGTCTCCCTCAACCAGTCTCTCTTACAGTCCTGCTGGAGAAGTAAAATGGTCTCCCTCAACCAGTCTCTCTTACAGTCCTGCTGGAGAAGTAAAATGGTCTCCCTCAACCAGTCTCTCTTACAGTCCTGCTGGAGAAGTAAAATGGTCTCCCTCAACCAGTCTCTCTTACAGTCCTGCTGGAGAAGTAAAATGGTCTCCCTCAACCAGTATCTCTTACAGTCCTGCTGGAGAAGTAAAATGGTCTCCCTCAACCAGTCTCTCTTACAGTCCTGCTGGAGAAGTAAAATGGTCTCCCTCAACCAGTCTCTCTTACAGTCCTGCTGGAGAAGTAAAATGGTCTCCCTCAACCAGTCTCTCTTACAGTCCTGCTGGAGAAGTAAAATGGTCTCCCTCAACCAGTCTCTCTTACAGTCCTGCTGGAGAAGTAAAATGGTCTCCCTCAACCAGTCTCTCTTACAGTCCTGCTGGAGAAGTAAAATGGTCTCCCTCAACCAGTCTCTCTTACAGTCCTGCTGGAGAAGTAAAATGGTCTCCCTCAACCAGTCTCTCTTACAGTCCTGCTGGAGAAGTAAAATGGTCTCCCTCAACCAGTCTCTCTTACAGTCCTGCTGGAGAAGTAAAATGGTCTCCCTCAACCAGTCTCTCTTACAGTCCTGCTGGAGAAGTAAAATGGTCTCCCTCAACCAGTCTCTCTTACAGTCCTGCTGGAGAAGTAAAATGGTCTCCCTCAACCAGTCTCTCTTACAGTCCTGCTGGAGAAGTAAAATGGTCTCCCTCAACCAGTCTCTCTTACAGTCCTGCTGGAGAAGTAAAATGGTCTCCCTCAACCAGTCTCTCTTACAGTCCTGCTGGAGAAGTAAAATGGTCTCCCTCAACCAGTCTCTCTTACAGTCCTGCTGGAGAAGTAAAATGGTCTCCCTCAACCAGTCTCTCTTACAGTCCTGCTGGAGAAGTAAAATGGTCTCCCTCAACCAGTCTCTCTTACAGTCCTGCTGGAGAAGTAAAATGGTCTCCCTCAACCAGTCTCTCTTACAGTCCTGCTGGAGAAGTAAAATGGTCTCCCTCAACCAGTCTCTCTTACAGTCCTGCTGGAGAAGTAAAATGGTCTCCCTCAACCAGTCTCTCTTACAGTCCTGCTGGAGAAGTAAAATGGTCTCCCTCAACCAGTCTCTCTTACAGTCCTGCTGGAGAAGTAAAATGGTCTCCCTCAACCAGTCTCTCTTACAGTCCTGCTGGAGAAGTAAAATGGTCTCCCTCAACCAGTCTCTCTTACAGTCCTGCTGGAGAAGTAAAATGGTCTCCCTCAACCAGTCTCTCTTACAGTCCTGCTGGAGAAGTAAAATGGTCTCCCTCAACCAGTCTCTCTTACAGTCCTGCTGGAGAAGTAAAATGGTCTCCCTCAACCAGTCTCTCTTACAGTCCTGCTGGAGAAGTAAAATGGTCTCCCTCAACCAGTCTCTCTTACAGTCCTGCTGGAGAAGTAAAATGGTCTCCCTCAACCAGTCTCTCTTACAGTCCTGCTGGAGAAGTAAAATGGTCTCCCTCAACCGGTCTCTATTAGAGTCCTGCTGGAAAAGTAAAATGGTGTCCCTCAACCAGTCTCTCTTACAGTCCTGCTGGAGAAGTAAAATGGTCTCCCTCAACCGGTCTCTATTAGAGTCCTGCTGGAGAAGTAAAATGGTCTCCCTCAACCAGTCTCTCTTACAGTCCTGCTGGAGAAGTAAAATGGTCTCCCTCAACCAGTCTCTCTTACAGTCCTGCTGGAGAAGTAAAATGGTCTCCCTCAACCAGTCTCTCTTACAGTCCTGCTGGAGAAGTAAAATGGTCTCCCTCAACCAGTCTCTCTTACAGTCCTGCTGGAGATGTAAAATGGTCTCCCTCAACCAGTCTCTCTTATAGTCCTGCTGGAGAAGTAAAATGGTCTCCCTCAACCGGTCTCTATTAGAGTCCTGCTGGAAAAGTAAAATGGTCTCCCTCAACCAGTCTCTCTTACAGTCCTGCTGGAGAAGTAAAATGGTCTCCCTCAACCGGTCTCTATTAGAGTCCTGCTGGAGAAGTAAAATGGTCTCCCTCAACCAGTCTCTCTTACAGTCCTGCTGGAGAAGTAAAATGGTCTCCCTCAACCGGTCTCTTTTAGAGTCCTGCTGGAGAAGTAAAATGGTCTCCCTCAACCAGTCTCTCTTACAGTCCTGCTGGAGAAGTAAAATGGTCTCCCTCAACCAGTCTCTCTTACAGTCCTGCTGGAGAAGTAAAATGGTCTCCCTCAACCAGTCTCTCTTAGAGTCCTGCTGGAGAAGTAAAATGGTCTCCCTCAACCAGTCTCTCTTACAGTCCTGCTGGAGAAGTAAAATGGTCTCCCTCAACCAGTCTCTCTTACAGTCCTGCTGGAGATGTAAAATGGTCTCCCTCAACCAGTCTCTCTTACAGTCCTGCTGGAGAAGTAAAATGGTCTCCCTCAACCAGTCTCTCTTAGAGTCCTGCTGGAGATGTAAAATGGTCTCCCTCAACCAGTCTCTCTTACAGTCCTGCTGGAGAAGTAAAATGGTCTCCCTCAACCAGTCTCTCTTACAGTCCTGTTGGAGATGTAAAATGGTCTCCCTCAACCAGTCTCTCTTACAGTCCTGCTGGAGAAGTAAAATGGTCTCCCTCAACCAGTCTCTCTTACAGTCCTGCTGGAGAAGTAAAATGGTCTCCCTCAACCAGTCTCTCTTACAGTCCTGCTGGAGAAGTAAAATGGTCTCCCTCAACCAGTCTCTCTTACAGTCCTGCTGGAGAAGTAAAATGGTCTCCCTCAACCAGTCTCTCTTACAGTCCTGCTGGAGAAGTAAAATGGTCTCCCTCAACCAGTCTCTCTTACAGTCCTGCTGGAGAAGTAAAATGGTCTCCCTCAACCAGTCTCTCTTACAGTCCTGCTGGAGATGTAAAATGGTCTCCCTCAACCAGTCTCTCGTAGAGTCCTGTTGGAGAGGTAAAATGGTCTTTCTCAACTAGTCTCTCTTACTTGTAGAGGTAAAATGGTCTCCCTCTACCAGTCTTTCCAAATTATCATAGTAGTTGGGCAGTCGCATCTACCCCCAAGACCTAAACAATCCTTACCCCATGAACCCGGGCACCACTGCTAAGGAACCAAATACCCATGACAGAGGTGTTGGTTATCTAATTAATGGGGCGAGGGTACCCATACCCGCCTGCCAATTTATGATCATTAAAAAATATCTTATCTTAATCATACTAAAAGTAGTGTAACTTACACTTCTGTTTTGCGTTTAAAGTTATGAACAAAATAAAATTTAATGTTAGTACTCCCAGGGTGTTATTTCTAACACTGGTATTTATTTCTGTATGTGTTTATGGTAATGGTATGTAATGTTGTATGCGCAGGTCACTCACATTTTCTAAGCAGTGGTGCGCAAACTATCAAGTGCGCGAGCCACCGTTGACTATTCAATATTCAGCGCTTTAGCTGATAAGTCTAGATCGTGCGTGCTTAGAATATTATCTTGTAAGTTTGTTGTGTAATTCGATCACACTTCTTACGGGTTCCTAGTTCGGTAAGCTTGACAACACTGCGACTCTCGGAATGGGCAGATAAATAAACTTCTTATCTCTGGACCCCTCTGATATATGTATATATTTGGGTTCCCATTAATCTCATATTATTCCAAATCTTATCTTTGCTCACATAAAGTGACTGGAACGATTTTTATGATTGCTGGGTTTATTGGGGTATTGATATTTACAAGAAGTGATCAGATATATTATATGATATAACATGTTAAACCTTATCTCGTTTATTTTTGACCCGACCAAACGAGGGTATACTATTCAAATGTAATTAAAGCCGATTTGCAATAAAACAAATAAGTCATAATGTGCAATACTGCACAGAGCCAACAGCACTCATTCTGAATTTCCCTAGATATAATATAATTTACCATAGATATTGTTTAAATCGAAGCAGTCTGATGATGCTCGTTGTTGGGTGAAATCGGTCCAATCAAAAGGTTTTTTAATAAAAAAGTCATTCAAAAGGAATTTCACCATCAATTAACTGTTTCAAAATAAGAAATAAATAAAAGACCACATATACTTTAGAGTAAAAATAATAATAATAATTGGATAATTTGTATAGCGCCGTTTTTGAATTTTGAAAGAACCTAAGTGAAATCCGAACACTAAGATCGTGCATTCGGAATAAACTTCCTAAGATTGATGATCGTGCATTCGGAATAAACAACTTCCCAAGATTGGTGATCGTGCATTCGGAACAAATTTCCTAAGATTGATGGTCGTGCATTCGGAATAAACAACTTCCCAAAATTGGTGATCGTGCATTCGGAATAAACTTCCTAAGATTGATGATCGTGCATTCGGAATAAACAACTTCCCAAGATTGGTGATCGTGCATTCGGTACAAACTTCCTAAGATTGATGGTCGTGCATTCGGAATAAACAACTTCCCAAGATTGGTGATCGTGCATTCGGAACAAACTTCCTAAGATTGATGATCGTGCATTCGGAATAAACAACTTCCCAAGATTGGTGATCGTGCATCCGGAACAAACTTCCTAAGATTGATGATCGTGCATTCGGAACAAACTTCCTAAGATTGGTGATCGTGCATTCGGAATAAACAACTTCCCAAGATTGATGATCGTGCATTCGGAAAAAACTTCCTAAGATTGGTGATTGTGCATTCGGAATAAACTTTCAACGGAATTGAGATGCATAACCAACCCAACAAATTTAGATCCAAACTAAAAATTCACCTTTTCTGACAATCATTTCCATAATTTCGACATTCTACAGTGCTATTTTTTCACACTTTTTATTTATACCCTTAATTGTTGATAAGTTTCAAATAAGTTAGCAAGTCCTAGCAATTCCCTGCCACTAATCATGATAAAGTGAAAGTGCTAGTGATTTACCTACAGACGGAGCCTACCACCATTAGTCCTATATCCTCAGCCAATGCTAATACCCTAATCTGTTAAATGTTGAGCGATGAACCATTTTAACGATTCATTAATAATTCAGTTCATTTCGTTCACTTAAGATATCTAGATATATAAATCTAAATAACCCTAAATATGTATTTATGTAAGTATTGTAAGTCTCTAACTTTAAGCCACACTTGTAAATATGTAGGTGTGTCATTTTAAGTCACTAGTATTAAGTCAGTCACTAACTATAAGTCTTAGATGAAAGTCAGTAATTATAATGAAATCTAATTAGTTGTAAGCCAGGTAGAATATTTGTATTATATATTGATTTTTATTCTTTATTCGTACAAATGTTTTTACTAGATTATCGACTACCGGACTTATACACATGCCTGTATTACGTTAGTCGAAATTCGATGTTTATTGTGTATAATAAATGAATTTACGTACACGGATAAAGATATAGGGATAGTATAAAGTCATATATAAATAAAAAAATCTTAAAATAGGAGCCATAATGAGTACGTACCATATGAAGATAAAAGTAAGTAAAATAAAATAAGAAAAAAATGTGTACTTTATACTATGTATAGACACAGTATGTCAACTATGTATAGATACAGTGTGTGTACTATGTATAGACACAGTATGTGTACTATGTATAGACACAGTGTGTGTACGTTAATTTTCATCCTAAAAATGAAAATGGTTATGTTTATATATGTACCATAATATGTACAAGTACCTGCCTAAAATAATATCGACCCACACTTTTTGGGAATTACCTTTCAACGGTTTCAGAACAATATGGTTAAGTATTTTTTTCTGATTTGGGAATTTTTAATACTAAAAACTGAATTTATACCTAATTTTTTTAGGTTATTTCAAGAAAAGTGTTGTTGTAAATGCTCAACCCCAAATGTTTTATAATTATAAATAGAATCTCAATATTTTACATCAAAACTTTTGATAAATATAACCACTTTCGAATAAACTTCATGATTCTTAATTTGTAAATATTAGTCTCCTGCAAAATTTCATTTTGTGGCTTGAGGGGTTTTACCAAACAAACCATATTGGAATTTTTTTTACCAAAAAATTGTTTTTACATATATATATTTTTTATTTGAAATTTATATTTCTTTTGTTTAAATTTCTTATCGTTAATTTTGGCAATTAAAGTGGAATGGATTTCTAGATTCAATCGTATTTTTGCGCTGGGTCACAATTTATGAACATTTCCTATCTCCCTAGAAATGCCAATTACATCGGTTTAAAACGGTCCAAGTTGAATATAGGGAGACCTTTTCACTCTGAGGCCACAGACACGTCAATGAAACCAATGAGTCCAGGTCGAAGATAGGGAGACCTTTTCACTCTGAGGCCACAGAGAGGTCAATGAAACCGATGAGTCCAGGTCGAAGATAGGGAGACCTTTTAACTCTGAGGCCACAGAGAGGTCAATGAAACCAATGAGTCCAGGCCGAAGATAGGGAGACCTTTCAACATCGAGGACACAGACACGACAATGAAATTGAATAAAACAATATTATGATAATTTGAAAACATTGTTTAATTTCACCAGGGGCAGATGGATTTCAGATGCACTTCGGGGTGGAAGGAGAGACCTCCTCCGGACAGCTCGCACTACAGAAGAAACGAATATGTGAAACTTGAGGCTGGCGAGAGAAATGCCTATCTCGTACGTGATACCATCACCCCATGAGAGACAGCCTAGGTTCTTACTGTCATGTTAACTCTGGTCCTCCATCAATAGGATAAAGTGTTCCCACTTGATATATTATGGGTGAGGCTTTAAATTGGGCTCGGTGTTCACACATGCGGTGAGGTACAGACCAACGAACATGAACAGCGCAATTGATGAGGTCCACAGGTCGACGCCTGACTAGACTAGACTACCTCGCAGACCTTGATGTCCACTCTCACCCCCCTTCATACGAAAGAATAAGAAGAAAAAGACCAGAAGCAAAATTTTAGGAAAAACTTCTATCGGTTTGTTAGCATGGGTTGGTTGCTTTTCTCAGGTGACTAAGTAACAGTGGGTTGTGGTGGTGTGATGTATTGCTGGTTTAGTGGTGTTGGTATTGGTGACAGCGCGCCAGTATGTATTACAATGCGGCTGCCCCTTGGCCCCAAGCTTCCGGGCTTTGTGTGGAAAGTGGAAACCATCCACCGAATTACAATGTGTACACACGGTGTCTTGAAGCTGGTGAATCTACATCCAGTTGCTTTTGTGGTACAACTTTTTTTATTTGTTTTGGAGTATTTACTCCAAAACGTATTACACGAGTATTTACACGGTGTTTGGAAACCCTCGGTGCAATCGGGAAACTGGTGAATCTACTAATCTAGATTTTGTGCTAATTTTTTTTTTTTTGAGTATTCGTTTACGAGAAATTGAATATTCGTCTCCTGTTCCAAACACAACTCTAGATGAAACTTGATATTTCACAGAATAGCATAAGTCACTCTGACGTTAACTAAAATCGCTTCATTAAAATTATGAAGTACATCAACACAAGTTATCATGTACATCAAGATGCATGAAGATGAGGAAATCATGATGTAACACCCATACAACAGCCTACAGTCCGCGTCGGAACAGGAATTCCTAGTGAGGAGGACTGAAAAAAAAACTACTTTACTTTTGTATTTTTTAAATAATTATTAATAAAAACAAATAATGTCAGGTAGAAGAACTCTTTCCAACTTTATTATCTATGAAAAAAATTATAACCAGTCATAAATTAGAAGAATAATTTTAATAATTTTAATCATCTTCATTTTTTAAAGAAAAGTAAAACAAGTATCCCCTGTGGTCGAAGAGTAAGGCTCTCGACTAGCAATCCGAAAGTCGCGGGTAAATTTATCTGATTGATTTGTGTTATTTCACAATTTAATCATTTAAATAGTATTTGCGGCACGTTCCAGAGTGGATGATTATCTCAGTATCGCCCTGGTGGGAGCAGTTGGGACTTTTGTCCGGTTACACATAAAAAACCTCCGCTACGTAATACTAGAAGTCGGGATTTATTTCAGTTCACAAAATGTGGGTCTAACTACCGTATGTATTTTTCATTGCCCAGAATACTAATGAAGGGAATTAATTATTCCGAGTTAGTGGACATCTTCAAATTATTACTAAACAAATACAAAATATTGTTTCTGAGGCAGTTCCGTTATGTATAATAATGTTACGTATATTAAAAGTCCCTAAAATGGACGTTAATAAATAAATCGATTCCGAAGTGGGATTTTTGGACACCTTATAAAATTCGTCGGATCCAATAGTTTTCACCTAAACGTTGTGGATAAAACTGGAAGTTCATTAGATCCCGACTATTTTCTGGGCACCGTGTATACTGTATACTCGTATGTGTACTGATTTCACAATCTAGGTAGATATGTACTATTCTGAAACTCAATCTGACTTGCTTCTTACCATACTAATATAATTATAATGTGTACGGGCTTAGAAAATGGGAAGTAGCCCCGAAAATAGGTATATGATATTTAATTATTGAAGACAATATTAGCGATTTCTAAACGAAAATCTGAAACAGAAAAATCAGAAAAGATACGGTCACATCTAGGACTCGAACCCAGGATCCTTGTCTAGATGTGACCGTATCTTTTCTGATTTTTCTGTTTCAGATTTTCGTTTAGAAATCGCTAATATTGTCTTCAATAATTAAATATTACAATTTGAGGTTTTACTCAATAAAGTTATTCCGAAAAATAAATATATGATATTTTATTGTTTAACCACGGTACTAGCACATAAGTCATTAATTTATCTAATTGGACCTGCAAATTTTGCCTTATTTTTCTCTAAATTACCGTTATTACTATTTTTTTACTAAAGTTTTCGGCTGAAGTTAGCTGCTGCTTTCCATTTTATTGGTGCTCATCAAGTCAGTGTCTTTTATTTAGTCATTGCATTGAATTGCAAGCCTATCGGAGCCGAGATTTAATACCAGAATTAATGAATATAAAATGTATTAAAGGCATTTGATCACATATCTTTTGGTTGTCCTTCTCTAAAGACATATCCTCTTTTCTATAAAGCTTTATTTATTAATTTTCTAACTTAACTTAACTTCTAACTTTCTTAACTTGTAACTTTACTACAAAGAGGAAATCCATAATCTAAAATTGCCTCCCCCCCATTGAACATTTAATATCTTCTAAGTCTGAATTCGATTCCAATCATCCATATTTTATATTAATTTATATTTGACGGCCTCCGTGGTCGAGGGTTAAGGCTCTCGACTAGCAAGCTGGAGGTCGCGGGTTCAAATCCCGGCGTGTGCAAGTGAATTTTACTAACTCTTTTAAAATAATGCATAATATATAAACATATAAAATACTCATTTAATTACTCACCAGTATCGCCCTGACGTAAGACCACCCATTCAGAATTAAAACGTTGATTGAAATGGCTTTGGCCGTGTTTGGTGACCAGATCTGAATAGCCAGGTACTTCCCCATTCATTCGTTGCATTCGAATACGCGTGTTTTTGTCTATATTATATAGATGTCACCTGTGACAAGAAAAATATTATTTTTTAAACAAAAAACATCGCCACGTGCAACACACGCTATTGTTTCTCTATCTGCACAGACAGACTGATCCACAGCAACGCGTGGCGGGGTACAGCTAGTATGTATATAATTTTTGAATTTGCCATATTAAACTAAATTCCCTCTCTCCGTAATTTGAAATGATGGCCCTAATAAAAATAAATAAAGAAGTGTCATTTTAAGGCGCTTCCTGCAAAATTGTCTCATGTGCATCTTACAATGAATAAAAAAACCATGTTGTATAAATCTATGCAAATCTAACTCGAACATCCCAGAAAACATGGGGGCAGAAATCATCTGTTATCTGTGCTATTCTCGAAATACGGAAAATAACAATATTATTGATTTTCTTCTTACGTTTGTTTATATTCAATGACCTGATTACATAAACAGCAAAATCGAACGAAGCGGAGTCAGGGGCGCTTTGGTGACTTTGGTTGAAGTCAGACGATTCTGACATATTATATTGTTTCAATTTAATAGCATTTTCCACATCCTTCTAACTTAATTTTATTCAAAGTTTCTCACTAAAACAAATAAAACCAAAATTTCTTCTAATATTATATTTTTATAACTATGTACTCAATATTATTACAAACTATGTGATTTATGTAACTTTCTTATTTCAAATAAGGAATTAGGTATACCTAGATATTAGGTAATGTCCAAAAAATATAACTATTTCAATAACGATTCTTTTTCCAAATGTGAATAAGAAAGTCAAAATTTCTTTAATAAACACGACAATTTCACATTTCAAAAAAGAATCTTTACTGGTGTATTAAAACGGCCACCATCTTGAAACGTAAACGGAACGTACATACAAATATACAGCTGCAAGCATTTAAAGCTAACAAAACGTTAGAGTTAAAATAGGACTTCGTTACGGAATTACGTACCTTATTGGATTACAGGTGTCTTTTGTTTGAGAAGATTGTAGGGCGGGCGGAGGGGGGTGGCTGGTCCGAACACGGCGCATGCTCAACGGAGTCTGTGCGGAGATCTGATTCGCTAGAGGATTTCACCAATGACGGGGTCCAGAGGGAAGGAAAATGGCAAATGATACGCGAAGGGGTGTGCCAATGCAAAACGAATCTTTGGCGCTTTTTCCTCTCCTACTACCACTAGAGAACAGTGTTGTGGGCGTGTCCGAAGTAAGCTCAATGTGTCCACAAATCTAGTGAAATTATTATAAATCCATTTCATTGTTCATCATGACGACGACGATGTTCATTCAACATCAAAAAGTACCCCGATTGGGGATTCCACAGTCTCATTGGCTCCAGGCGGTTGGGAACAGTTGGGGACTATGACCAGCTGAAAACAATCGCACTTACCACTCTGGAAAGAGGTGTGTAGGTAAACACACAAATATAGGTAATACCTAGACATGTTCATCTAGTTCTGAACCGGGTCGAGAGCCGAGAGACAAGAGCAAAGAGCCAAGAGCCAAGGATCTCTCCGCCACCAGGTTCGCTATGGCAGAGCGTGCTCGCATTGTGTGTTGAATTTGAAGGTGTTCCCGGTGTCACTAATATTGATCCTAATTAAAACAAAGTGCGGCCGGGCGGGGGCGGTGTGGGGGCGGTGTGGGGGCGGTGTGGGTTGTGGGGGAGACACGCAAGGACCGCACCCCGCCGCGCCCTGCCGCAGGGGGGCGGGGGTTGGTCATCATTTGACTATTGTGTGTTACGGCCAACTTGACATTACTAATATTTAGAGACCAGCCTGCGAATACGATGATACCCGTTTGTCTGAATCAAATGTGAAGTTTCATTACTGACTTTTATATTAAGAAACATATTTTATAATATGTTATTTTAAAAACATACGAGTACATAGGCTGGTAGATACTCTCAGTATCGCCCCGGTGTAGAGAATTGAAACGTTGATTGAAATGGCCTCAGCCGTATTTCGTTTTTCTTCTTCCCCATCTCTTTCTCTTCCCCACTACCTCCAGCCTTACAATATACCCCAATTGGGGATGTCGTAGTCCCACTGGCTCTAGACAGGCAGCAGCAGTTGGGAGTCACCTCACTGTCTCATACAAACCTACACTTCTATAATTCCGATTCTTGACAATGACCCGTCCAATGTATATAGTTATTACATAATCATCTAAACATGGGGTTGTTTATTGTCACAGGGTATCCTGCTTTTCGAGGGTAATTGGACCCTGTACCTATATCTATTGGAAGACTAAGATAATAATATTCATAAATTTATTTAAAAAAAAAAACAAAAGACTTCTTTGTCTCTTGCTGGGGTGTTCCCAACTTCTTATACCGTCTTCTTACCCGACATCCTTTCCCCGTTCAAGCCCTCTACATATTCAAATCTTCAACAAATAAGATTCATTGCTTTATGGACAATTTTCTAAGACAATCTCAGAGTTCGATACTGAACAATAGTTCTATTACCGAACTTTACTACCCATTGATTTCCCATGTTGCCCCGCTTAGTATTATACTAAAACCCGGGTACCTAACCTAACCTACCCATAAGTTCATGTCAATTCATTTTAACAAAATTGCCATAAAACCGAGCCTCGTACAAAATAATACCAAGTATAGGTACCTGAGTATAATACATTTAGTTGATAGGTAAAAGCTCCGTGAGGTAACTGTTCCGCGGGAGGGAGTTGGGAGGGTTTGTTGGTCCCTCAGGGGATGATATTTATGTGATTCCTCCTGGCAGCCATGTTGGCAGTTGGCAGTTGGCAGAGGGTCGGGCCGAGCCTCCCTCTGTAAACCTACCCCTTGTCCTCACTACGGCAGCCTCTGATTCTATCACGTTGGTCAGAGTTTTGTAAAAAGGGCTAACTAAAAAAATTCGCCGATATACTTTCTCCCAAATTTATTATTAATTTACTCTTTCTCCATAGATCTAGGGATTTATCCCTATACATGACAACACAGGGGCACAGTGAGAATGTGTTGAAACAAAGTGCCTCGCGGTTTCCGATGTTTATTGGGGATGGGCTTCAGTCACTCGAGTGGGAGGAAGCCTTGCCAGTCTGACCTAAAGCCTCTCAGTAGTGTGCCAGCAGCGTGGCAGTACAGTCTGGCAGTAGAGTCAGCAAGAACTGACCCTCCCTTCACCAGGTGGGGATTTCAGCGAGGGAATGCTGGGTGTTGGCGGTTAGGTGTCTCCAGTTTACGGGGCGCGGGTGAGGCAGGTGTGTCCGGGGGTCAGCAGACAGGAGCGGGCATATTGGGGTGGAATTGTGCAGCGGGAACCGAGCTTATCTGTCGGAAGGTCGTCAGCCCCGGTGATTTTATACCGTATACAATTAAACAGACGTAAAATGGAATGCGCTAACTCAACCCGATAGCGCCGTGTCAGTTATTACAAAGTTTGCCTTTTCTATTCTTTTGACAAGCTGGAATAGACGTAAAATGAAATGCGCTAATTCAACCTGATAGCGCTGCGTCAGTTATTACCAACTTAGTACTGTCATTCATTTTTCTATTTTAAAGACGGCGTTTTCTTCACTTTGTACGAACAATACCAAAAAGTTAACCTTTTTAAAAGTTACAGATTTTAGTGAAAAATAACACCGCTTTTCTACCTGCCCTACTTATTGCTAATAGTTTGTAACAATATAGTTATATTTACGATGCATAACTAATATCTTTATATGAGTATTAACATGGTATTAATTATCAATTAGAAAATCTTTCTGCCGAAACCGCAGTTGAAGCCGCGGTTTTGATGGGATGACCTTTGTATTGGGGCACAGCAGGCTCCTTTGGATTGACTAGCAATGTGCCATTACTCTAACCAAGCAGGATCATTGCGGGATCTATCTTTGAGGATGAGCAAAATGTTAACAATTGTAACTAATTGTTTTGCCAAGGAATCCGCAATGTCATATACCCACATTGAGAGATTAAATTATTGCAATGCACTGTGCTGAAAACCTTAAAAATCTGTTTTTAGTTGAATGAAATATTCTGCCATTAGAATTATTGTAGTATACGTTAATACCTATACCACAGTTAGGAGAGTCTGGAGATTTGGAGCCTTCAGTAAGTAAAAGAAAGGACTTTAGATTAAATAATTTCATTGAACATGGTGTTGACAGTAGTTAACACTATTCAGATGGCTTTTAAGGATACCGATCCTTTTTAAAATTGTTGGGAATAGGGTGACATGGCTATATTTTAATTTGTATAAGTGAAAAAAATCATTTTGGATACTTAAATACTACACTTTTATCTAACTTATACGTTCTCACAATCCAGTTATAAAAACTCAGTTAATACACATACAATTACAATGATCTACTCAGACAAAGGATACATTCATTTGCATAGGTACATCCAAATAAATATTTAATGACGAAAACCAAACAAATAAATATACAAAATCATAAAGTCAGATAAAAGTTCACTCAAATGACAAATAATACAAAGGAACACAAATAGAGACAAAAGTAATACATAATATGATTAGCGCAACATATTTTTTAGCAACATTTTTTTTTGAATGCGTATAAATTATCGACTAAAATGTATACTTCAGCATACTATCTTATTATAAAGTCGACACATTTGAGTCAGATGGTTAAAATAGACGATATTATAAATTATCGACTAAAATGTATACTTCAGCACACTATCTTATTATAAAGTCGACACATTTGAGTCAGATGGTTAAAATAGACGATATTATAAATTATCGACTAAAATGTATACTTCAGCACACTATCTTATTATAAAGTCGACACATTTGAGTCAGATGGTTAAAATAGACGATATTATAAATTATCGACTAAAATGTATACTTCAGCACACTATCTTATTATAAAGTCGACACATTTGAGTCAGATGGTTAAAATAGACGATATTATAAATTATCGACTAAAATGTATACTTCAGCACACTATCTTATTATAAAGTCGACACATTTGAGTCAGATGGTTAAAATAGACGATATTATAAATTATCGACTAAAATGTATACTTCAGCACACTATCTTATTATAAAGTCGACACATTTGAGTCAGATGGTTAAAATAGACGATATTATAAATTATCGACTAAAATGTATACTTCAGCACACTATCTTATTATAAAGTCGACACATTTGAGTCAGATGGTTAAAATAGACGATATTATAAATTATCGACTAAAATGTATACTTCAGCACACTATCTTATTATAAAGTCGACACATTTGAGTCAGATGGTTAAAATAGACGATATTATAAATTATCGACTAAAATGTATACTTCAGCACACTATCTTATTATAAAGTCGACACATTTGAGTCAGATGGTTAAAATAGACGATATTTTAAATTATCGACTAAAATGTATACTTCAGCACACTATCTTATTATAAAGTCGACACATTTGAGTCAGATGGTTAAAATAGACGATATCATAAATTATCGACTAAAATGTATACTTCAGCACACTATCTTATTATAAAGTCGACACATTTGAGTCAGATGGTTAAAATAGACGATATTATAAATTATCGACTAAAATGTATACTTCAGCACACTATCTTATTATAAAGTCGACACATTTGAGTCAGATGGTTAAAATAGACGATATTATAAATTATCGACTAAAATGTATACTTCAGCACACTATCTTATTATAAAGTCGACACATTTGAGTCAGATGGTTAAAATAGACGATATTATAAATTATCGACTAAAATGTATACTTCAGCACACTATCTTATTATAAAGTCGACACATTTGAGTCAGATGGTTAAAATAGACGATATTATAAATTATCGGCTAAAATGTATACTTCAGCACACTATCTTATTATAAAGTCGACACATTTGAGTCAGATGGTTAAAATAGACGATATTATAAATTATCGACTAAAATGTATACTTCAGCACACTATCTTATTATAAAGTCGACACATTTGAGTCAGATGGTTAAAATAGACGATATTATAAATTATCGACTAAAATGTATACTTCAGCACACTATCTTATTATAAAGTCGACACATTTGAGTCAGATGGTTAAAATAGACGATATTATAAATTATCGACTAAAATGTATACTTCAGCACACTATCTTATTATAAAGTCGACACATTTGAGTCAGATGGTTAAAATAGACAATATTATAAATTATCGACTAAAATGTATACTTCAGCACACTATCTCATTATAAAGTCGACACATTTGAGTCAGATTTTTAAAATAGACGATATTATAAATTATCGACTAAAATGTATACTTCAGCACACTATCTTATTATAAAGTCGACACATTTGAGTCAGATGGTTAAAATAGACGATATTATAAATTATCGACTAAAATGTATACTTCAGCACACTATCTTATTATAAAGTCGACACATTTGAGTCAGATGGTTAAAATAGACGATATTATAAATTATCGACTAAAATGTATACTTCAGCACACTATCTTATTATAAAGTCGACACATTTGAGTCAGATGGTTAAAATAGACGATATTATAAATTATCGACTAAAATGTATACTTCAGCACACTATCTTATTATAAAGTCGACACATTTGAGTCAGATGGTTAAAATAGACGATATTATAAATTATCGACTAAAATGTATACTTCAGCACACTATCTTATTATAAAGTCGACACATTTGAGTCAGATTTTTAAAATAGACGATATTATAAATTATCGACTAAAATGTATACTTCAGCACACTATCTTATTATAAAGTCGACACATTTGAGTCAGATTTTTAAAATAGACGATATTATAAATTATCGACTAAAATGTATACTTCAGCACACTATCTTATTATAAAGTCGACACATTTGAGTCAGATGGTTAAAATAGACGATATTATAAATTATCGACTAAAATGTATACTTCAGCACACTATCTTATTATAAAGTCGACACATTTGAGTCAGATGGTTAAAATAGACGATATTATAAATTATCGACAAAAATGTATACTTCAGCACACTATCTTATTATAAAATCGACACGTTTGAGTCAAATGGTTAAAATAGACGATATTATAAATTATCGGCTAAAATGTATACTTCAGCACACTATCTTATTATAAAGTCGACACATTTGAGTCAGATGGTTAAAATAGACGATATTATAAATTATCGACTAAAATGTATACTTCAGCACACTATCTTATTATAAAGTCGACACATTTGAGTCAGATGGTTAAAATAGACGATATTATAAATTATCGACTAAAATGTATACTTCAGCACACTATCTTATTATAAAGTCGACACGTTTGAGTCAGATGGTTAAAATAGACGATATTATAAATTATCGACTAAAATGTATACTTCAGCACACTATCTTATTATAAAGTCGACACATTTGAGTCAGATGGTTAAAATAGACGATATTATAAATTATCGGCTAAAATGTATACTTCAGCACACTATCTTATTATAAAGTCGACACATTTGAGTCAGATGGTTAAAATAGACGATATTATAAATTATCGACTAAAATGTATACTTCAGCACACTATCTTATTATAAAGTCGACACATTTGAGTCAGATGGTTAAAATAGACGATATTATAAATTATCGACTAAAATGTATACTTCAGCACACTATCTTATTATAAAGTCGACACATTTGAGTCAGATGGTTAAAATAGACGATATTATAAATTATCGACTAAAATGTATACTTCAGCACACTATCTTATTATAAAGTCGAAACATTTGAGTCAGATGGTTAAAATAGACGATATTATAAATTATCGACTAAAATGTATACTTCAGCACACTATCTTATTATAAAGTCGACACATTTGAGTCAGATGGTTAAAATAGACGATATTATAAATTATCGACTAAAATGTATACTTCAGCACACTATCTTATTATAAAGTCGACACATTTGAGTCAGATGGTTAAAATAGACGATATTATAAATTATCGACTAAAATGTATACTTCAGCACACTATCTTATTATAAAGTCGACACATTTGAGTCAGATGGTTAAAAAATAGACGATATTATAAATTATCGACTAAAATGTATACTTCAGCACACTATCTTATTATAAAGTCGACACATTTGAGTCAGATGGTTAAAATAGACGATATTATAAATTGTCGACTAAAATGTATACTTCAGCACACTATCTTATTATAAAGTCGACACATTTGAGTCAGATGGTTAAAATAGACGATATTATAAATTATCGACTAAAATGTATACTTCAGCACACTATCTTATTATAAAGTCGAAACATTTGAGTCAGATGGTTAAAATAGACGATATTATAAATTATCGACTAAAATGTATACTTCAGCACACTATTTTATTATAAAGTCGACACATTTGAGTCAGATGTTTAAAATAGACGATATTATAAATTATCGACTAAAATGTATACTTCAGCACACTATCTTATTATAAAGTCGACACATTTGAGTCAGATGGTTAAAATAGACGATATTGTAAATTATCGACTAAAATGTATACTTTAGCACACTAACTTATTATAAAGTCGACACATTTGAGTCAGATGGTTAAAATAGACGATATTATAAATTATCGACTAAAATGTATACTTCAGCACACTATCTTATTATAAAGTCGACACATTTGAGTCAGATGGTTAAAATAGACGATATTATAAATTATCGACTAAAATGTATACTTCAGCACACTATCTTATTATAAAGTCGACACATTTGAGTCAGATGGTTAAAATAGACGATATTATAAATTATCGACTAAAATGTATACTTCAGCACACTATCTTATTATAAAGTCGACACATTTGAGTCAGATGGTTAAAATAGACGATATTATAAATTATCGACTAAAATGTATACTTCAGCACACTATCTTATTATAAAGTCGACATATTTGAGTCAGAAGGTTAAAATAGACGATATTATAAATTATCGACTAATATGTATACTTCAGCACACTTTCTTATTATAAAGTCGACACATTTGAGTCAGATGGTTAAAATAGACGATATTATAAATTATCGGCTAAAATGTATACTTCAGCACACTATCTTATTATAAAGTCGACACATTTGAGTCAGATGGTTAAAATAGACGATATTATAAATTATCGACTAAAATGTTTACTTCAGCACACTATCTTATTATAAAGTCGACACATTTGAGTCAGATGGTTAAAATAGACGATATTATAAATTATCGACTAAAATGTATACTTCAGCACACTATCTTATTATAAAGTCGACACATTTGAGTCAGATGGTTAAAATAGACGATATTATAAATTATCGACTAAAATGTATACTTCAGCACACTATCTTATTATAAAGTCGACACATTTGAGTCAGATGGTTAAAATAGACGATATTATAAATTATCGGCTAAAATGTATACTTCAGCACACTATCTTATTATAAAGTCGACACATTTGAGTCAGATGGTTAAAATAGACGATATTATAAATTATCGACTAAAATGTATACTTCAGCACACTATCTTATTATAAAGTCGACACATTTGAGTCAGATGGTTAAAATAGACGATATTATAAATTATCGACTAAAATGTATACTTCAGCACACTATCTTATTATAAAGTCGACACATTTGAGTCAGATGGTTAAAATAGACGATATTATAAATTATCGACTAAAATGTATACTTCAGCACACTATCTTATTATAAAGTCGAAACATTTGAGTCAGATGGTTAAAATAGACGATATTATAAATTATCGACTAAAATGTATACTTCAGCACACTATCTTATTATAAAGTCGACACATTTGAGTCAGATTTTTAAAATAGACGATATTATAAATTATCGACTAAAATGTATACTTCAGCACACTATCTTATTATAAAGTCGACACATTTGAGTCAGATGGTTAAAATAGACGATATTATAAATTATCGACTAAAATGTATACTTCAGCACACTATCTTATTATAAAGTCGACACATTTGAGTCAGATGGTTAAAATAGACGATATTATAAATTATCGCCTAAAATGTATACTTCAGCACACTATCTTATTATAAAGTCGACACATTTGAGTCAGATGGTTAAAATAGACGATATTATAAATTATCGACTAAAATGTATACTTCAGCACACTATCTTATTATAAAGTCGACACATTTGAGTCAGATGGTTAAAATAGACGATATTATAAATTATCGACTAAAATGTATACTTCAGCACACTATCTTATTATAAAGTCGACACATATGAGTCAGATGGTTAAAATAGACGATATTATAAATTATCGACTAAAATGTATACTTCAGCACACTATCTTATTATAAAGTCGACACATTTGAGTCAGATGGTTAAAATAGACGATATTATAAATTATAGACTAAAATGTATACTTCAGCACACTATCTTATTATAAAGTCGACACATTTGAGTCAGATGGTTAAAATAGACGATATTATAAATTATCGACTAAAATGTATACTTCAGCACACTATCTTATTATAAAGTCGACACATTTGAGTCAGATGGTTAAAATAGACGATATTATAAATTATCGACTAAAATGTATACTTCAGCACACTATCTTATTATAAAGTCGACACATTTGAGTCAGCTGGTTAAAATAGACGATATTATAAATTATCGACTGAAATGTATACTTCAGCACACTATCTTATTATAAAGTCGACACATTTGAGTCAGATGGTTAAAATAGACGATATTATAAATTATCGACTAAAATGTATACTTCAGTACACTATCTTATTATAAAGTCGACACATTTGAGTCAGATGGTTAAAAAATAGACGATATTATAAATTATCGACTAAAATGTATACTTCAGCACACTATTTTATTATAAAGTCGACACATTTGAGTCAGATGGTTAAAATAGACGATATTATAAATTATCGACTAAAATGTATACTTCAGCACACTATCTTATTATAAAGTCGACACATTTGAGTCAGATGGTTAAAATAGACGATATTATAAATTATCGACTAAAATGTATACTTCAGCACACTATCTTATTATAAAGTCGAAACATTTGAGTCAGATGGTTAAAATAGACGATATTATAAATTATCGACTAAAATATATACTTCAGCACACTATCTTATTATAAAGTCGACACATTTGAGTCAGATGTTTAAAATAGACGATATTATAAATTATCGACTAAAATGTATACTTCAGCACACTATCTTATTATAAAGTCGACACATTTGAGTCAGATGGTTAAAATAGACGATATTATAAATTATCGACTAAAATGTATACTTCAGCACACTATCTTATTATAAAGTCGACACATTTGAGTCAGATGGTTAAAATAGACGATATTATAAATTATAGACTAAAATGTATACTTCAGCACACTATCTTATTATAAAGTCGACACATTTGAGTCAGATGGTTAAAATAGACGATATTATAAATTATCGACTAAAATGTATACTTCAGCACACTATCTCATTATAAAGTCGACACATTTGAGTCAGATGGTTAAAATAGACGATATTATAAATTATCGACTAAAATGTATACTTCAGCACACTATCTTATTATAAAGTCGACACATTTGAGTCAGATGGTTAAAATAGACGATATTATAAATTATCGACTAAAATGTATACTTCAGCACACTATCTTATTATAAAGTCGACATATTTGAGTCAGAAGGTTAAAATAGACGATATTATAAATTATCGACTAATATGTATACTTCAGCACACTATCTTATTATAAAGTCGACACATTTGAGTCAGATGGTTAAAATAGACGATATTATAAATTATCGACTAAAATGTATACTTCGCACACAATCTTATTATAAAGTCGACACATTTGACTCAGATGGTTAAAATAGACGATATTATAAATTATCGACTAATATGTATACTTCAGCACACTATCTTATTATAAAGTCGACACATTTGAGTCAGATGGTTAAAATAGACGATATTATAAATTATCGACTAATATGTATACTTCAGCACACTATCTTATTATAAAGTCGACACATTTGAGTCAGATGGTTAAAATAGACGATATTATAAATTATCGACTAATATGTATACTTCAGCACACAATCTTATTATAAAGTCGACACATTTGACTCAGATGGTTAAAATAGACGATATTATAAATTATCGACTAATATGTATACTTCAGCACACTATCTTATTATAAAGTCGACACATTTGAGTCAGATGGTTAAAATAGACGATATTATAAATTATCGACAAAAATGTATACTTCAGCACACTATCTTATTATAAAATCGACACGTTTGAGTCAAATGGTTAAAATAGACGATATTATAAATTATCGGCTAAAATGTATACTTCAGCACACTATCTTATTATAAAGTCGACACATTTGAGTCAGATGGTTAAAATAGACGATATTATAAATTATCGACTAAAATGTATACTTCAGCACACTATCTTATTATAAAGTCGACACATTTGAGTCAGATGGTTAAAATAGACGATATTATAAATTATCGACTAAAATGTATACTTCAGCACACTATCTTATTATAAAGTCGACACGTTTGAGTCAGATGGTTAAAATAGACGATATTATAAATTATCGACTAAAATGTATACTTCAGCACACTATCTTATTATAAAGTCGACACATTTGAGTCAGATGGTTAAAATAGACGATATTATAAATTATCGGCTAAAATGTATACTTCAGCACACTATCTTATTATAAAGTCGACACATTTGAGTCAGATGGTTAAAATAGACGATATTATAAATTATCGACTAAAATGTATACTTCAGCACACTATCTTATTATAAAGTCGACACATTTGAGTCAGATGGTTAAAATAGACGATATTATAAATTATCGACTAAAATGTATACTTCAGCACACTATCTTATTATAAAGTCGACACATTTGAGTCAGATGGTTAAAATAGACGATATTATAAATTATCGACTAAAATGTATACTTCAGCACACTATCTTATTATAAAGTCGACACATTTGAGTCAGATGGTTAAAATAGACGATATTATAAATTATCGGCTAAAATGTATACTTCAGCACACTATCTTATTATAAAGTCGACACATTTGAGTCAGATGGTTAAAATAGACGATATTATAAATTATCGACTAAAATGTATACTTCAGCACACTATCTTATTATAAAGTCGACACATTTGAGTCAGATGGTTAAAATAGACGATATTATAAATTATCGACTAAAATGTATACTTCAGCACACTATCTTATTATAAAGTCGACACATTTGAGTCAGATGGTTAAAATAGACGATATTATAAATTATCGACTAAAATGTATACTTCAGCACACTATCTTATTATAAAGTCGACACATTTGACTCAGATGGTTAAAATAGACGATATTATAAATTATCGACTAAAATGTATACTTCAGTACACTATCTTATTATAAAGTCGACACATTTGAGTCAGATGGTTAAAATAGACGATATTATAAATTATCGACTAAAATGTATACTTCAGCACACTATCTTATTATAAAGTCGACACATTTGAGTCAGATGGTTAAAATAGACGATATTATAAATTATCGACTAAAATGTATACTTCAGCACACTATCTTATTATAAAGTCGACACATTTGAGTCAGATGGTTAAAATAGACGATATTATAAATTATCGACTAAAATGTATACTTCAGCACACTATCTTATTATAAAGTCGACACATTTGACTCAGATGGTTAAAATAGACGATATTATAAATTATCGACTAATATGTATACTTCAGCACACTATCTTATTATAAAGTCGACACATTTGAGTCAGATGGTTAAAAAATAGACGATATTATAAATTATCGACTAAAATGTATACTTCAGCACACTATCTTATTATAAAGTCGACACATTTTAGTCAGATGGTTAAAATAGACGATATTATAAATTATCAACTAAAATGTATACTTCAGCACACTATCTTATTATAAAGTCGACACATTTGAGTCAGATGGTTAAAATAGACGATATTATAAATTATCGACTAAAATGTATACTTCAGCACACAATCTTATTATAAAGTCGACACATTTGACTCAGATGGTTAAAATAGACGATATTATAAATTATCGACTAATATGTATACTTCAGCACACTATCTTATTATAAAGTCGACACATTTGAGTCAGATGGTTAAAATAGACGATATTATAAATTATCGACTAAAATGTATACTTCAGCACACTATCTTATTATAAAGTCGACACATTTGAGTCAGATGGTTAAAATAGACGATATTATAAATTATCGACTAAAATGTATACTTCAGCACACAATCTTATTATAAAGTCGACACATTTGACTCAGATGGTTAAAATAGACGATATTATAAATTATCGACTAATATGTATACTTCAGCACACTATCTTATTATAAAGTCGACACATTTGAGTCAGATGGTTAAAATAGACGATATTATAAATTATCGACTAATATGTATACTTCAGCACACTATCTTATTATAAAGTCGACACATTTGAGTCAGATGGTTAAAATAGACGATATTATAAATTATCGACTAAAATGTATACTTCAGCACACAATCTTATTATAAAGTCGACACATTTGACTCAGATGGTTAAAATAGACGATATTATAAATTATCGACTAATATGTATACTTCAGCACACTATCTTATTATAAAGTCGACACATTTGAGTCAGATGGTTAAAATAGACGATATTATAAATTATCGACTAAAATGTATACTTCAGCACACTATCTTATTATAAAGTCGACACATAGAGTCAGATGGTTAAAATAGACGATATTATAAATTATCGACTAAAATGTATACTTCAGCACACTATCTTATTATAAAGTCGACACATTTGAGTCAGATGGTTAAAATAGACGATATTATAAATTATCGACTAAAATGTATACTTCAGCACACTATCTTATTATAAAGTCGACACATTTGAGTCAGATGGTTAAAATAGACGATATTATAAATTATCGACTAAAATGTATACTTCAGCACACTATCTTATTATAAAGTCGACACATTTGAGTCAGATGGTTAAAATAGACGATATTATAAATTATCGACTAAAATGTCTACTTCAGTACACTATCTTATTGACCGGTCAGTGGTTGAGTGGGCATAGCGCTTGGGTCTCACCCGAGCGTCGCGTGTTCGATTCCTCGGCTGGCTAAGTCCTCCATATTTTTATTATTATCACAAGCAACATTTTCGGCTTTCTGTGGTGGTAGTAGGAGATTTTCAAACATTGTTGGGTTATTCGTATCCCGGGAATGTTTGTCTTTCTTTAGAAAAAAAAAAAAAAAATAGTCGACACATTTGGGTCGGATGGTTAAAATAGACGATATTATAAAAATCTAATTTTCAAACGCGGCTGACTTTATATTTCGGTGTTTTATTGTTCACTAAAATCATAGGTTAGTAAATATTAATAATTATATTCAGGGAAAAAATACTTCAACAGCCTACCCGAAAATATCAGCAATCGAAAACGATAAACACCTACTAAAAGCGATTAAGGAGAAGTTCAATGTAAAAATACCAAAATGATGAAACTATCTTCTTAAATTGATAAATTTTTATTTGTTTACTAACAAATATTTTTTAATATTCATATTTCCTAAAATCATAACTAAAAACACTAAATATTCTTCATCTTGATGCTCACCACTCTTCTAAACACAATCCACAGCTTCTATAGAAGAGAAACATAAAAAAAATCAAAAGCAGTGAAATCTAATTTAATGAATTATTTACTTAAGTTAACATTTATTAGCATTCTTATTTAATTTAATTGTTGCTTTATTTAGTTTTAAAAATACATTTGTGCATAAAACTTTATAAACATATAAAAACTTTTTTTACAGCATTTAGGTATAACCCACGAAAAGCTGCAAGCACCAAAGCAAAATGTTAAAGTAAAGCTTCTTTAACATCCGTCGCGTCGGTAGTTCACTATATATCTTGAAGCCTTTAGAATAAAGATTATTTTGGGTTTCCGGCAAACTTGTTTTAGGAAGTTTAAAATATCCATAGCTTATCGTGGGGTAGCCATGTATTTCAAAATTTAAATTTAAATTCTCAAACATGTATTTCGGGAGCATCTTATTTTTGAGCTTAAATATAAATATTAAGATGTTGTAAATTATACTCTGTCTCGCACTTAACATACCTAGTTGTTTCTGCACATTAATTATCTTAGTTTGTCTACTACAATTCAACACTGCTCCCATGCCTCTATTTTGAATTATTTGCAATTGGTTTATATGTGTTTGATTGCACAAGAAAAGTACACTACAGTGGTAATTTAAATGAGATGCCACTATACTATTATAAACTAATTTCCTTATAATTCCGTCTAATTTATTTCTCATTATTTTTAAAAAGTTAACCCTTTTGCCATTTTCTTAGCTAATAACTCAAAGTTAGAGTTGAATTTGAGTTGATTGTCTGTTATAATTCCTAAGTATTTGATTTCCTCTACTTTCTCTATTTATCTATGATTATTTTGTCTTGTCCGTTTAATTTTTTACCTATTACCATGCATTTAATTTTTGTTGCATTTAGTTTTAATTTGTTTACCTTTAACCACATATAGAAATTTGACCGAGGTAGTAATGTATTTTAAGCATAGCTTCCTCAAAATGATTTCCTGTTATTCATAAAAGAGTATCATCTGCAAAAAGTTTGATTGAACAGTATTTTAAGCACTGTACTATATCGTTGATAAATAATATAAATAGTAGTGGCCCGAATACAGATCCTTGTTGGACTTCCAGGTTCACTGGCTGTTCCTCCGATATGGCGTCTCCAAATTTGGTTTTTTGTATTTCAATTTTTCAGATAGTATTTAAACCATTATAGTTAATTTCCAACTATTTTTTGGGTATTAATATGCTCCTGTACTCCTGTCTATTGTTTCGGAAATCAATAAACACTGCTATTGTACACTTATTTTGGTCCACGCTTGTTTTCCATTCATTCATTACATAATTTATGGCTGTTTCACATGAATATTTGTTTCTAAAACCAGATTTCTGTATAATGATTTATTGTCTTCTTTTCTTAGTAACATATAGAGATAATGATATCCTCACTGGGATCTGCCGTGCTGAGGATTTAATTTACATATTATAATTTAATTATAAGAAATTAATATTACAACAAAGTATGTAAAATATGTTTACTAAGCTTCTCTTTTTAACAACGGATTCTAGCAATTGTTCGAATTTGGTAAGCAATTTATTCGTCTAAAACCTTCAAATTGTCTTTCGTTTATGATTTTCGGAATTGGCGTTATTAAAGATGTTTTCCATGAGTTTAGGATGATTCCTTTCATCAGTTCATTCATTTATAATATCCACTAAGAGAAATCCTACGAGTATATCTCATAGTTTACATGTTACATGTTCGTAAAGTATAATTGCTTGGAGGTGGATAATGTAAGATGATGTAGATATTGTAAGATTATTGGGGACCAAACGACTGGTATAACAAAAGTAATATTATACATGTTAATATAATATCGAAAGAAAAACTAAATCTTTATAAACTAAATAAATTTATTATAGGTATACCTTGCGGAAAAGGAGCTGTCGGACTTAGTCACTGCAGGTACTGTCGGCCGCTATCATTCTACCATTTTATATTTGTATTCAAATTGAACTCCGTCGAAAGATGAATGTGACTAGTTTGCCAAAGTCTAACATTATGTTATGCTCATCACATCACAATAATTACTAACGTTGTTATTATTATTCCCGCCCTTCTTGTTTTATATTTTCTATTGCTTGCCGGTCGGGGTGACCTATTTACACATTAAATAATTGCATTGATGTCCAATTAAAAGTTTATTAATTAGATGAAAAAGTACTTTCTTTTTAACCATTTTATTATAGTTTCGGTTATATTATATCTAAACCTTCTTCAGGACAATATTAATGACGGAGCAGAATGAAGTCAGGTTTTAACTGGACCATTTGGAATTTCATCTGCCTAAATTTGTTTGTTATGTTCCGGTTCCAGTTGAAGATGGTGGCCTTGTAGGATACTACCTTTTTATCCCGCCAGAGTTAGGACCGTGGTTACTACTAATATTATGAATTTATTTATCGACATACTTTAATCTATGATAGCATAAATAAGTATTTACCGTTCGCAACTCATAACGTTATTTCGATCATTATTGTAAAAATATAAAACAATACGCCATATCTCTTGTTTAAAATGTGAATACCGTACAAGAGTATTACTGTCCAAATGTCCTGAGCCAGCAGGACTATGGCATCCTCAATCTGGGCAGGTTGTGAGGCTAAAGGTAGTGGGGAATGGAAGGAGTTGGGAAAAAAGGTTAAAAAGCACCAAGTCCGGCCCTATTCTGACGCAATTGGAGCAGCCCACTCCGTGCGCTGATAATTCCTAACTTGGTGGAGAGGAGAGACGAACCCCTTTTTCCTCGTGGGGCCGTTAAGGAACCAAGGAGGATTAGAGAGAAAAGATGAGGCCCTCTTCTCTCGTTGGTCCTTCAGGGAACCAATGAGGAGTGGAGAGGAGAGATGAGGCCCTTTTTCCTCGTGGGGCAGTCAAGAAACCGAGGAGGAGTGGAGAGGAGAGATGAGGCCATGTTCCCTTGTGGGGCCTTTAGGGAACCAATTGAGAAGACACATTGTGGAACCAGGAGACAGCCTGTTAATGAGGTAAAATGGGAGATAGCACAATGGGCCTATGGCCTAAGTGCTCACGGGAACTATGTGTAAACCGTCCAAAGTTGAAAGTATGTCCAAAGCTATTTCAAGCAAAATTCTGATTCTGAATGTGATATGTATTGCTATGGCAGTCCTGATGCGTCGCTTTGGAGATAATAAAAATGTGTAAGAGTGTCAATAAACGTCATAGGTCTGAGTCAACAGTCTATTATTCGATATAACAGAATGGTGGTCTTTTGAGAGCAGGACGATACTGATAGATCTGATAGATACTGATAGATATGTAGTATCTACCCACTTTTGCTTGTTTCATCTTTATTTTGTAACATTAACTCCACACGGAAGGCCCGGAGGGTATTTTGAAGTAAAGGAAGGTGAGGAAGCTCTGGGAAGAAAAAGGCATGAGCGATGGGAAGGAATCTGGGGGGTCAGTGTGTCCAGGAGTGACGTACGAATCCATCCCTCGCAATGCAGTTCGAGGCATTGGGTCACCTGCTATCCAAACCTGGACCAACCTCACCCCATGAACCTGGGCACCCCTGCTAAGAACCACTCGGGCTGACCTATGGCAGAGGTGTTGATTACCCATTGACTGGTTCCCGGGCGGTAATATTGTTAATTAAGAAGACTTGCTAGTTTGGCGAACCCGGGTAGTAACACCAGTTATTTTAACTCAAAATATGAGGTTAGCATATTTTAGTTTAATCGCCCACTCTTATATAATGTGAACGAAGAGCACAGAGATATAAGGATAACAAGACAGAGGCTCCAAGCAACTCAAGAGTCAAGCGCTGATAATACCTAGCGGCCGGCGCATAATATTGGGTTTTTAGAGCTAATCGGGTGATCTCCAACCTCCTGAACCCTCGGTGCATTTACAGATAATATGCGCCATTCTATCTCAATACATAACTTATACCTCTCTGACTTTGTAACGGTGTCAGTGGTGAAAGTGTAAAGGGGGCTGTCTGGAATGGTTGGCGTGACATCAACAACGCCAAATCAAATATGGCATATTTTAAATCTTTATTCAAATTTATTCGCTATTTATTTATTTATTTATAACATAAATAAATCATTGCCGCGCATCGTTTTACAGTTTCTTTGAACTGTAAACCATAGGGCCTAGGTAAGGTAGAAACTCAAAGTGGGTTTGCCAATATTAACGTCTTTCCACAATAATTCACAATTTATTCCCAAGAAGGCTATAATAAAATACCTCATAAATAAATATTTTTATGGGCCGCGCATCGTTTTACAGTTTCTTTTAACTGCGAGCCATAAGGCTACTAGGTAAGGTAGGAACTCAAAGTGGGATTGCCAATATTAATGTCTTTCCGCAATAATTCATAATTTAGTCACAAGAAGGCTATAATAACGTACCTCATAAATAAATATTAATGTTAGCTTTTATTATTCCATTTTATAATTTCTTTAACAAATTTCACTTCTTTATTAATAATGTTCCACTGAATTATTATATTGACGTATATCACATGTTTGTAAAAGCCCTTAAAATTGAGTGAACAATATAACTAAATAATTTATGAGAAATAATACGACAGTTCAAAAAGGAAACATCTTGCAAGAATCGTTATTTTTTCCGCTGATACAAAAGATTATTGTTTTCACATTATTTCTGTCAGATTTGTCAAATCTTTGACATCCTTTGGTGCCAGATTAAACATTTCCTTCCAAAGTTTAAATCTTGAAATGGATACATGCGGTTCCCTTAGTATTATTAAATTAATGAGACTTGAGATTAGAAGATTGGTTGAAATAATATTATTCTCATATTTCACGGAGAATTCCTTATCAATAAACACATTACTAAAAGTTCAAAACGTCAAATAAAGATTTATTATAAAATATAAATATGATGTAATGCTTTGCAATAGATCTATGGAAGAATTCTTAAAATTGTGTCAGATATTGTAAATGAATCACACCATTCCCCACTGCGCTGTTTAGGAGAAGGGGAGGTGAAGAGCATAAATAAACCACCCACGTGAAGAGAATTGCCGCCCAACTCTGTCTTGGCTCTGCACGTACACTTCAGGGCGGCGGTACCACGCGCCACTCCAGTCTATTATTGCCATCAATTTCTGCGAGGTTCCCTTTTTATTTTAGTAGGTACTGTAGCATGGGAAAATATGTTATAATATATTATGTACATCGTGTGTAATGTTATCGAATACCAAAACAAACACGAAATTGTAATTGAAGCTAAAGATAATAATACAAAAAATTGGTCAACAATAAATGAGATAATAAATAAAAATAAGAATTACAAGCAAATATCTGAAATCACAGATGAAAAAAACATATATAATGTAGATAAATACACGAAAAATGCATTAACTATTAACGTAAAAACCCAAAGGGCATAAATAAATATTATTCTAGACTTTCGTTTCGACGAGTGCAAATATATTACTTTGAAATTATGTATTTGAGAACGCGATTTTTATTGGGAAGATCACTCATTTCGCTTTATAGGAATTACAATTTTTTTTTATTAGTAAGATCTCACTCATTTCGCTTTATAGGAATTACAAGATTTTTTTTTTATAAGGAAGATCACTCATTTCGCTTTATAGGAATTACAAGATTTTTTATATTAGTAAGATCACTCATTTCGCTATATAGGAATTACAAGATTTTTTTATTAGTAAGATCACTCATTTCGCTTTATAGGAATTACATTTTTTTTATTAGTAAGATCTCACTCATTTCGCTTTATAGGAATTACAAGATTTTTATATTAGTAAGATCACTCATTTCGCTATATAGGAATTACAAGATTTTTTTATTAGTAAGATCACTCATTTCGCTTTATAGGAATTACAAGATTTTTTTATTAGGAAGATCACTCATTTCGCTTTATAGGAATTACAAGATTTTTTTATTGGGAAGATCACTCATTTCGCTTTATAGGAATTACAATTTTTTTATTAGTAAGATCTCACTCATTTCGCTTTATAGGAATTACAATTTTTTTATTAGTAAGATCACTCATTTCGCTTTATAGGAATTACAAGATTTTTTTATAAGGAAGATCACTCATTTCGCTTTATAGGAATTACAAGATTTTTTTATTGGGAAGATCACTCATTTCGCTTTATAGGAATTACAAGATTTTTTTATTGGGAAGATCACTCATTTCGCTTTCTAGGAATTACAAGATTTTTTCGTATTTCTTTACCATGTATAACATTAATAACATTAGTGAGAGAGAAAACATTTCTTTGTATTCATAAATAAGACAGATGTATAATTTTTTTTTATAAATATGTAAAAAAAATATTTGTTAAGACGGTACAATTTAGACACGAAAAAAGTGTCAGCCGGCGTCGGGCGTACTGCGGCGATTCGCTGTGTACCTCCGTGGAACACTAAGGGCCCGTTCCCACTTCCGTTTTAAAAACGGAGGCGGGTCCCGTTTTAAAAACGGATGCCCTAGTGGCTGTAGTGGATGTATGGAGCTGTTCACACTTGTCGTCTAGTCGTTCCGGCAGAGTCCCCGTCACACCCCGACCCCTCCCCGCCCGCTCGCAGTCGCAAGGAAGCAGGCACGCTGCGTGCTTGTATTTAACAAAACTACAATAATGGATAAGGAAATAAATCCCGAAAATTTAATACCACTGGTCGAAGAAAGAGTATAGTAATATTTTATTTTTAACTAAATAAAAACAAAACACTTGGTGTCACAACTTTTGTATATGAAAATTAATATTTTAATTTTTTAAAGTTTACTTTTTTAAAATTTTAAAGCTTTAATGAAATGCACGATGCACGGAAGAGCGTATTAGTTTAAAAAAATATTTGAGTTGTTATTGTTTTCTTACTTTAAAATATCGATAGCCTTTCTTCACGACAAATGCACTCTCTCAATTTTGTATTTTGATATGTTAAGCTCTCTGAAACTCATTCCAGTAGACAGTGGCGTAGCTAGGTAACCAAGGGCCCTGGGGCAAATTAAAAAATGGGGCCCCACTGCTCTGTAAGCTGATTAGGTTTTATCAAATAAAAATATGAAATATACAAACACTTCAAAAATGCTAAGCTACAAGCTCTTTTTTGTGCACTGCAGACTGCAGGGCAGGTAATAAAAATATTAAACAGTAACAACATAAATTACAATTAATACTTGGTGTAAGTTTGGCTAATAAATAGAGAAGATTCAAGGGTTTATTATATAAAGGTCGGGCCTACCAACTGACTAAATAACAATTATATTTACATTATTTTCCTAGCTTTAGTTTTCGCAAAAGTATCAATGACTTCGTTTAAATCCAGGCTTGATGCGGTTTTGTTTTCAATTGCTATTAGCAATAAATGTCGGAGTCGAGTTTGGCCAATCTTATTTCTTAAATATTTTTTTATTATTTTTAATTTGCTAAATGACCTTTCAGCTGCTGCAGAAGAGACAGGAATTGTAAAGAATAATAACATTGCTGTAAATACTTCCGTTAGGTCGCATTCTAGCACTCCATATTTGCTCATTATTTCCTTTCATAATTGGTGAACAGTCCATGCTTGAGTTAGTTGAGGTAAAACTAGGTTGTTTAATTCTTTCTGATAAATGCTTCCAATCTCGAATTCCTGTACACCAAACATTATTCCTTTGTGAAGCAAATAACCAGCAGGGTTGACAATAGGCAGCGTCTAGTATTTTGGAATAACACAACCAAAAACGATTAACTGGCCCATATTTAGAACACGAAAAGTAGCACGATTTTGAAAAACACCTATTGTTCTGGTTGATGTCTGTTGGAAAAGGTCCTGAAGGCTGTAAAGGCCCCCTATCAAGAATTTAACGTTTTTCGTTATCACTTAATATTTTGTTCGTGAAGTTTCCCAAGTCATAAGAAGATTTGTCGTACACATTTTCGAAAAATGTAGAGGTCTGTGGTTCCTCCAAACCCTCCGCTCTTATGTGTGTCATGCAAACATAATCCACGTTCACATGATCGGCGGCGGAGGTATCTCCAACTGAAATAATTGTCGAATCTTCTTCAGTAGGCTTCTCAACCAACACTGCAGTTACCACATTATTTGAGTCACTATCAATAGAAATATTTTGGCCAGATGTACTTGCAGAAGGCTGACTAAAAAACTTGTCAATTTTGGGCAATTTTTGTTTACTATCTTCTCTTTCTTGGCGTTGTTTGCGTTTAAATGCACCACTGGGTTTCTTCTTTTTATCCATATTTTAATACGCTACAAGTGTCGTTGGGGAATGACGCACATATCACTATCCGTCAAATTGACAACACTGCCAACCTACAGAAAGAATTTAGGGGAATTCTTAGGAATAACTTTTGAATTTCTCTCAACTGAGTTGTTTTGAAAATGGGAGAAATTTCCAAAAGTTCAGTTAGATCGAGATTTCTCGTAAAGATTCGAGGGCCCCCTAAGCTTGAGGGCCCCGGGGCACTGCCCCGCGTAGCCCCTAGGTAGCTACGCCGCTGCCAGTAGATGGTTAAAGGAAGTGATAGACATCCTCTTAAGCCATTAAGCGCCCTTGAGGTGATTTTCTCATGGTGAAAACGGCGCTATATAAATAATCCAATCATTATTATTCTAAAATAATTAAAGAACTTTAGTTCATCACTTCTCAACTCACCAATTAACACTTGGAAAATTCCTACAGAAAATCATTCGGCTATGATTGGGTGAACCCAATATTTTCTTTTTACTTTTTTCCTTCTTTTTAATAAGTACCACATGACAACAAGAGCTTCATCGTCGTCCATTGCGCACCATTACTGAAGAATGAGCAAATAACATGTTTTTGTTGAATCGACAATTATTTTTTTTCGTAGAGTACGGTCCGTTTTTAAAACGGATCCGTTTTTAAAACGGAAGTGTGAACAGGGCCATTGGCCATCCGTTTTTAAAACGGGACCCGCCTCCGATTTGAAAACGGAAGTGGGAACGGGCCCTAAGGGCCCGTTCCCACTTCCGTTTTCAAATCGGAGGCGGGTCCCGTTTTAAAAACGGATGCCCTAGTGGCTGTAGTGGATGTATGGAGCTGTTCACACTTGTCCGACACGATTTGAAAACGGATCCGACATTTTTTGTCGGATGGCTCGCCTACGCAGCGCGTCCGTTTTCAAATCGTGTCGGAACACGCTCGCTCATAGTGTTGTATGGAGCTGTTCACACTTGTCGTCTAGTCGTTCCGGCAGAGTCCCCGCCAAACCCCGACCCCTCCCCGCCCGCTCCCTGTCGCAAGGAAGCAGGCACGCTGCGTGCTTGTATTTGGTTATTTTGTTAAGTAAATAAATCAAAACTACAATAATGGATAAAGAAATAAATCCCGAAAATTTAATACCACTGGTCGAAGAAAGAGTATGGTAATATTTTATCTTTAACCAAATAAAAACAAAACACTTGGTGTACACAACTTTTGTACATCAAAATTTTTATTTTTATTTTTTTAAGTTTACTTTTTTTAAATTTTAAAGCTTTAATGAGATGCACGGAAGAGCTTATTATTTTAATAAACACATAATAAAAAATATTTGAGTTGTTATTGTTTTCTTACTTTAAAATATCGATAGCCTTTCTTCAGGACAAATGCACTTTCTCAATTTTGTATTTTGATATGTTAAGTTCTCTGAAACTCATTCCAGTAGATGGTTAAAGGAAGTGATAGACATTCTCTTAAGCCATTAAGCGCCCTTGAGGTGATTTTTCATGGTGAAAACGGCGCTATATAAATAATCCAATCATTATTATTCTAAAATAATTAAAGAACTTCATCACTTCTCAACTCACCAATTAACACTTGGAAAATTCCTACAGAAAATCATTCGGCTATGATTGGGTGTACCCAAAATTTTCTTTTCACTTTTTTCCTTCTTTTTAATAAGTACAACATGACAACAAGAGCTTCATCGTCGTTCATTGCGCACCATTACTGAAGAATGAGCAAATAACACGATCAATAATCGACAATTTTTTTTTTCGTAGAGTATGGTCCGTTTTTAAAACGGTAGTGTGAACAGGGCCATTGGCCATCCGTTTTTAAAACGGGACACGCCTCCGATTTGAAAACGGAAGTGGGAACGGGCCCTAAGGAGTACAAGATCGGCATTCCAAGTTATTTTTTGTTTGAATCATAGTTACGTCGCCCTTGAGGTGATTTTTCACAAAAATGGCGCCTTACAAATTATTAATAATAATAACTATTAAAAATGATGTTTGGTATATGGAAGTTATCCGAATCTAAATAAAAAAATAATCTTTGCGGACCAATTTTTTTTCCTTTCTTTTGGAATCAATAATGTCCCTCTCGCAGTCGTTTTCTACGCAGAATTCACACACAGATCTCGCCCGTGTATTCCTGCGACGCGACGGACAGACCGGCTCACCGAGCATGACCTCATTCGCAGTCCTCAGTATTTTTTTGTTTATTTCATAAAATAACAACAAAAAAATATAAAAAAAATATTTCATATTAAGTTTGTATGAGGTACTCAAGTACTGAATCCCCCGGAGAAATTAATAATATCATGGGGGGGGGGGGTTATTTTTATGTTCGAGAAAATTAAAAAGTTTTCAGGAATTTTTTTAATTTCTTCATATTGTATTGAGAGTTTTGAAACAAAACTACAATTTGAAAATTTTTCTGGATTTTTTTCTAAAAAATATAATGGAATGAAGTTCATAATGATTCCGAAGTTGGTATAAACAAGGTGAAACTATAAACAAATAATAGATATATCAGTATGTTGCCCATTCTGCGTGAAATTCTAAAAAAACAATTAAATTAAATAGCACATATCCGTACTAGATATTTGCAATACATTTTGATAAAAAAAAAGAAGAATTTCGAAACGTTATGGGGAACTATATATGGGAACAATGCGCCGTTATGGGGAACTATAAATGAAATTATATATGGGAACACTGCAATACATACACAACCAACAGTGGCGTTGGTAATGTAGCTTTAGTGATTTTATTTTTGGGTTCTCAAACATATTTTTTTAGGTTCTCTGTAATTTTTGGTGTTGTAATTTAGGGGACATAAAACGAAAATTCAGATACTCCAGTTGCAAATGATTAAACAAAGGTTGAAGGTAGGAGGCATACCTTAAAAAAGAAACATCTTTTATCGATTATCACATATACCATCTAAATGAAGACCTACATAATATATCAATATGGCTGAAGAAAAATAAACTTAAATTGAATGTAAACAAAACAAAATTCATGAACATTGGAAAACGAGTGACGCAAACAAAAAAAGACATATTGATAGACGGTGAAGTATTGAAAGAAGTATTTGAAATGAAATATTTGAGGGTAATAATTGACTCCAAATTAACTTTTGCTCAAAATACAAAACAAATTATTAAAAAGATTGCCAAAAAAATCTCACTGTTGGGAAGAATAAGAAGATTCCCTAACACAGTTTCCAGTAAAAATGTGTACAACGCAATTATTGTACCACACATAAATTACTGTAGCAGCATTCTATTCTTATCCAACGACGGTTTAATGAAACAAATGACAATTCTACAAAATAGAGCAATGAGAACCATATTGAAAAAAAATAGATACACAAAAATTAAGAACATGTTGAAGGAGTTAAATATCTTGTCATTTAAACAAATTATTTACTTTAATACCATATTTTTAATCTACAAGATAATCAATGGCCATACGTCTAGTGAATTCCTAAGAAAAATTGATAAACTGCAGAACAAACACACACATGAGACAAGGAAAATAAATGAATTGAGACTCCCCTTCAGGAAAAAAACACAGAGTCAAAAGTCATTGATGTACGGAGCGTTGAAGATATTTGGAGAGCTACCAGAAGAAATAAAATCAGAAGAAAACATAAAAACATTTAAAATTAAATTAAGAAAATATGTGATTGATTCATTTTAAATGTGTTACCATAATTATATGTATATAAGGATTGTATTAGGACATAGATAACTATGTACCTACTTAAAATACCACAATAAACAATAAACATATTATCAGGATTTAAAAAAAAAAGTCGTATATTATAGTGCAAGCATATAGTTTATACATTTTATATGAATTTAAGAGTCGTTTTCAATTTTCAGTTGTGTTAATAATTCAGTCATGCGACGATACAGATCCTACCCATACTATAATATTTTAATATTGTGTCAATTTGACGAAAGCGATATATTTTTGCGCTAATCAAGAAAAACACCCGCTATAGGATAAAGTGTATTGTTTGAAGCGCCCGACTATTTTTATTTACTACCACACCTGTATTTCCCCCCCTATATTTAAAAAAAAAGTGGGTGTGTCAAGCCTACGCAAGACAGAAGTGAAACTTCTAGTATTCCTCTCTCTCTATTTTCATTTCATCAAAAATTAAATGAATTAATTAAATGAACTACAACTATAAATGTAAATGTAAACGCAACACAAAACGCGAACACAACTTATCACAGCGGGAGCACGCTGCTAACTGATTCACTGGCCGTGGTGGGCGTGGCCGCGCAAGTGCGCTACCGGCCGACCTGCTAAACCGAACTCGTATCTCGCTCGTAACTCAAAGCAAAACGTCCGTGAGCGGCTCCCCCACCTCAACAAGCGCATATGGTGAGAGAGGGACAGTGAACGGTGAGCGGTGGTGGGGGTACCCGCATTTTCGTGTCGATCCTGACTCGGTTTTACTCCGTCCCCGAAAATCCATTACGCGCCTAAAGAAGTTTCACTTCAAAAAAAACCCTAGATGTAGGGAAATTTGATTAGGAATATCATCACTGAACATTCGGATATCGAATGTCTGAATGTGTGTGTGTTGCCGCCGCGGGATCGGATCGGCGGAAAGATCCGCCGAGCAAATTCCTGAGCGAAACGGGCGCCTGTGAATTCTGCGCTTTCATAAAAATACGGAAATCGACGAAAAGACTAGAGATGTGATATCTGAAATTACTGAAATGACCCATCACTGCGGTTTCAGTTACTGGAGACCCAAATGGAGTTGGTTCTTTATCCAGGTGCTGACAGACTAAAAGTATGATAATGTTTAATAATTTTGGTGCTAATAATGTTAAAATTTGGGAAATTTCATGTCAGCTATTTTATCAGGAAATATCACAATTTTTCCAAACATATTTAATTTTGGATATTTTTGATAAATAAAAAAAAAAAAAGTTTTCTCGGCATCGGGCGTTCCGGTGACAGCAAAGTCACTGCGACAAAGTAACCGAGACAGGAATATCGGAACTCGGAACAACTGTCAAATGTCAAATAATAATGATTACCTTTCGTTATTTAGTTTGTCGTTCCAGATGCGAAAAGCTTGTTAATATAATGTTATCTTATTCTCTACTAAGTAGAATGCTCTCATGATAGAATATGCCGACTAGTAAGAATAGAACCCACACGTAAGTTGAATAAATTGCTTATTTAATTTACCTGTCGGTTGTTGTCGGTATTTTGTATTCATAAACCAAAATACGAATTGAAGTGTACTGTCTTTTAACTTTTATATTCGTCCTGTTTAAGTTCCTCTTTTACGAGTTTATACAATTCAGTTGTGTTGGTTTTGTAGAAAATGTCGAAATTGGGAGAAACAGAGGCGCGACCGTCTGTCTGCCGCCTTCACCGCGCTTGCGGCCGCCCTTCCCGCTCCTGCGCCGCCTACCACGCACATCGTCATCCTGCAGGACTCGCTGACCTACATCAACCAGCTCAAGGGTGACCTGCAACAGCTGCAAGACCTGCCGAGAGGTACCATGAGATTGATTACAAGTTATTATTGATTCCGTTGCAGGGTAATGCAAGAAACATGAGTTATATTGGTACAGAAGGAATGTAAAGAAGAAATTGAATGCTTTCATAGACAGCAGATGCCTGCTATTTCATGTTCGTTTGTCGAGATATCAGCCAAATCCATTCTTTGCATTACACAAATAGGTAGTTCATTCAACAAGTCATATTGCATATATATGTATATAGTCACCGGCTACATATTAATTGCAGTGAAATCAGAGCAAAAGTTGCTTGAACATCTATAATTTATATATATCCGATTTTTGACGAGAGAATGACACATTTCTGCACTCTACAAGAATAACATAGATTTGAGTTTCAAAAACCCCCCATCATATAACACAAAAGTAGGTGATAAACGGAAACCACGATACAAATTATTACAAGCAATAATTAGTCGCCTGAAATATCAATACAAATTGAAAATATCTCCCGAGTAAAAATAAATGCCGGCGACGGGAATTGAACCCGCACCTTCTGATGTCTTATATAACTCTTATGTTTCATGTTACCTATATTTAGTTAACCTATGTACTGGTATATACTGTTTTTGCAAATAAATAAATAAATGTCCGGTCAGGTGCTCTGGACTACTGAGTAACGTCAACTTATTTTGAACACGCCAAATAATTCAATATGTACTAGTACTTCAATTAACAATTCCTGCTTATTATATTTTTTCACCTGTAAACAACCAATTTATTTTTGTAGGAAAGGCTTTGTTAGTGGTAAATTTCCCACTAGATGGCGTCGAGACATATTATATCTACATTTGTTGGTGAAATATTTTGACTTGTCAAATATTATTTTTTTTTAATGATAAACTAATGATTATAGGACAAGGTTTTTTATGCATAGCACAAAGGATAACAAATCATTATATGTATCTCCTTTGTGCTATGCACAAAAAACCTTGTCTTATAAACATTAGTTTATCATTAACATGCGTGCACCCGTAATGAACTGTTTCTTAACATCGAAAAATATCAAACAATAACTTTTGCCCGAATCAAAAATCCCATATTGCATCAATCATTAACAACATTTTCCTAAAAAGAGTAGAGCAAATTAAGGACCTTGGTATTATTTTCAACAGTACATTATCTTTTATTCCTCATATAAATGAAATAACTAACAAGGCCATGAAATGCTTAGGGTTTATTTTGAGAATGGTGAAAGATTTTAAATGAATTAATTCCTTTAAATTGCTATATTCACTGGTTTGGTAAGAAGTAATCTAGAGTATAATTCAACAATCTTTCTCCATTTTATAAGATTCACCAACTAAAAATTGAGAGAGTGCAGCATAAAATCCTGAGATTCATTAATTTTAACCGTTTGAGTGCCAAAAAAATTCATACAGTTGCTTGTAAAATGCCACCAAAAAAACATTATTTTTTATGAAACTATATATTTTTTTAAATCCCCATAAATTCTTTGAATTTTCAAGGATTTCGATGATTTTTTCGGTGTTTTATTAAAGAATATTGGTTTAGAATCACGCGGAGGAGGATCCCGAAGTCCAGGCGTTTCGAAAAAATGAGAATTTTACGTACAGACGTACGCGCGAATCAAAACACGACTGACGCAATCGACGGAAATCGACGATCGGCAATCTTCGTTAAAATACGAATCGACGAAAATCGACGATTGGCACTCAAACGGTTAAATTAGGAATTCCAACCGAAGATCTTAATTATACTTTTTTAATGAACTTGCTAAACTTAACGGACTTATCATCAAGGCGCACAGTGACCGATATGGTATGTCTATTCAAAACATCGAATGACAGACTGGACGCCATTGATTTAACAAGCGTTATTTCGTTGTGAGTACCTACACGGGACACTTGACTGAATACCTTGTATAATGTTCCAAAATCTGCTAACAATTATTTCGTAACTCGCCTATTCAAAGATTACACAGACTTGGTTATAACTATGGTTCAATCGATGTTACCGCTGCCAATCAGTGTCAAAATTTAAACTCAGAATGTTTACATTGATCGATTGTCGATTCTTATCCTAATCTAGCGTAATAGAGATTGTTAATTAAAGTTACATAGTTTAAAGGCTAATTTGAACAACAATTTCATAATTTTTTATTCAATTGATTTGGAGGATATTGGCAGATCATCTATTTTTATTTCACTCACTTAAATTCCATGTTACATACGTTTCGTAAACTCTTATGTTTCATGTTACCTATATTTAGTTAACCTATGCATTGTTAAATCTTATATTTTATGTAATCTGTATATTCCTATATATTATGTAAACTCTTTATTTTGACTGTATTTAAAACAAAAATTGCATTGTATGTAAAAGCCCCATGGGCGTTTAAATGAAATAAATAAATTTAAAAATAAGGAAACCACTATATCGCCAAGAAGTTACTTTCAAAAATCGCCATATTGGATTCAACTAATGACGAGCTATTATTTTGCCAAAATACAATATAGCCACTTGAGTATTTAGCTGTCCCTCTTTTTACCGATTTTAAAGAGAAGTAATGAGTGATTTGTGTAAAAATGTTGTATTATTGGTAAATAACAAAGCCAGAAAGTGAATTTAGCCGGAAACAGGAACAAATGACTCCTTTTATTCCCGTAAAACTGACGCAGTGACGGTAGGTTTGTCAAATCGTCACATTTGTGCTAAATTGCACAAAATCCTAATTTTGTTTCTACTGCCACTAATTATAAAGCACAAAATCCTAATGTTGTTTCTGCTGCCACTAATTCTAAAGCTCAAAATCCCAATGTTGCTTCTGCTGTCACTAACTAAAGCACAAAATTCCAATGTCGCCATAAATGAATTAATAAGTGAATTAACCAAAATTACTGATATTTTATTATTTGTAAAAACTCATATTTTATTAGACAAATATATTAACAACATTATAGCCACCTCACTTTTTTGTCATTTCATATAAAATATTCACAAAGTTTCATAAATTGTATTCAAATTAGAAACCTTTGGTTTCATAGAGGTGTACATTTTTAATTCTTCAAGATTTGAAAATAAAATGTGGTATTTTGGCTTTCTACCACTGTTTAGATACTTCTAACCATGACGGTAAGGGAAACACAACAATTCCATGAGATCATATGAGCTCTTAGAGAGGACTTAAGGCATCTTAACCAGCGGACGAGAATACAAATTTCGAAGACGGTCTCGCGATCGGACGTTTTTTTAGAACGAGACAGAAATACCGAATTCATTCCACTGCGAGCCGTATATCCGCGCGGCTGACGAAAACTACAGCATGGTTCCGATGAAATAACAATTATTGTTGTTGAATTCTCGGTTGTAGCTTTCTTCCTAATAAGTAGTTACATACATATTTGTAAATTATACGTCGGAGTGCGTAAACATAAATAAATACAAATGCAGTGCGTTTACATGGTAGATTTAAAATATGTAGGTATATGAATATACATTTATAAAAAATTTGTTTAATTTATTTTACATAGGTTTTCTAAAAGTGAGTTAAAGTCTTTTGTTTTACATATTTATTCGTTTGTTCGAAAGGTATTACCGGTAAGTTTTATTTCTAATACTTTTATCTTTAAAGTATTACTTGATTTGATTCGTATGACATTAAAAATAGGATTTATTCCTTACAACTTAAGTAGTACATATATTAAAACTAGGTTTTATTTCCAACTATTTTCTACGGCACCTACCTACATATATGTAGTTATGTGATTGCATAATATTGTGTCGCTTTTATGTATTTGTTTTCATGGTTAACAGAGCGACCTGACTCGTCTAATTTTCGAAATGTTATTAAATTCACGAGGTAAATTTTGATTGAAAAATCATAGGTTAGTATGTCAAAAATAACCTCTTCTTTTTTCCTAAAACAAGAAGCTCAATTCACAATATGACATTATGAAACTGACAAAAAGTAACACAAAAAATATTAAATATGTTGAATTATACCAATGTAATAGTGAATTGGATGGTGAAATAGAAATTATAAACAAAAAAATGATTTGAATCGCACATCACAAATCAAAATTCATTTGGTTCGCGGCACTTTTTGACCACCAATCACTAAGTTTCACGTGCTTTGGCATAAATTTTAACATTTATACATGAAACATCGATGACAGACATAAACTCCTGATAGTCGATAGTTGATTCTTTTCCCTGGAAATTAAACAATACAAAATTATCGCCAAATGTTATAAAAAATATGTGCTTATTCTGACTGATTCTTTCGAAGGACCCTATAGCATATAAGTACGTACAATGTACACGGATAATTAAATATCACTAACCTTTGTTTTTCTGAAAATATATCTCCCATGTACGTTTTTGATATCGTAATTTGTGTTTTCTAATAGAACTTTTTCCAAGGGTATTTTTCTCCCATTTTTAAGCGAGGAATTTCTTTAAAATGTTATTAACTAGACTGGCGTGGACTAGACGTCCGCTCGCCGCCTGGTCGCGACGGAGACCGACAAAATTTTGTCTTGTGCCGAGTTAAAAAAATGCATAAACGCGAATCGAAATTAATTACTATTATATACTTTAAGAATATATTTTTTGGTCATAAATTATTTCTAATTTTCCAATAATGTCTTGGAAAATTATTTTTCTAAAAAAATCTGAACGATACCAATTTGTAAGACCATAAATAAATAGTCAAATTGAGGGATTTTCGTCACAAAACGCGTGTTCGGATTTATTTATTAGTAATTTTATTTGAAATAAAAACAAAATTCTTATACATAATTTTGGTAGATAATTTATTGATTGTTTATACTGTATTATTATATGATTTGAAATATTTGTTGTATAATACAAATTCACCTTCGAAAATGCAAAAAATCTGCGCATTGTCCAACGGTAACACTTTATTATGATATGAAAATAATATTATTTTTCAAAATTTAACATCTTGATTTACTTTATAAAATAACGATCTTTCGAAATCAATTTGTGTTTTTTTCTAGAAAAGTGTCCATTCGTCTAAAATTGGCCTCAAAAATGCCAAATTTCAGGTCAAGTCTACTTATTTCGCTTTAACAAAATAGAGAAATAAACATAGATGCCAAATATTTGTTATTGAATATCTTTGCTATTCCTCGGGTTACAAAGTTTTTTTCTTTTAATTTTCTGGGAAAAATATTCTTTTAAGGTGATTTGACCAATTTCAGCTCGCACTTCCCTTAGCATGTCATTTTTTTTTATTTATTTTTTTTATAGTGAATACCTCACAAGAGTCCCAACTGCTCCCGTCTGGAGCCAGTGAGACTATGGCATCCCCAATTGAGGGATGTTGTGAGGCTGAAGGTAAGTGGGGAAGGGAAAGAGGAAGGTGGGGAAGTACCTGGCTATTCAGATCTAGTCACTAAACACGGCTAAAGCCATTTGGAGCAATGTTTAAATTCTGAATGGTGGTCTTACACCAGGGCGATACTGGTAGTATCTTCCACTCTGGAACGTGCCGCAAATATACTATATATTATTTTAATTAATTAATTGTGAAATAACACAAATTAATCAAATAAAATTTATTTGCGCACGCCGGGTTCGAACCCGCGACCTTCGGAATGACAGTCCAATGCGTTACCACTGGACTATGCCGGCCGTCATGTCAGGTTTCGGTGATGTACAAAATAGGATGCCGGCCATTCCGTTCTAGGCAGTTTTCTCTTAGCGCTTTACCGTTTTCCCGACTCAATTCAAATAAGCTTTTACCAGTAGATGGACTTGAAACCCCCACTTTAAAATTTATCAATTATTTTGAACACAATCTTTTCAGGCATTTTTTTAATGATCTGTTCTGGCACTGCACTTTTTAGCGCTGAACACTTGACAGCTGCGTCTCAAATATATAATTTATGGTTCTATACTTCCAAAATACCTTTTGGAAGTATAGAACGTAGTAGTTTGACGTATCAAGACAATTAGAACTCTGCATCATAATGAATAATGTATTTTATTGTGAATCTATAATTCAAAAATATTCCAGATAAATTGTCCGTAATTAATGACAATCTAAACACGCAGGCGCAAGCGTAAGTGTAATCGGTTCGGTTCCCCATTGGTTGATAGTGTCGTCATCTCGTTTATCATTGGTTGAAAGTGTTGTCATCATTGCTTAGTGCTCAATTGATTGTGGCAAACAGGCGCTACTGCGGAATAAAAACAAACCAACAATTTCAACTTGTCATCGCGCCTCTAAATTCGCAAATTAACCAAGTACAATATGAGTAAACAGTGAAAAATGTAGAAAAAAAACAATGACATCGAGTGACACAGAAGAAGATGATGTTTCTTCAAACAAATTAATCAAATATATTAATCAAATTAAACGAACTAAAACAATTATTGAAGAGTCACTTACCCAAATGCTGATATGATGTAAAATTATACTGTTTGTAAAATTGTACTGTAACTGGAACGAATGTTCTGTTGTACAATAAAAAAAAAAAAAATAAATAAATAAATAAAAAATAAAACATTGTCTTTTTTTATACCTTAAACAGGTTCCAAAAGAAGAAGCCACTGTGACACAAATGCAAATATTACACTGATTTTAAAGCCATACTGGCATATCTGCATTTTACTCTTAATTTAAGCAATTTTCGATTTATTTGCAACTACGACTTCAATAAGCAGTATTCGTCTAAATTTTATTCATTCATAAGGTGGCATTGAGGTGAACCAAACGGACGTAAAAAGGAAAATATCATATGCGAAATCTTTAAAGCGCTCTGGTGAAAAACAAGCATTTTGCAGATATGCCGGTTTGATTTCACAGCGACGATATGAATGTTTATTGTTATAATTTTTTACTTCTTTTTGTTTTTAATTTTATGTATTTCTTTATTATGTTTATTTTTTTGCCATTTAATATGTTGTGTAGGTAAAAAATACTAAATCAACATTTAACTCAATGGAACTTAATTGGTCTGGAACATATGAATGTTTATTGTTATAATTTTTTACTGTACGACTGTTTGCTTCCTAAATAAAAAGAAATAAAAAAATAAAAAAAAATAAATACCTGTGTCCATATTTAAAAAAATCGTAATGCTGATATGGCCTTCCTCTATGATGCTAGAGGACAGTGCTTTTTATTACCCTCTCCCTGCAAATACCAGTGATGTGTGGCATTGTCTGACTTCACCTGTCTAGTCTTAATTCACCCCATACCAGTGATGTTTTTTTGTTGATTCTTTCCAATAATTATTTTTAAATTACAAATTACAGTTAAGCTGCCAGAAAAAAATCCAGAGAAGAAACCTCAACTATCCGACGGCAAGGCGCAGACCAAGCCTGTTCCCGGAGACAAGGAGAGCGCCAGTCCTTCGGGCGATGAATCAGCAGCCGCGGAGAACAAGAGCAATGTGCCCAGCGCCAAGAAGCCCGTCAAGAAGAGAGGGGTAAAGAAACCCCTGATCAATAGAAAGCGTACCAGAAAGAAAGTTACGCCAATGGGAAAGGTTAAGGAGGCTGGCTTGGCCGTGTGTCCAATATCGTCTGCCGTGCTCGGTGGCACTACCAATGGTAAATATCTTATTTTCTCTTCTCTAGGTACGCTTCATCTTCATTGAGATCCTATGGGAAATTTATTTCCTCTTTTGACCGGTTTCCGAAGAACTGTTCTAATCATCAGAAAAAAAACTAAACTTGAAATAATTTATTTCAACTCTTTCCCATGTTTTAATTACTTGCAGCCCGCAATTTAATGACTATTTCCATAGTAATATATATATATAATATTTTATTTATTCAAGTTATTTTTTCACAATTTACACAAATTAGAATGGAATAAAAGAGCAGTTAAGAGTTACGGTTGCGCGGCTCTTTTCATATAAAACTTTAATTTGAATTTGAGGCCAAAATACTTGACCGAACTGAATAATTAGTTTTTTAATCAAAAGGTGTAGCAAATATCCTACATGGGTGGGACACTTGACTGAATACCCTGTATAATGTTCCAAATTCTGCTAACAATTATTTCGTAACTCGCCTATTCAAAGATTACACAGACTTGGTAATAACTATGGTTCAATCGATGTTTACCGCTGCCAATCAGTATCAAAATTTAAACTCAGAATGTTTACATTGATCGATTGTCGATTCTTATCCTAATCTAGCGTAATAGAGATTGTTAATTAAAGTTACATAGTTTAAAGGCTAATGTGAACAACAATTTCATAATTTTTTATTCAATTGATTTGGAGGATATTGGCAGATCATCTATTTTTATTTCACTCACTTAAATTCCATCTTACCTACGTTTCGTAAACTCTTATGTTTCATGTTACCTATATTTAGTTAACCTATGCATTGTTAAATCTTATATTTTATGTAATCTGTATATTCCTATATATTATGTAAACTCTTTATTTTTATTGTATTTGTAATGAAACGCTGCACATAGATAGATTTTAATGATTTAGGCGGCCAAAATTATTTTTGGGGTTATTTTAGTTCTAAGTTCAATTAAAATAAAGAAAAGGTATATATTTATAAAAACATACATATATTTGTCAGGTTACAAATAACAGTAATATATAACAGAGCTAAATTCACTAAAAAATACAAATGAATGGAAACAGAATTTAACAAGTTTTCTTTAAATATAAAATTACATTAAAAATCGGTATCTTCAGGTCCAGATGTCTCTACTGACTCTGTGTTTGGGTCACCAGGTAATAAAAGTTTAACCGTTTCAGGTAGAAATGCGTTACGTGAAGGTTTTCTTATTTGTCTCAAGCAACTAATGAAGGTATCTGAACTTAACAAAAGCCTATAATATACATCTAAGTTACATTCTTCCCTAGAAAACTTTCTGGCAAAGTTTAGCCGGTACGATTGGAAATGCTTGTTCCGGGCTTCTGCAGCTTCTTCCGATAGCTGTCCAATTGGAAGGATCCCCGAACTTTTTATGATTTGGCTTCCATGTACCAATATCTTGTGCATAGTTGGCGTCATTGGGTGCCAACCATACTGTTCTACGTACAATTTTGCTGTGTCGTACGCATACTTATCATATTTTTCAGCATCAATTTTATGGCCACCAGAAATAGTTTCTCAAATAACCTTGAATCTGTAAATCAGTTCAAAGTTAATACCTGTGATGGCTGAAGCCAATTCGGGGTTTTCAAAAAACCTCCAGCTTGTGTTGCCATCATTGGTGTTGCCAAAGTTGGCCTTTGGCATGTCGATAAGCAAACCGGTTTCATTTCGAAACCTCTCCTGAATTTCCAACTTCTTTTGGGCTTCTAATGCCTTGTCTTCTTCGGTTTTTCTTTCCCTGTATTTTTTTACTGGCAGTTTATACGAAAGGTGTATAATGCTTTCTAAAATGCGGATCCGGGCGTGTAATACTGACAAGCCGAATTCCAAAGCTTGAGGGTTTACACTATTTTTCTTCGATAGATCATTAAAGGTTTTCGAAGTAGCTCCACAGATGTAGCACTGGGATGTTGACTTTGTGTCTGTGGCTGCGTTACACACCTTTCCGTCAATCATAGTCATTTTGAGTTGGTGCCCGAACGAAAACTCCTCTTCATTCAACGTAACAACTGTTTTGTTTAGTTGCTTAAAGGACTCCTGCACATATTTTATCTCTTCTTTAGTTATGTCCGTTGTTTCTTTTACAAATCGGAATCGAATCGGACGGCAAAACCTTGACGAAGAAGGAGTTGGATTCTACCAAACAATTTTACTGCCTTCTTTTCCACAAACAATGCGCAAAGGCACAAAGGAACTCATAAAAATTTTGGCATCGGAATCAGTCTCATTATCGTAAATTTGTTTAAATTTGGATTGCTGAGAACCGTCACAACCCCATTTGCAGATTATCATTAACGACTTCCTTTCTTGCTCGTTAAGCTGGATTATCACATCTTCTAGGTATTTTGATAATCGTGTTACGGTTAGATCCATTAGGCACTGTAGATTACTTTCCGTGCAAGTAGCCGTAATTCTTAGGGATTCTTTCGGCGGATAGCACTCTTGTTTTGCTTTCAAAACAAGATCATAGCAAGGAAAATGTTGTGGATTTGTTGCCCTTACTATCTCATACTGTCGTCTCGTAAAATCAGCTTCAACGAACATCTTAAGTGCTTGCAGAGGCATCAATTGAGGTACCTCATCGTTGTTGGTAACTCTACTGTAGGCTTTTCTATATTTACTAGCCCGTGTTGGGGAGTTCGTAATATCTTTAAGCACTTTCGAGGCGGTCCTATGTCCCGTTGTCTGCAACACAGATGTAGCAGCGTGAACAATAACTTCATCACCTGCGGAGGCCCTTATTTCTTCCGTTTTTCTTCTTTTACTACGCTCACTTAGTTCTCCAAAAGACTTGGGTGGTCGACCTTGCGAGGAGGCTGATTCAATGGGAATCTCGAATGTTCCCTCTAACCATGATTGGTTTATTTTCAGGAAAACATCTTGGTGTTTATTTGCCTTTACCCATCGTTGCTTAATTTGTGATTTTACATAAGAAAATCTTTTTTTAAAGTCTTCTTTAGCCTCTTTGTTGTGCCCATAGCGCATAAGGAGAAAATTCTCATAATAGTCAAGTTTTTCATTTAAAGTTGGTAAATTTTGACTCTGTAGTTGGTCAAATATGTATTGACGAGTCACTACTTTAGTACCCGAGGTAGTAGGTAGACCTGAAACAAATAAAAAAACAATTTTAATACAAAATATCGCACACTCAATATTTCCTATATTTGACAAAGAGCCTTTCAAAAGGGCTTAGCTCAAAAAAGCGCGATTTTGCGCGGCTATTTCTTATGGAATTAGTTAGTTACATATATGCACTATATAGTATAATGAAAATTAATACAGGGACGGACTCATAAGTACACTAAAAAGGCACTCGAATTTAAATATATTTAAAAAAAAATTTTTTTGACAGAGTGATGTTTGTCGTTTTAAAAATGAATGACAGAGAATGTTAATTAAATTTTTCTGTAACGAAAACAAATTGTTCTTACCTGTATTATCGCAATCCATCACAGTTAAAACGGAAATATTAGCTTGAAATGAATAATGCACGTTTGGAAAGTTATAAGTTTAGGAGAGCGTCGAAACCCGACACGTACACACTTGTTCACTATCGAATTCCGACTGATCAAAGTCGACTCCCGCGCTTCCAAGGAGGGGGGAGAGGATGTTATATTGTACATAGAACTGTTGACTCGCCAATTAAATAGATACCTTACCATTATATTGATTTAAAAAAAAATACTTTTGGCCGTCTAAATCATTAAAATCTACGTATGTGCGCTGTTTGATCAAAGATGGAGAATAGACTGTCAATTATTTCATATAAGTTTACATATTAAATACATAGATGGCAGCACTAGTCTTATATTGTTGTTATCATTTCAACACCCCCACTATAACTAACAATATAAATACAATTAAATTAAACAATTTGCACACCTAGTTTATCCAAAAATTCATAATGTTTTGTGGAACCCAAACTTTTGGTGAACAAATCAGCAGGCATTTCAGCTGTTGGCAAATACTTAACATTTACAATATTATTTGCTACACATTCTCTACAAAAATGATATTTAATATCAATATGTTTGGTGCGCTTATGAAAAACTGGATTTCCTGTTAACTTTTGCGCACTCTGATTGTCATTGAAAATATCAATAGTATACATTTTTTGAGTTATTTCATAGGTATTGTAAATTTCTCAAATAAATTGCTTCTTTGCAGGCTTCGGTGATGGCCATATATTCAGCCTCACTACTAGATAGTGCAACAGTATTCTGTTTTTTTGTTTCCCAAGATATAACACAACCAGATAAAGTAAAACAAATTCCAGTGTATGACCTCCTATCTATAATGTTTCCGCCCCAATCAGCATCTACAAACCCTTTTAATATTGAGCTTCCACTAGCGGAATACTTTAAACCATAATCTTTAGTACATTTTAGGTATCTCAATAACCTTTTTACATAAGAACAATGTTCTTTGGAATAACAATTATTAAATTGGCTTAAAAAACCAACCGTATATGCAATGTCCGGTCTGGTTAGAACCGCTAAATACATAAGACATCCAATTATTTGTTGATATGGAAAATTACCAACACAATGTTAATTTTTTTGACACATTTAACTTTGTTTCCATTGGAGTCTGTGCAGGTTTACTTTGGCTCATATTAAACTTATGCAACAGCTGATCAATATAATCTTTCTGACTTAATATTATTGTTTGCTTAGATTTGTTAACAGTTATGTTAACACCCAGACATTTCTTTATTTCTCCTAAATCTTTTATTTTGAAATGACTTGTTAAGACATCCTTTAAATGCTTAGTTTCATTAGTATCATTTGAAAAAACAAAAAAATCATCTACAAACAATGCGACAATAGTTTTAAACTGATCTTTAATTTTTGTATACATACATGGTTCTATTTTAGATCTAATATAACCTATGCTTAACAAACATTCATCTACTTTTTTATACCAAGCTCTTGAGGATTGTTTAAGCCCGTAAATGGCCTTTTTTAATTTAAGTACTTGACCATTTTGTGTTTTTTCAGAAAAACCTTTTGGTATTTGCATGTAAACAGTTTCCTCAAGTGTACCATTCAAGAAAGCCGTTGTTACATCAAGATGTGTTGTTTTCAAATTTAGTTGTACTGACAATGCAAAAAGTAATCTTAATGTAGTATGTCTCACTACAGGAGAAAATGTTTCTGTAAAGTCCACACCTTCAACTTGTGAAAAACCTTTTGCCACTAAACGTGCACGAAAGCGGACTTTATTTTCACTATCATACTTTTTACGAAGCACCCACTTGCACTGTACAACTCTTCCATCTTTTGGAGCATCACTTAACTCCCACGCATCATTGTCTTTGAAACACTGCAACTCTTCTGTTATAGCCAACTCCCACTGTTCTTTTTCTGGTCCATTTAAAGCGTCATGCAGAGACAAACCAGCCGCATTATCATATGTTTCACTGTCAACGCACAGATTTGATAACCCATACCTCTCTGGAATCTTCCTCTCCCGGTTAGGTCGGCACTGCGGGCTTTCTTTCTCACTGTCTGCATCTTCATAATCACTGGGAACATATGTTTCATCATTATCTATAAAACTGTCCATGAAACTTGAGTGTTCTTGACTAGGCACAGGTTCAATTTCACATTGTTCTGTATCATCAAGTTCCTTACTATCCCCCACTGAATCAACATTCTGACCACATTGTTCTGTATCATCAAGTTCCTTACTATCCCCCACTGAATCAATATTCTGACCTTGCACTTCCATTAAATTTTCAGATTTTGATTCCTTCTCAATGATGATCACATCTCTACTAGTCGTTACATTCCTTGTTTCTGGATTGAAGACCCTATATCCTTTTATATTATCTGGATATCCTATGAGAATACATTTGGTTGTTTTCTTATCCCACTTCTTTCGCTTTTCTTTAGCTACATGGACCATCACAGTGCTACCGAAAACTCTGATATGACTTATATCCGGTTTGGAGCCAGTCCACAACTCATATGGAGTTTTATTTTCCAATGCCGCTGCCACAATCCGATTTTGCAGGTACACTGCCGTATTGGTGGCCTCACCCCAGAACTCTTTGCCTAAGTTTGCATCAAAAAGTAGACATCTTGCTTTTTCAACTATTGTGCGATTAAATCGTTCACACAATCCATTCTGTTGTGGAGTGTAAGGGTTGCTTTTCTGATGAATCACACCGGCACTATTCAGGAAATCATCAAATTCTTTATTGCAATACTCCAGTCCGTTGTCACTCCTTAATACTTTGATTGTTTTTTTTGTTTGATTTTCCACCTGAGCTTTAAAAATCTTGAAATACTTCAAAGCCTGATTTTTGTGTTTTAAGAAATAAACAAATGTCATCCTACTATGATCATCAACAAATAACAAGAAGTATCTCGAGCCGCCCATAGACACATTCTCCATAGGCCCACATATGTCTGTGTGCACAATATCTAGGAGATTACTGCTTCGTTGGCCACTGCTCTTAAAAGGTAACCGGCATTGTTTGCCTACACAACATGTTGTGCATGAAGATTTGCTTATGTCAACTTTTTTATCAAGTGACATACCATGCACAGCTTTTTCCATCTGATTCAAATAATCTTTGTTTATGTGTCCTAACCTTCGATGCCAAGTCATTCCTGACGCAACTGATGCTGCTAAACAGTCTTGTTTTAGCAAATTCACTTTATATACTCCATTGACCAACACTGCCGTAGCAACCAACTCGTTATTTTTATTATAAACTGAACAACCATTTCCAGTGAAAGATACACGGTTGCCTTTCATAATCAGTTGGCTAACAGATAATAAATTCGTTGTTAGACTTGGTACACAATATACGTTTTTCACCATGATGTCATACTCATGATTATCTGTTTTAGTCATGATTTTTACATCGCCAGAACACAATACTGACACCTTTTCACTGTTTGCGACAACAATTATTTTTTCTTGTTCATACTGCGCATTTATAATCCAACTTTCATTTGCTGTCAGATGTACACTCGCGCCCGAGTCGATATACCAATCGTCTTTGTTAAAATTTCCACTCAGGAACACTGCGCTAAACGCATTAGACTGCATTCGATCCTTATTTATCTGATTTGACAAGTTATTTTCTGTATTTGTACACTGGTTCTTGTAATGCCCGATTTGTTTACATCTGTAGCACTTTATATGCTTGTTGACGTTTGACTTTGACAAGCCAGTGCTGCCATTGCTGCCAACATAACTTTTGCTGGCCATAGACATATTCGAATTATTTTTTCGTTTGTACTTTGAAGTTGAACGAATTGCTAAAGCTCCGCTAACTTCACTCCAGTCATGACTTGCTGAATCCATATCTAACAATTTTGTTTTTATGGAGTCTGTCGTTATAGGAATTCCTGAATGTTCTAATGCCATAACCATCGGCGAGAAACGATCTGGCAAACCAGCGAGTAGCAATGATGCTGTCCATGTGTCATTAATTTCGAATCCCGTTCCTGAAAGCTTCTGTGCTGTATCGATAATCTGCGTCACATAAGACGTCATCAAACTGCAATTCTCTCGGCGAATCGAAATTAAATTTCTCAGCAAACTTATTCTCCGTGAAAATCCGTTGTCGTCGAATAATTTTTTTAATTTATCCCATAACTCTTTACTGGATGTAGCATCTTTTACGTGAACATATAAAGACGAGTCGATTGTCATAATCAATTTTGCTTTGGTTTTTGCATCATCTGCAGGTTTTATTTCAATCCCGACTTCTGGCTGCACACAATGCTTCATGCCTTCGAGGATTAAAAAATTCTGTGCCGCAAAACACCATATGTCGTAATTATCACGTCCCGTTAGCTTGGGTACGTTGATAAGATAGTTCGCCGACATTTTTAAACTGCGATATACTAAAGTTGTACACTTTTATTATAACAATCCGTCACGACACAGTTCAATCGCGTTTTGTAATCGTGTTTTTTTTTATACTGGTCAAACAAAAAAAACAACAAAATCGCGAAGATTTATAAGCGAACGGCCCATAACCTGTAATGAAACGCTGTTTGATCAAAGATGGAGAATAGACTGTCATTTATTTCATATAAGTTTACATATTAAATACATAGATGGCAGCACTAGTCTTATATTGTTGTTATCATTTCAACAGTATTTAAATAAAAATTGCATTGTATGTAAAAGCCCCATGGGCGTTTAAATGAAATAAATAAATTTAAAAAATAAGGAAACCACTAAATCGCCAAGAAGTTACTTTCAAAAATCGCAATATTGGATTCAACTAATGACGAGCTATTATTTTGCCGAAATACAATATAGCCACTTGAGTATTTAGCTGTCCCTCTTTTTACCGATTTTAAAGAGAAGTAATTAGTGATTTGTGTAAAAATGTTGTATTATTGGTAAATAACAAAGCCAGAAAGTGAATTTAGCCTGGAAACAGGAACAAATGACTCCTTTTACTCCCGTAAAACTGACGCAGTGACGGTAGGTTTGTCAAATCGTCACATTTGTGCTAAAGATGTTTTTAAGAAAATAATGTTTGATTTCCTGTAACCCACAAATAAAAAATTGTACATACCAGGACTGTTACTGAATTCAATTTTTTTTTTTTTTTTAGATGTGATAAGTACAGGAGTTAATGTTGGCTTGGGAGACCTGTGCGGAGACTCTGAAGGGGTGCGAGCGGCGAACTGGGAGCTGCTGCAGGTGTTGCTGAAGGCGGGGGTCCCCTTGCCCCCCCCGCCCCCCACACCAGACAAGAGTACAAGTAAATATAAATCTTATTCCCTCCTAATAATAATAATAATATCTAACAAGCAGTTGCTTCGCCCATTTTAAGTGATATTAACAACAGTTACATTTAATAGATAGATATTAGGACATTCACAGAGAGAGGGTGAGTATATATATTGTTAAAACACGGAACAGGAAGGAGTTAATAAATAATAATAAGCTAAATTTACGCATAATAAGAATGACAGTTGTTTGGATAAATGAAATTTTACGTATTTGTGATGGATTATTTCAAATGAAACCGTATTATTGACTACATGTCTACAACTGATATTAACTGTTATCGTACCTAATATAATTAACACATAGGAGACTTGCAGTGCTTAAATATGTGTTACAACCGTCAATGTCTATAAGTTGAATCAATATTGTTTAGTTTGTCAAAATTAAAGATAGTTATAACAAAGTTGACTTAAATTTTTTTATTTTTTATTTTTTTTTAAATTATTTTAATATACATCATATGGGTTACATTAATACATACATATTTTGCAAAATATAATATTAAAATAATAGAATATTACATATTGATTAATTGTACCCGGGTTTATGAATAAAAGGAGGGTAATTGTGCGATGAGATTAGCAGTCGGTTTAATTAAAAGGTGTTAATTTTACTCCAACTGTTGGTAATTCTTTACCACTTTAGTTAGATTATATATACACCTTCATCAGGAGAGTAAAAATCTATATATAAAGGTAGATTATTTCAATATAGCGCCCCTGAGGTGATATCTCACAAAAGCGGCGCTATGCAAATTGTCCAATAAATAAATAAATATAATGTTTACATTTTATTGTGTATACACCGAAGTCAAAAATTAAATATAGATTGCAATTGGAATTAGGAATTACAATATCGTTAGACGGGAAAGACCAGTTGAGTGGGAAAATATTTAAAAGAGAGTTTATAAAAAAATTCTTGATAATTATATCTGCTTGTTTACATTGTTCTACATGTTTCCTAATTTCTAAAATTTCAAAATTATTTATAGTGAAGTATTTTAAGACCTGAAAAAAACAAATAGCATATAACCCTAAAACAATATATTCATAAGACAAATAGTATTTAATAACAGTTATTCTAATAAAATGATAGTTGAAATACTAAATAAAAAAATTAAACATATTCTCTTCAAACGGTCTTTCTAAAGATAGAAATAAACAATGGCGTAGAATTCTGTTTGTGGATAACGATACTTCTAAAATTATTTATAAAAACAATCCTGGTACTATTCAACTGGCGTTTTACACTAATAACAATGAAGAAATATATTCTTAATAATAAAGATAACAAAATTCAAACAAAAAAATCAGGAGTTTAAAAACTCAATTGGGATGATTGTAATTTCTTTTACAAAGGTAGAACCAATAGAAACTTTGAAGTCAGAACTAAAGAATATCGCAGGGCTCTAAATGGAAATAGTGAATCTGAGTTTGCAAATCATCTTTTGAATAATGATCACACTTTCGATAAAAATTCAGGTCTTAAAATACTTCACTCAGGATATAAAGCATCGCAAATAAATAATAATAATTTTGAAATTTTAGAAATTAGAAAACATGTCAATATAAAATCAGATATAATTAATAAGCAAAAAAATAATTATAAATAATAATGAAAAATGCCATTGCAAAGTGAAAAGCTTCCAGAAGAAATCTTCTTAAACGTGGTCAAGTAATTTTGCATATATAAATATTCGCGCCATTTGGTTCGTTCTTATACCGCCAGATGTGCGCTCTGTCGGCCATCTACAGCCCTGCGTATCGGCCATATTGAATGAACGCGTAATTTTTTATAAACGTCAAACATAATCACGTAATTGTGGATAATTTTCATTGTAATGTAATTAATCCAATGGATTATGAACTTTCTAAAACATATATTCTTCGATATTATCCAAAAATTATATGAGCAGAAACGATATTTTTGAAGAAATATCGTATTACATGTGGCGATTCTATTTCAGTATGAAATCGTGTCTTAATTTTTAATGTCTTATTTAAACACAATTTTAATTTGACCAATCAGAGGGCCTACATCGTCCAGACGCTAGGACAATAATACTATCAGATTCCTCTTTTAACGCGTGACAGTATAAGTTTACAACTTTATCTTAACGTTGCTTTTGCTGTGACTAACTATAAAACACAAAATCCCTATGTTGCTTCTGCTGCCACTAATTATAAAGCTCAAAATCCCAATGTTGCTTCTTCTGCTGTCACTAGCAAAAAGTAACACAAAAAATATTAAATGTGTTGAATTATACCAATGTAATAGTGAATTCGACAGTAAAATAGAAATTATAAACAAAAAAATGATTTGAATCGCACATCACAAATAAAAATTCATTTGGTTCACGGCACTTTTTGACCACCAATCACACACAGTTTCACGTGCTTTGGCATAAGTTTTAACATTTATACATGAAACATCGATGACAGACATAAACTCCTGATAGTTGATTCTTTTCCCTGGAAATTAAACAACACAAAATTATCGCCAAATGTTATAAAAAATATGTGCTTATTCTGACTGATTCTTTCGAACGACACTATAGCATATAAGTACGTACAATGTACACGGGTAATTAAATTATTATTATTATTATTAAAATATTTTTATTGATTATAGATTATTGTACCTTATCAGGTCGAAATTATTGGTTCCTAACTAGGAAAATTGCCCGTTCCAAGGAACCAAAAATATGTGAAAGTAAGTGTGTGATAATATATCTCATTATGTGGTATTATGACTCATAAAACAAAAATAAAAAACAATCGATCTATATAATAACAATAATGATAAGTAGAGAGCGAGTCCATTATATTGAGTATGTGTTTTCTTATCGAAAGTAGCCAATTGGGTAAGTAAGAATACAAATGTAGTATTATAAAATAATGGAAAAAAGCATATTGTAAAACAAACATTAATGTATATACTTGATAGATTAAAGAAGAATAATTTATATCTCGTGTACAATATATCATGGTGGTGTTATGACTCATAAAACAAAAATAAAAAACAGTCGATCTAGATAATAATAATAATTATAAGTAGAGAGAGAGTACATTATTTTGAGTATATGTTTTCCTGTCGAAAGTAGCCAATAGGGAAAGTAAGCATACATATGTAGTGGCATAAAATAACTGATAAAAGCATATTGTAAAACAAACATTAATGTACATGCTTGATAGATCATAGGAGAACAATTTATATCTCGTGTACAATATATCATGGTGGTGTTATGACTCATAAAACAAAAATAAAAAACAGTCGATCTAGATAATAATAATAATTATAAGTAGAGAGAGAGTACATTATTTTGAGTATATGTTTTCCTGTCGAAAGTAGCCAATAGGGAAAGTAAGCATACATATGTAGTGGCATAAAATAACTGATAAAAGCATATTGTAAAACAAACATTAATGTACATGCTTGATAGATCATAGGAGAACAATTTATATCTCGTGTACAATATATCATGGTGGTGTTATGACTCATAAAACAAAAATAAAAAACAGTCGATCTAGATAATAATAATAATTATAAGTAGAGAGAGAGTACATTATTTTGAGTATATGTTTTCCTGTCGAAAGTAGCCAATAGGGAAAGTAAGCATACATATGTAGTGGCATAAAATAACTGATAAAAGCATATTGTAAAACAAACATTAATGTACATGCTTGATAGATCATAGGAGAACAATTTATATCTCGTGTACAATATATCATGGTGGTGTTATGACTCATAAAACAAAAATAAAAAACAGTCGATCTAGATAATAATAATAATTATAAGTAGAGAGAGAGTACATTATTTTGAGTATATGTTTTCCTGTCGAAAGTAGCCAATAGGGAAAGTAAGCATACATATGTAGTGGCATAAAATAACTGATAAAAGCATATTGTAAAACAAACATTAATGTACATGCTTGATAGATCATAGGAGAACAATTTATATCTCGTGTACAATATCATGGTGGTGTTATGACTCATAAAACAAAAATAAAAAACAGTCGATCTAGATAATAATAATAATTATAAGTAGAGAGAGAGTACATTATTTTGAGTATATGTTTTCCTGTCGAAAGTAGCCAATAGGGAAAGTAAGCATACATATGTAGTGGCATAAAATAACTGATAAAAGCATATTGTAAAACAAACATTAATGTACATGCTTGATAGATCATAGGAGAACAATTTATATCTCGTGTACAATATCAAGGTGGTGTTATGACTCATAAAACAAAAATAAAAAAACAGTCGATCTAGATAATAATAATAATTATAAGTAGAGAGAGAGTACATTATTATGAGTATGTGTTATCTTGTCTAAATTATCCATCAGGGAAAGTAAGAATACATATTGACTATTATTGAATAACGGAGAAAAACATATCATAAAACAAACATTAATGTCTAATATAGTGGAGTGGTATAGCAGCACAGTAATTTGTATCACTAGTCACAGTAATTGACGTTTTTCACTGTCCAAATCAGCAATATTATTTATTGGAATTGTCTTGGATGTATCAGATTTCCTCAAAAGAATTCGCCCTCCTCTGGACCAAGCATGTTTATAATTATGGTCTCTAGCAAATTTTTTTGTTTGTGATAGCAAAAATTTTCTTTTCAGAGTTAATTGGTCGGATATATAAATGTGATTGGCGGTTTGCGATAATCCTAGGTCCCTTGTATTTATTTTGTTTGTCACATTAGTAGTGGATTTCTTGTAAGATTTGAATTTGGATAGGAACTCGTCCCGCGATGTTATGGTATTGAATGTCGCCACGATAGATCTTGGATTTTTGTCGGAGAACTTCGGTCCCATCCTGTTTATTTTTGTTATTACAGAATGCACGTCAGTATTTTCGTAGTTGATGGTATTACAGATTTTTTTGAGAACTTCTGCATTATTTTCCATGTCAGACTCCGGGACACCTCTTATCTCGATGTTACAGATTTGGCTTAAATACTCCAATTTATCAATTTTTTCCTCTTGTTTAGAAATAGTATTGAGTAGTATATTATTATGATTTTTTTGTGCAATTAATTCGTCGTTGACTATTTCTTGTGCTTTTTCGATAACATTTATCCGTTTTTTTAAGCCTTCTTGTTGATCTGTCATAAATTGGATAGTTTTTATTATTTCGTTATTTTGTGAGATTAGAGCTTCATATTTATTTACATATGAATCAAATTTGTCTTCCACGAATCTCATTATGGTTGTTTTGAATTCAGTGAGCTCTTTTAAAAATAGTTGCAAGATTAATGGACCATTAGCTCCATCTATATTTGAGGTTGGTAAGCTTTCTGTGTTTGTTTGAATTGCGAGTTCAGGTTTTGGCGCTTGAGAAAACTGTTTTGCTTGTATGGCGATAGATGGCGGTTCTTTTTCGTTGTTCAATGTTATTTCATTATTCGCCTGCTTTGATTTAATATTTTTATTGTTTTTAATACATTTTTTGCATTTCCACTGCAAACTCCTTGCACTACGGCGTGTCGTTTCAGTAATTTCAGCACAGCCAAGATGGTAGCTTTTTCACAGACACTACAGCAAATAAAATCCGATGGAGTGTCAATGTCTTTTTCGCAAATAATGCACTTTGTATTCATGGTAGTATTGTTTGACACAGTCTTTACGTAAAATGTGATGTTTAATTGGCTAATAATATTATAAGATAGTACTCGTTAATCACTTTAGCGTCACAACCGATGTTTTTTTCCAATAGGTAGAGATAAAACTTCAGGGCAGTTTGACAATTCGAGGTAGTTTAGAAATATAGGTAAAAAAGCACTAAAACAGCCACTTCACGCGATAAAAATTCACTGGTTTGACGCGCGGTCATTAGGAGAATTTAGGAGAATTGTGCACTTTAAACTGAGTTCACTATTGGTTTGTTTGGTGATTTTTAATAAAATTATGTAGACATAAAAATACGTCACACTGGATGAATGGGTAGGTAGAATATCACTAATAAATATCAGTAACCTTTGTTTTTTCTGAAAATATATCTACCATATACGTTTTTGATGTCGTAATTTGTGTTTTCTAATAGAACTTTTTCCAAGGGTATTTTCCTCCCATTTTTAAGCGAGGAATTTCTTTAAAATGTTATTAACTAGACTGGCGTGGACTAGACGTCCGCTCGCCGCACGGTCACGACGGTGACTGACAAAATTTTGTCTTGTGCCGAGTTAATAGAAATGCACAAACGCGAATCGAAATTAATTACTATTATATTCTTTAAGAATATATTTTTTGGTCATAAATTATTTCTAATGTTTCAATAATGTCTTGGAAAATTATTTTTGTAAAAAAATCTGAACTATACCAATTTGTAAGACCATAAATAAATAGTCAAATTGAGGGATTTTCGTCACAAAACGCGTGTTCGGATTTATTTATTAGTAATTTTATTTGAAATAAAAACAAAATTCTTATACATACTTTTGGTAGATAATTTATTGATTGTTTATACCAAGGCTGCCCAACCCCAGGCCACAATGTGGCCCGCGAACGAATTATAAGTGGCCCGCGTGAACCATTTTCAAAAAACCCGCCAATCCGCCAATTTGAAAAAGTTACTTAAAGTTAGTAAGTTAGTTAGTTAAAGGCTACTCAATCAAAGGCTACGAATCAGCGACGAAAAAAATCTAACCTGTTGAACTTACTTTTTGAACAAAAATACACCGGTTTTCGTTATAATGTTTTTTGCGTCCGAAATGGAAGCCTTGTAGCCACCCCCCCCCCACGGAATTCGAAAAATTGTTGTGGGGAATCACATATGATGTTTTTGGGTGCGCGGAATTTTTTCTCAGCGAAGTTTCGTAACAACCCCCCCCCCCCCCATGGATTTCAAATATTTTGTGGGGAGCACTCATTTTGAATATCTTTTGTGGGGAATTATGTTTTATGGAAATTCTATTCAGTTTCCCGCCAGTGATTCAAAATCGTCAATTTCGCCCAACTGTTAAAAAGGTTGGGCAGCCTTGGTTTATACTGTATTATTATATTATGATTTGAAATATTTGTTGTATAATACAAATTCACCTTTAAAAATGCAACAAATCTGCGCATTGTCCAACGGTAACACTTTATTATGATATGAAAATAATATTATTTTTCAAAATTTAACATCTTGATTTACTTTATAAAATTATGATATTTACAAATCAATTTGTGTTTTTTTCTAGAAAAGTGTCCATTCGTCTAAAATTGGCCTCAAAAATGCCAAATTTCAGGTCAAGTCTACTTATTTCGCCTTAACAAAATAGAGAAATAAACATAGATGCCAAATATTTGTTATTGAATATCTTTGCTATTTCCCGGGTTACAAATTTTTTTTCTTTTAATTTTCTGGGAAAAATATTCTTTTAAGGTGATTTGACCAATTTCAGCTCGCACTTCCCTTAGCATGTCATGTCAGGTTTCGGGATGTACAAAATAGGATGCCGGCCATTCCGTTCTAAGCAGTTTTCTCTTAGCGCTTTACCGTTTTCCTGACTCAATTCAAATAAGCTTTTACCAGTAGATGGACTTGAAACCTCCACTTTAAAATTTATCAATTATTTTGAACACAATCTTTTCAGGCATTTTTTTAATGATATGTTCTGGCACTGCACTTTTTAGCGCTGAACACTTGACAGCTGCGTCTCGTATATATAATTTATGGTTCTATACTTCCAAAATACCTGTGTCCATATTTAAAAAAATCGTAATGCTGATATGTCCTTCCTCTATGATGCTAGAGGACAGTGCTTTTTATTACCCTCTCCCTGCAAATACCAGTGATGTGTGGCATTGTCTGACTTCACCTGTCTAGTTCTAAGTCACCCCATACCAGTGATGTTTTTTTGTTGATTCTTTCCAATAATTATTTTTAAATTACAAATTACAGTTAAGCTGCCAGAAAAAAATCCAGAGAAGAAACCTCAACTATCCGACGGCAAGGCGCAGATCAAGCCTGTTCCCGGAGACAAGGAGAGCGCCAGTCCTTCGGGCGATGAATCAGCAGCCGCGGAGAACAAGAGCAATGTGCCCAGCGCCAAGAAGCCCGTCAAGAAGAGAGGGGTAAAGAAACCCCTGATCAATAGAAAGCGTACCAGAAAGAAAGTTACGCCAATGGGAAAGGTTAAGGAGGCTGGCTTGGCCGTGTGTCCAATATCGTCTGCCGTGCTCGGTGGCACTACCAATGGTAAATATCTTATTTTCTCTTCTCTAGGTACGCTTCGTCTTCATTGAGATCCTATGGGAAATTTATTTCCTCTTTTGACCGGTTTCCAAAGAACTGTTCTAATCATCAGAAAAAAAACTAAACTTGAAATAATTTATTTCAACTCTTTCCCATGTTTTAATTACTTGCAGCCCGCAATTTAATGACTATTTCCATAGCAACATATATATATACATATAAAATTTTTATTTATTCAAGTTATTTTTTCACAATTTACACAAAATTAGAATGGAATAAAAGAGCAGTTAAGAGTTACGGTTGCGTGGCCCTTTTCATATAAAACTTTAATTTGAATTTGAGGCCAAAATACTTGACCGAACTGAATAATTAGTTTTTTAATCAAAAGGTGTAGCAAATATCTAGTACGGATATGTACTACCTTATGTATTTTTGTTTTAAATTATAAAATATAGGCTATTAAGAAATCATTTTTTCATGATTTTAAAGTTAACTTTGACAATTTTTTGTGAGAACCACTCGAGCGATGGAGATTTCTGGGTGTTCGGTTTTCGATGTGTTCATTCGATTTAATTAATACTGGCTGACGTGTACCGGCGTTGTTTGGGGTTGTGAATTATTTGGTCATTTGATTTAATTAACTAAAACAAACTAAACGCACAAACAGACAGACACGGATAGTGACTTTATTTTATACTACCTATTTAGCGATTATACTTCCAAATATAAATATAGTGACATCTGATCTGCATACTGTTGTTTAGCCAATGATTACACCTTGCCACAATTTATCCCATTCTTCTAGGTTTTATAAATGAAAAAAAAACATTAAATTTATAAATTATTTTTATTTATAAAAATCACCTACCTCAATTTGGGTAGCTATCGCTCGAGTGGTTAGTGGATAGTTGTAATAATTATTAGAAAAATAATCTTGCCCAACCTACTATGTAAATCTATCTATATAAATAAAAATGTAAATTTTCGTTTGTTCGAAATCTTAAATCTTCGAAAATTCTTCACCTTTTGAATACGCATTAAATTGCATCGTTGCATATTATATAGATGTCACCTGCGGCAGGTAAAAAACGTGCTTTTTTTTTCAAAACAGCGTTATCTGTTGGCGTAAAAGCAACACTCGCTATTGTTTCTCTGCACAGACAAACTGTAACGCGTGTCAGTAATGCGTGGTGGGGTACAGCAATAAAACATTGTAATTGTAGAAATTTAAAATTTATATTGGACAAAGTAAATCAGTCAACAATCAGGCAATTTGAAATTTCTTTTTTGGAGAAATGGGGAAGTTGTTGAAACCACGGTTTTGATGGGAGGCATAGCAGGCTCCCTTGGATTAACTAGCAATGTGCCAATACTCTGATCAAACATTGCGGGATCTATCTTTGAGTGAATGTCAGATAGGGGAATGTAATAAACTAAAGAATGTCAGATAGGGGAATGTAATAAATTAACGAATGTCAGATAGGGGAATGTAGTAAACTAAAGAATGTCAGATAGGGGAATGTAATAAACTAAAGAATGTCAGATGGGGGAATGTAATAAACTAAAGAATGTCAGATAGGGGAATGTAGTAAACTAAAGAATGTCAGATAGGGGAATGTAGTAAACTAAAGAATGTCAGATAGGGGAATGTAATAAACTAAAGAATGTCAGATGGGGGAATGTAATAAACTAAAGAATGTCAGATAGGGGAATGTAGTAAACTAAAGAATGTCAGATAGGGGAATGTAGTAAACTAAAGAATGTCAGATAGTGGAATGTAATAAACTAAAGAATGTCAGATGGGGGAATGTAATAAACTAAAGAATGTCAGATAGGGGAATGTAATAAACTAAAGAATGTCAGATAGGGGAATGTAGTAAACTAAAGAATGTCAGATAGGGGAATGTAATAAACTAAAGAATGTCAGATAGGGGAATGTAATAAACTAAAGAATGTCAGATAGGGGAATGTAATAAACTAAAGAATGTCAGATAGGGGAATGTAATAAACTAAAGAATGTCAGATAGGGGAATGTAATAAACTAAAGAATGTCAGATAGGGGAATGTAATAATCTAAATAAATGTCAGTTCTACCTAGTCCTACCGAGTCCCTCAATCCACAAACTCCAGTCAATCCAATTTTGTTTTAATTATAAGTTTTAAAAGAAATTTTAAAAGTTTACAGCAGTTTAACAGCAAGTCCTTGGGGAGGACCATTTTTATTTCATATTTAATTTATATTTCATCACATTTTTTTAGGTTAGGGCAAAATTATTTTTTTAATATGTATCATTAACTCGCAAATAATTGCCAACGTTGCCTCTATGATTATTAAAAATCAATTTCTTTAAGAGGAAGCTACAAGCCAAAAATGTGTATTTTCTTTGTAAACTTTATATTGTAGGTAATAGGCATTAACCTTTCCGGGAGTATGTTACGTAATTCTGTCTGTGCTCTGGGGAGTGAGTTTTTTTTACATAAATAAAGATATATATTTTTTGATTAAATTTTATGATAGTATGCAAAATAAATAACAGCCGATATCTCTGTCGATAATGATGTAAAATGTTTAAAATTGGTGTAAAGTCACAGGAATATGCCCATAGACGGCAATACGATGCATATTTACAGAATATGCATCGAATATGCATATGCGACCCCTGTCGTCCATAGACGTCCATACTCCTTTGGCGAAAGTGTGTACCGTCGTTCATTTGCGTCCATACTCCCGGAAAGGTTAAAATCGCTTGACAAACGGAGTTTAGAAACGTTCGATTTTAAGCACAAAACTGGTTTTTATTTATTTTGTAAATAATTTTAAAAGAAAGCAAAAATTTTAATCAAGTGAAACTGTCACAGATAATCTTAGCTATTATACTGTATTTTTAAAAAGTTGTTTCCTTTACGCGTTCATACATTTCTATTGAAAAAAATAATTTTTTAGTACTTTACATTTATATTTTTTATTGAGTAATTTTTTTATTTATTTGTATTCTACTCAAGCAAAACGATAGAAAAACCTTCAATTTATCTAAAGCATATTTTTTGGTATTCATAATGTACACCAATTCGTTATAAAGATTAATCAAAATAGGGATTTGGCATCAAGCTTCGCCTTAATGGCTGTATTCAATAATTTGTAAATAATAATAATATCAAATAAATGATGTAGCACATATCTGTACTAGATATTATTTATTATTCAGTTTGTTTGGGTATTTTTGCCTCAAACCCAGTTTGTATGAAAAAGGATACACCGCCGTCGTTTCTCCTATCCTCATGTCCCGGGGGTGAATCTTGAAGCTTAAATAATCATTTACTATAATAATATCAATAAAGTGATGTTACACATAGTTATTGTTTTCTCCTTCCAGTTTGGTTGACAAATGGCAGCTTACGGGGGCCCGTGGTGATGGGCGGAGGGCTCTTGCCACTCCTGCCGCTCCCCGCCGCCCCCCCACCAACCATTTTCCTGCTGCAGAGACCCAACACGAAGAAGCCTTCCATTTCCAACAATAACTTCCCCCTAGTTTCCAACGCCAAGGGAAGGACTGTACCCACGAAGATATACTCCAATATTTATGGTTTCGATGTCACCAAAACAACCATGGTTAACAAAGTTCCCATCTCAGCCTTTTCCACTTCGCTCTCAATGGTCAAAGGGAAAAAGGCACCAAAAATGCTACGTCTTCCCAAAGTGTCCAAACATATGCATTATAAATTAAATTGCTTTAAAAATTTGAAAACTGCTAAACAGGTACAAAATAAGCCTGAAAGTGATAAAGAAAATATGGATAAGATAAAAAGTGAAAATCCTGTGGATATACCGAACCCTCAAAGCAATGGGCAAGAAAGAGTTTTGGTAAAAGGGGGCCTCGAGGAACAGGCGACAGGTGCGAGCCATGCCCCCAATGCACTCAGTCTCCAGAAGAGTTCCCTGAATGTGCCTAATATAGAACTAAAACAAAATCATCTTCCAATTTCAGGAAACAATTTTAACAAGGGCAAAGATTTAATAGATACGTATATTAGTAAATCAAGTTGTGAAGCTCCCGTGGAATCAAATGACAAGTGCTTAGATAAAGGCACATCCTCCCAATTAGTAATTGCCACTTGCTTAGAAAAACCCAATACTGATAATGATCTCGTAAAAGAGGTAATTAAACCTATGGAAATCTCCAACCTTAAATCCAGCAACCCTTTTGATTCTGTGGACAAACTTCAAATCTTGAATACCGTTGTCAATCAGAGTAGCAGTAAACAAGATATGGACGATGAGCTACGTAAGCTGGCTAGCAATAAGAAGGAAAAGGTTGAAGAGCAGGCTCGGGAGGCAGAGGAGGATATAGCGGTGGAGTTGCTGGGGGGCTGGGGGGGAGATGCAGGTGCTCCACTGCCCCCCCTGCCCTCCTCCCCCACGGCAGCCTTCCTGCTCGCCTTCCCTCTGGTCTGCGCCGGCCCTCGCCCCGACACGCCTCTCAACGACAACCTGCAGACCCCCAACATTTGCTCTATGGAACACTTCACCAACTTCTTCCTACCTAAAGAATCGTCCTCCGGATCAAACTTGCCATTATTGAATCAGCCCAACAGTGGCTTTCCCGACTGCCTGTCTAAACCAAACGATATGATGAATGACAAGACAAAATCGTCCTGGTTTCCCCCGCAGGGCAATGCGAACTGCCCCAAGACCATTTCGCCCCTACAAGAGGATCCAACCAAGTTTGGGTACAAACCGCAAACCTCTTCCATTTCCTCAGCATGCATTTACTCTGATATGAATATATGTTTCCCTCACACCAAATCCATGACTGCCAGCAATACCTACTGTTTATCCGAATCCATGTTTAGCTACGAGCATGCGCCCGTCATGAATAATGCTAAAGACCAAAAGAACAAAGTGCAATCAGATCTTTCTAAAACTCTATTCCACTATGATAATCTACCACCTGAACCTAATATGAAGGCGAAAATCTCACCCAGTGATAACAACTTATACTCCGCTGTGGCTCCTTACGGATCTTCTGTATCTTGTAACAATGGAGACAAAATAAACAGTTACAATGGGCCTCTCTTCCTCCCCAATGAAGCAAACACCTGCAAGAATGAACACTCTGCAAAGTTGCTGTTTCCTGGTGTCTCCTCAGAGTTTTCCCCTATCTCCAAGTCCATGGATATCCCATTCACATTTCCCGGCCCCAATACATCCAATATCTACACATCTTGTAATACTTTCAACCCATTCACAACAGAGGTTTCCACTAATCTGGGTCTTTCCTGCGGAAACTCTAGTAATGTCAGACCTAAACCATCGTCCAATTCTTATTTATCTGATTTCACTTCTAATATTTATACTCAAAGTTGCAACCTCTGGATGGAAGATGACAAAACTACCTACGAAAATATTCAGAAAACTGATTACTCTAAGAAAAGCAACGTATCTCTTGCCCCCAATAATGTGCAGGTGCAAAGTAATTCCAGCGCAGACTTGCAAGCTGAGTTCAGATTTCCTCTGCCATTATTTTCCAAATCGGCAAGCTTAAAGCCTATTAGTGCTACCGATATCAAAAGTTCTAAAAACAATCTTCCCAAGTATGGTAACCGAGATGCTAAATTCGCCCCGCAAGATAATAAAAGTGTAAAAACAGAATTTTCTTCGCAAAAAGGCACGGTGAACTGGATGACTTCGGAAGTTCATTCTGGCCACCAGAACCAGGACATGTTTTTGCCGCACTATAGTAGAAATTCTAAGAATACATCAATACCGAATACCTCGCAATACATCGTTCAACATAACTGTCCGATAGTAACATTGGCTCCATCCGTAAGCAACAAGAAGTCAGAGTCTTATGATCAACCATTCTATCATATGCCTCCTGCTACCTACGTTCCTCAGGCAAGTATAGCCACTGAAGATAACCAGTATTCTTGGTCTCCGTCCAAGTTGACCTCCTCCTTGGGCGACTCGGGCCCTGCGGCCTCCTGTGGTATGCCCCCTGTCCCCTGCGGGTTACCCCCAGCGCCCTGCAGCTTACCCCTACCCACTCTGGTAGGCGACCTGGCTCTGGCCATAGGAGAACCTAAACAGACCTACCAGCACTTGTTCTTAGACCAATCCGATACTTCTGCCAAAGAACGTAAACAAGGTTCACTTAAACCTAAGGATATCTTTTCTAAAGGACACTCTCATATTCTGGACATGAACTCTTCCAATACAACTGGGAGTTTCTTGTCGGTGAGTCAACTCATGGAGAGGCGGAAAGATGATTCTGTCGGGTCAGAAATTACCGGAGTAAATAAATCCTCATTTCCATATGGTCAAAAGAAAAATGCACCTCCCGATAATCAGAATAAAAATTTCAACTATGCAATCAGTAATAACAAGTCTTATGATCTCGGCCATAATAACACAATGTCTTTCTATCCTGCTGAATATCCAGTGCAGCAAGTCCCGGACCAACATGTTGTTACTCAGTTGAAAGATACCCACTTTAATAATAAATCTGACTCAAATAAAAATCTCAACAAAAACACCTACTCAACGGAAGCTCTGCTGCAAATAAATGATACAAACTATCAACAGAATAGACGGCAAAAAGTATCTTCTCACAGTGTGAAATCCTACGACGCTTCTAACCTATGTATACCGGCAAACATACACGGAAACCATCACAATCCGTCAAATCATCCTCTGCAATATGAACATTTTGGTCAAAGCCAATCTAACGTGGGCAACAGTTATCCCTATCCTACCCCTGCCCCGGCCCCGGCATCCAACCCTCCCCTCTATTCCACCGCTAGCTTCATGACACCAAACATGAACTCTGTCAACTACTCCGTGAATAACACTGGCTTCATGGCAGACGTGACTGATTTCTCTGCTCCAGTGGAGAATAGTTATTTCACACCCAAGCTGGAGCATTGTCGACCCAAGCAACAAAACGAGCGTGATATTCCCAAATACTCATTCAGCAACAAGACGGCAGGCTCAAAAGAGGCGACAGGAAAACATAAAACCGAGAGTTGGAAGAAAGATTCCATATCGAACAAGCGACTGAAAAAAACCAAAACTTGCTACACCGATAATTATATCGGCGTTCAAGACAGAGCTGTCGGCTCTGTTTCCAATACGATGTTGGATGATTCGTTATTTGGTTACTTCTCTTCGAGCCAGATGCATCCTTACCCCGCCCAGCAGCCTCTGGCCCCCGGCTTGGCAGCGGGGCAAGGGAACTACCGGGGCGTTCCATCGTCGGGCAAGCCTCCTTCTCCCAACACCAGCGGGACCAGTCTCACCAACTTCAACCTGAGCACCATATTTCCGGAGATCAATAAGGTTTGTCTTTATATCACATAGCTTTTACAAATGACAGCAGACCTTGCTAATCTATTTATCTTACCCATTCATAAATGACCGCTTTATTTACCATTTGTGTGGTGTGTTCCCAGCGTTCCTCGATGGCGGGATTTCACGATCAGCTCACCACAGCGCCGCCTGCTAAAGCTCCCACACTGTTTCACTTCTAGGACGATTACATGTATTGATATCTGAACGTGACTTCCTCACCATGCTGTTTAATGTTCCACTTTGAATAGGACTATATACGGAGGATCTAAAAGTTTAATACTTTACTTCTACAAATATATTGTTAATATGTACATATTATGTATAAAATCACATTTATAGTCGAGTATATAATTACATTTTTGATTTGTAATTTATTTTAATGTAAATATCAAATATATCCTAATGTACCTGATTATTCATTGTTAAGAATGTTTTTGTAAACTATGCGTATACATTAGGGTGGAATTAAAATAACCTATGTATTTTGTTTTCTTTCCGTTTCAACGGAATATCCATATTATATAAAAAAGTTGTAGTCCAAAGTTTGTTTAATCCACCGTAATGTACATACATTTATTGCATGTTAACTTTGAAAGACAAATATACAAAAAATAAAAATATATTTGCCTATAATTTAAAACTCTCAATGAATAAGTACCTACAATAAACGGGTAAGCCGTATAGCTCTGGCGTGTCCATATATATGACATTAACTCGGATACGACAAGAGTATTTACTAAGGGCAGTTCGACAGTTATTATTCAGATTGGAATAATATTTATGGGGTGAGAGGAATGAGGTAACTAGCCATGGGGAAGCCCAAAGC